>NC_056736.1:297972542-298337542 GCF_019279795.1 Protopterus annectens | reverse complement strand
GTGTGTGTGTGTATGTGTCTGTATAAGTGTGTATGTTTATAGGATGATGTATTTTGAGGACTTTCCCACCCACAACACTTCCCAGTGCCCTACTTTAAACTCCTGCTGTCATTCCCCTTAGAAATGCCTTTGCACAACCCCAGCTCTATAAGCTCCATGGTGTGTGCAATAAATATGCAACAGTCTAGTACAAATAACTAGATAGGCTGAGGTTCTATTCTCAAGTCTGACAAGTGTGTGTGTGTGTGTGTGTGTGTGTGTGTGTGTGTGTGTGTGTGTGTGTGTGTGTGTGTGTGTGTATACGTGTATGCACAAGAGTGTATAAGTGTGTATGTTTGTAGGCTGCAATATTATGAGGACTTTCCCACCCAGTACACATCCCAGTGCCCTACCTTAGCAGTCCTGTTGATGTCATTCACTTTAGAAGTACCTTTGTGCACTTGTCAACCCTGTAATCTCTGTAACGTGTGTGATAACTGCATAACACTATAGTACAAATAACAAGATAGACTCTATTCTCAGGTCTGGCAAATGTGTGTATACGTATATGTACAAGAGTTTGTAAGTCTGTATGTTTGTTGGCTGCAGTATTTTGAGGACTTTCCCACCTGGTACACATCCTAGTGCCCTACTTTAGCAGTCCTGCTGATGTAATTCACCTTAGAAGTACCTTTGTGCACTTGTTAGCCCTGTAAGCTCTGTAGCATGTGCAATAACTGTGTAACACTATAGTACAGATAACTAGATAGGCAGGGGTTCTCTTCTCAGGTCTGGCAAATGTGGGTGTATTAGTGTATGTAGAAGAGTTTGTAAGCATATATGTTTACAGGATGAATTATTTTGAGGACTTTCCCACCCACAACACTTCCCAGTGCCCTACGTTAGCAGTCCTGCTGATGTCATTGCCCTTAGAAGTACCTTTGTACAGCACTCACCCTATAAGCTTCATGGTCCATGTAATAACCAAGTAACAGTATATTACAGATAACTAGATAGGCAGGGGGTTCTACTCTAAATTGTGTCAAATGTGCGTATGTGTGTAGGCGTTTGTAAGTTTGTGTTTGTAGGGTAATGTATTTTGAAGCCCTTCCCACCCAGAACATTTCTCATTGCCATACATTACAAGGGCTCTTGATCTAATCACCTTAGACATAACGGTTGGCACTGTTAAATCCTATAAGCTCCATGCCATGTGTTTTAACTGCATAACACTGTAGTATACATAACTATATAGGGGTTCTAAACTCAATACTGGCAACTGTGATTGTGTGTGTGTGGCGGGGTCCCATTGTCCTTCTTTACAAGGCCTGCTGATGTTATTCACCTTAGATGTACCTGTATACACTTGTCAGTCCTCTACATCTGTGGAATGTGCAATAACTGCATAATACTATAGTGGAACTACTTAGATAGGTAGGGGTTCTAATCTCAATACATGTGTGAAGCATATCCTCTCTGGCTGTTGTGTGTGTAGGTTATACCATTTTAAGGCCTGTTGACCCCCTAACCATGACATCACTTTAAAGACCTGTTAATGGCATCTGCCTCACATGCACCATGTAACACTATACAGCCCATACCAGTCATCTGTACAGATGTACATGGGATATCCACATGTTTGCAAACTATATGTGGTCTGTATCCCCTGACAATGAGCATTCCTGTAATATCATTGCCAAATATGTCACAGTTACCTACTGACACACATGCCGGCATCAGACATCATAACTGACTGACACATCATGTTGATACAAAGTCTGACACTATCACTTGTGCAGGTTTGTAGGAGCAGTAGACGAGACCAGTCACTATGTCTGATGGGTTATCCCACCATCCATGAAGGCATTCACAAGATTACCTGTTGTTAGAGGTTGTGTGTTATGTCCCAGGTAAATAATCTATGTGGAGCATGTCATGCATACGGAGCACTATACTACATACAAGTGGATGCATAGGGTTACTAAAATGTCTTTCTGTAAACGTGTTTCTGTATGCACAGTCCCTGTGGCTGTCCTCAGTGTGTGTATGTGATGGCTATACCATTTTGTTTGCCTCTTCCACCCTGTGAACTCCCACACTGCCAACCTACTGTCATCCCATACAGATGTCATCCACCATACAAGCACAGTGACACAGTTTCTAACAGCAAGCCACTGTAGTGCAATGGCCGTATCACTGTGTATAGTACATTAATAGATGGGTAGGTCATCTAGTCTAATAAGTGTCACCTCCCTGTGCATGTGTGTCTCAATGCATGTCCCCATGTGTGTCAGATGGCTCTAACATGTTAAGGGCATCTGAGCCAACCACTGGAAATCCTAACAGCATCTGCAATTGTCACCCACTTCAATAGTAGTGGCAGGCACTGCAACACTACAGTACTGCTGTGCTATCTGTATTATGCATCTAGCACTATCGTTCATAAGACTGTGCGGGTAGCGGTTGTGCTCAGCCCTTCGCCAGCTGCCCTATGTATGAGACTATGACTCTGTGCACACTACCAGCATGAGAGGCCAGACATGCATATGAGATGGCAGACACACGCTGCTGATTGTCAGGTTATACTATCACAGGCTGACCTGTGTCAGGAATACATACCCCAAATCTATCATACACAGTGCCAGGCATATCTTCATCAACTGCATGATGGTTGAGTGGATGTGACAGAAATGTCAGGGGCAACAGGTGCTGATAGCTGAATCTGTTGCAGTTGAAGTAATGGCTAAGCTTGTGAGGGACCTAGTGCCAATACTCAAGTAGCCTCCTCTGTATGTGTGAGCACCCAGCTGGCATGTATGAAGGTGACATGTATGAAGGTTAGGTAACTATGTCAAGGGTATGTATGCAAGGTCAAACTGTATGCCACAATTGCCCCTCACACACTGTTGCATGTAAACACACCTGTTAAACATGTACATATACAGCTGTATCTTGGCTATGAAAAGGTCACTGTGTTTCCACTCCACCTTGCTCATCATTGCTACTGTCAGCAGGCCCACAGCCTACAGACACACAGACACCAAGAACACAACCAGAATTAAGTACATGACACTACAGTACTAACAGCAATAGTGCATCATGGCTAACAAGGTACATACACCTCAATGTGTACCCATAACTACGGCCAGCAGACAGTACCTTACACAGCATGACATTGCTACACTGTACTATAGTCACCCTGCGCATCAGACCCATATGAGCATGTCCATGCATCAATGGTATGAATAACAGGGTTTTGGCACAAGTATCATCACATGCACAGGGTGTGGTGTTGGATTGCCAGAGGCCTAAGCTGGGCCATATGGCTGACATCATGTGTGTGTGTGTGTGTGTGTGTGTGTGTGTGTGTGTGTGTATGTGTGTGTGTGTGTGTGTGTGTGTGTGTGTGTGTGTGTGTGTGTGTGTGTGTGTGTGTGTGTGTGTGTGTGTGTGTGTGTGTGTGTGTCTAAAGGGATGATGTTCAGCTGGGCCATGCAGAGGAGCTGTGCTTGTCTGGTGGTGACTGGCCTGTGATAGGGATGTGTGAGTGTTGTATGGTTCACTGTCTCCTGGCAGAGATGTGGTAACTGGTTCTGCCAGGAGTATCACTGGCACCACCAAGCCCAAGGACAGATGCAGTACTGTTCCCTGATGGTGACTGCTGTCTGCTGGATCCACATCCCTGATGGGGCTGGCCAGGAAAATGTGCCTATGTCTTGCTCCAGTGTGCTGTGGACAGCACCCTCCCTTTATTAGTGCTGTTGGTACTGCCACTACGAGACTATGAATGTGCACAGCCACGTGGGCTCACAGCTGATCATGTTGCTGACCTATGTCCACCTGGCTGATTCCCTACTCCCACCACATGCTCAAGCATAGACATTGCATTGTCTTACATATATGCAGAAACACCATCAAGGCTGGCTTGGAAATGGCCTTGTATTCCAGACACAGGTCACCTATGAGTACAGGGACATGGATTTCAGCCTACCTGTATTGGACCAGTGTCAAAGATCCTGGATATGCCTGTTCAGGAAACTCTGTGGTCTCTGCAACTGCTGCATTTGCTTGGCAAGGTACATGCCAAAGGAGCCATTGTAATTGGTAATGCATCTGATAAGGGTGGAGTACAGGGATGTTGTGGCATCCTGGTTCCTGGGTGACATACCCATATTTTTGAGGTGGGCTATGTAGACACCTTCCATACAATGGTGCCACATGGTAAGAAACTGTCAGGTTGCTACCAACCTTGGTGCACAAGTTGCCTCACACCTGATTGCATACTCAGTATATTATTACTGTCATAATTAGTGTGGATGACTTCTGCCACAGCAGGGAGAATGATGTCTCTCCTGGCACTCAGTTTGTGGAAATGCTTCTTGCACCAGTCATTAATTGGGTGAGGGCCTCTTGGGGGATTCTCACATCAGTGGGGAAATGTAAGACAGTCACCAACTTGCAGGCATCTGTACACCTGGTCATCCACAGACCACTGATTTTGTCCTGTACCTCAGATACATATATCTCAAACAGTAGAGGCCCCAGGACCAATCCTTGGGGTACACCACTTTGGAAGACTCTACAACTAGAGGTGGATTCCACTACTCTGACCAAGTGTGTACTATCACTGGGCCAGTTAGCTACCCATCTGATAGCATACAGGTTGATGCCTAGCTGTGTAGGCATATGCATCCTGGCCACCTGGGGACTATTGTGAGAGAATTGGGCTAGGTGAAGGTAGGCATTGTTCACCATCTTCCCCTCATCCTTGTGTTTGTTGACCACTTCAGAGAGATTGACCAGGTTTAACAGGCCTGATCTCCCTTTGACAATACCACACTGTGTGAGGTCAGGCATTTTGAGGTTGCTGATGTCCCTGTTCATAATATCCTTGATATTGCCTTCCATGATCTTGCAGAACAGGCAAGTTAGGCTGATGTGCATATGATTGGCTGGGTCAGTGGAGTGCTCTGCCTTTGTGTATAGGGGTGACAGTGGCTGCCCTCTGTGCAGATGAGATGACACCAGTGCTCAGGCTTTGGTTGACTACAGTGCATAATGGATCTGAGAGCTCATGCCTGTCTTCATGTAAGATGAAGCCAGGGATGGTATCAGGCCTATGGAGACTTCTGTGTGTTGCCTTTGAGAGAACATTACAGACCTGCTTCCTGATGATGAAGAGAGGGGGGCAGCTGCTGTGCATGCACATGTGTACCAATGGGGGGACAAGGGGGTGATGTTTACACTTCACCTATCACCACTACAGAGCAGATCTGTGTGTTGCCTTTGGGATTGCAGACACGTGTGGAAGGCCTTATGATTGGCCTTGGTGGATGTGTCTAATTTCCACTCAAAGATAGCCTTAGGGTAATTCACCTGTGACCTTATTTGCCTGTGCAGACCAAGGTGACATTGCTTCCAATAAAGCCCTGTCCAGCAATTATTTCCACTTATTATGGTAGTTGTGTATTGCTGCTGTCCACCACAGATGTTTACCCTACATTGAGAGAGATGATATTGCCCTGTCAGGTATTGCTGATCCATACAATGATGTAGGTGCCCACATAGTATTGTGGTGTGGTCCTGAACACTACTGCTAGTCCAGCTGATGGGAGATTGGCTGTAAAACTACTTCTACCTGCACTAAGGAAATTTATAGTCAGTTGTGTAAAGTTAATTTTGTTGATCCTGACAAGGGGAGATGGTGAGCTGAACAGCGATCACTATGTGGTCCGATCATACCAAGGAGGATAACACTGTAGGAGTGCTACAGTGGCTACTCATGTTGGTTAGGACCAGGTACTGAAAATTTCAACCTGTCATAGGAGTGTTGACCGGCTGATCCACTTTATTGGTTTTGACAAAGCCAAGGAATCTCTGTGTTCATGTTCAAGTGGCATAGGTCATGCACACTATGGTTGGGTAGTTGAAGTCACCCAGGAGCAAAGTAGGTGATTGAATCCTGACAGATTCCAACAAGTCCCAATAGGTGTGGTGAGTGTCCATAGTCATGGTTGGAGGCCTGTAGTTAGCTATGATTTGAGTAGGTGTTTTGTACTCAGATGTCTCCCATGCATCATACTGTTTGACCAGCATGGAGGTGTGTATGTGTATGATAATATTCAACACTCCACTTCTTGTGGTTTTGCAGCCCTCCATTTGGGGTCTAACTGTATGATGGGATGGGTAACCTGGCAAGGTCAGTGCGCTCTCCACAGCTACAAAGCAAGTGTCAGTGACTGCACAAATGTTGGCATCCTACAGGACAAGGTAGGCTTGCACTGACATGGGTTTCATGCTAAGACACCTAGCTCCTGTTAGAGCAAGACATCTGCACAAAGGCACACATCACCGGTGGGCAAAGGCTGGAATATAGTATCACTTTCTAAATCTAGCTGAAACACACTTAGTTGCCAGCAAAGATGGTGTTGCATTCACAGGTGTACTCCACAGGCTATGACATCTGACAATCAAATGTATGCTATTATGTTATGACTTCAGTCTTTAATGGGTTGCCAGTCATGTGCCAGACAATACACAACTGTATGAGGCATTGACTACAAATATGAGACAGACATATGGTCAGTCTGCAAAACTCTGGACAGTTGTCAGGTATGGACTCAGTATATAACATACAGTTCAACACACACTTCTGTGCCTGTTGTGTACTATGCACATACCTTATATAAGTCTCTTACATTTGTAAGACAAGCATATGTATCATAGTAGCATTCACAGGTGACATATGAATATTTACAACATCCTAGGTAGCTTGCCTAGCAGCGTCACACTCAGTATTGGACAACAGTCACTCCAGTAGTAGTTACACATGAGCTAACCTTTGCTGGGGTGACTCAGGGGCCAGAGATGTGATCCATGTCAATGCAGACAGGGCAAGCAGGAATGGCCATAGGTGCAAGACAGCAGCATGTGAGTCCAGGTCTTGTTGCGACCTAGTGTTTAACTTCCTATTTGACATTATTGCATTCCCCCCTTTTACATTCCATTACAAGCTTACATGATTGCTATACCTGTTATAGTGCTGAATGGTTTCCTCAGAATAATGGAAATGGTCAGGTCTGTGTAGTCACAGTCTGTCTTTGTATAAATGGGCTCAGACCTGTGTTACATAGGCAGCAGCTTGCCTTTTGTAGGTAATGCTCATGAGCAGGTGATGGTCTGTGCACCAGTCAGTGTCTCCCACTTGTTACTTTCATCCAGAACAGCTGTGTTGTCTCTCCATTAGCCAATGCCACAGCAACACAGTGCTATAATTAAGTCCTTCATGTGGGCCTTGCTCCTTTTTCTTGCCTGTGTAGAGGATATTATGGAAGTGTGGGGGCAAAAGCTTCACAGATGGTAGGTGGGAATACTTCTCAGAACAAGACATGTGGAGACAGCCCAACAACATGGGGACAAATCTCCAGAATTGGGTACAGATTGTAAGTATTGCTGTTATACACATATAGGATTGCTAGATTAACAGGGTTTGCCTGAACATGCATTTTCTACGTGACTTGTTGTCTGACATTGATATGTCTCTGACATACTTCTCAACTGTCCAGATGTCCACAGACTGCCCAGAGGTTTGCCTGTTATGTTTGGTGTGTTCCTCAGGAAATATCTGTTTTTGATTGGATTCTAGTCAGTAAATGTTGACATGCATTAGTGTTTCAGACATCATATCCTTCAGGGATGTTATATTATAACAAACCCTGTAACACCAGCAACTGTTTCAGTTTGTAACACCATTATGTGAGATATGTTCCTCTTTTTGACCCCCTGTCCCCCAAAGTATGTCATGCTTTGTTCAGATGTCTTGCAGTGAAAGGTTCAATGGTATGGTATATCATTATTCAGTGACTGCACTCCTGATATAATCCCAGTGACTTAGCAGACTCCTGGAAGTGGTATGCGGCAGTAGCCATAAATTTGGTCCTGTACCCTGGATATTCTGTGGAAATTTGTACAGTTGAGAGTTATGTATGTCTGGCCATTGTTAACAGACTGCCAAGATTGTGTAGCAGTGTTGTGTGCAAATGTTTGTTGGGCTGAGTAGGGAGAGTAGCAGATGTGGGTGTCATAGATCCTTTTCTATCTGATTGTGCATGCTGCTACAGGTGCTGTTGGTCTATCAGATGTATATGTTTGTTGGGGCAGATTGAGAACTGTCTTGTAACACCTGAGGATTCCCAGTCAACTGTGAGTTGGGCCAGTATATGCTGGTGTAGTGCATGACTGATAATCAGGATATGTTTGTTCACACAATCGTTCTACTCTAGAGTTCATTTGGTGTACTGGAGTGTTGCTGTGACTGTGGTGCAAATGGTCGTGGGTGGACATTTCAGTACCAATATCTGCTTTTCCCTAAAGTTTCATCCTTGTAGTACATGATATATTTGGAAATACATGGGTAATTCCCCAAAGCTGATTTGGGGTAGTGTTGTGTTGGTCTTACTGTGGTTCATAAGATGCTGGGTAAAATGGTTTGCAGCTCTCACTGTTTTTTCTCTTCTTCATATCTCTCCATTGTCCAGATGCATGGCTCATAAGTTTGGTATGTTCTCCATAACAGTCGTGGGTTTCTGACAAATCACTGGGATGATGTCAGCACTTACATCAGTAAATGATGACATTCATTTGTATTTCAGACCTGGAATCTATAGGGAATTATATGTTAGGTCAAACTATTCTACTCTAGTAGACCTCTACACGTATAACAGCCATATTTCAAAGATGTCTTGCAGTAAATATATATATATATATATATATATATATATATATATATATATATATATATATATTTGTATTTATACATATATATGTAAATAAGAGTGCTACGGATATATATGTTCCCTTCTGTTAAATGACTGTAGTGCATGATATGTTTGTAAAAACTAATTCCTACAGCTCAGGTGGTGCAGAGGTATGTTGCTGTGATTGTAGTGTACAGGGTCCTGGGTTTAAGACTTGGAAGTGATAACTTTTTTTCATTATTGTTAAATGACCAGAATGCATGATATGTTTGTAGAAGCATTACACATTTTCAGAGCTCAGATGGTGTAATGGTACATTGCTATGATTGTAGTGCCAATGTCCTGGGTTGGAGACTTGGCAGGGTTGATTATTTTGTTGTTGCGCAGAACAAGGGCTGATGGAGACAGAGTGAATAAGGCAGTTGTAAGCAGGTTTGCATGGATTTGTGTGGAGCTAAGTGATGCTAACAGACAGTTAATTCCTCTTAGCTTCACTTAGAAACGCTTAGTCCTGCTTACACCAACACAAATGTTAATTAAAGAAAAGAAAAAAGGGTGATAGGAAAGTGCTGAAATGGTGACAAGCAGGGGGTAAAACATTAGGAAAACCAGCTAGGATGTGCAGGACAGGTGTAGGAAAGGACCATAGCTCTACATTTCTTCTGCAGCAACAGCTGTGAATAACTTGTAGAATTTGGAATTTACAGCCTCACACCCCACAGTGAGGGGTGTTGGCAACAAACATTTGTAGAATAATTGGTGGGTAGATTGATTAATTTCACTTAACATGGATGTGAAATGTAGAGATATGTATGGGGCAATGATTTTTTTGTGGGACAGATGCCCTTTTTTTCTAGGTGAGAGTGGGATGTTGAGGAAGGGGTGTAGGTATTTTGGGGAGGTAGGTTTGGCAGGATAGGTAGCATTTGCAGACAGACAAGACACACAAGACAGCAGACAGGGGTGGTATATGATGCATGCAGGTGGTAAACACCTTGGATGGAGAGAGCAGTTGGGAATCAGAGGCCCACGAGCCCCCAAATGGATACAGTAGGATTGAGGTCCCCACCCATGGACAGTCACCACTGCACCATCATAGCCCTGAAGGTGACTGTGCTGAGTCTGGACAAGAGGGACATCCTGCACCTCGAGATGCACCAGGCGGTCCTCCATCTGGTGCAGCTGACCTCCCAACTTGGAGCAGCTGACACTGTGCACTATACCCCAGAACTTTTTGTGGGTGACTGGCTCCTCTCAGAGCCTGCACCCAATGGGGGTATGGGCCCTGTCCCCTGAGGTGGTTCCACCTGAAGGTGGTGCAGGACCAGCAGAGGAGGATGTTCTCGGTTGGATCCCAGATGTGCTGGGGGTCCGCTGCCATGGCCAGATGGGATGGGACAGGTGGATCTGCTGGGATCTGCCTTCCCAAACATGCTATGGTGTTGAGGTTGTCCTAGATATATTGGTTAGTCATGAACAAAACATTTCAAAATTAGTTTTAGCAGCATGCATAGGTGTTCCAATTAACCCAAAAGAACAGATTTGAAACAGTTGCATAGCAAACAGAACATGTGCATAAATGGAACAACAGTAAGCATTGTAACAGCATGCTAGTAACAATGATGGCAACATAACACCAACAATGGTATTTGAACAAGGTATGTTAACATGCAACCAATTAATTATATGAACAATAATGGAACACATATCCCAACATTAGGTTTTGAGAAAAACATACTCGTAGCACATGAATAATAATTAGTGATGCAGATGAGGGGTGGGAGGAGACAAGAAAAGTCTATTAACAACTTCCCAGGCTTCTATTTTTCACAACAGTACTGCTCAATACTCTAGAGGTCTGCCCTTACTCTACATCTACCTATGGCCTATAGCTTGTATAGCACATACATCCATGTTAAACTGTCAACCTGTAATGGTATGGGGCAGACTATGACAACTATGGGTACATTACTAGAGGGGGCTTGTACATATCAGGGTTACATATCTGACATAGAAGGGGTATCCTGCACTGCTGTTGTGTGTGTCTGCTACTGACATACTTCCCTGGATTCCAATCTGTGTCCAAGGTTATTGGCAGCAGTGACCACTAGCCGTGACAGCATAACACTTGAGAGACATGTATTGGGGAGAGGGCATGATGTATGTACCTATCCTGCTGTCATTCAAAGGCATATGGGGTTGGAAAGTGGAACAGTTGTACACAGTGTATTAGTATACCATTCATACAGCTACTACACACATTTCTTTACCTGTGAAACCTGTGGGGAAATATCTAATACTTTCTGATTGTTTCTACACATATTCAGGTGTATTAGTATACCCTTCATACAGCTACTACACACATTTCATTACCTGTGAGACCTGTGGGGAAATATTTGTTAACACTGTCTGACTGTTTCTACGAATATTCAGGGTTTCTATTGTGTATATATATGCATGCATCTCAGTACCACTCCCTGGATTCAAACCATGTCTGGGTATGCTAAAATGGGCAACAATGCTATTTTTCATCACATTGAGCTACAAGGGAACTTCTGTTTTTTGCTTGACTTAGTTCTGACTAATACTCTCTGGGTTGGACAGTCTGATCTTGTAATCCTGAAATTAATGCATGGCAGATAGTTATTGTACTGTGTATTACTCCTTTGACATAATACAATTTGGAAAGCAAAGGTTAACACAAGACTGCAATGAATACTAGCTGTTTCCCAGAACAGCCTCAGTTATTTCATGCTGTCAATGCCATATTGCTGTAAAGAACCTGTACACATTCTATTTCTACAACAAAATACCAGAGTAAACACTACAGTTTGCTGTATGTTTTTATTACAGTGAAATGACACTTTTATTAATGGACATCCTGTGGATAAGTATTAGTGTGACAAATGTGTTTTATTCATTAGACACAGTACACAGTATACCTACTGGCAGTAAACAATATACTCCTTCTACTTTATGGCACTATATACTGCAAGATAGATCTGTACTCACCAGCCTGTTGATGCATCCTTGTCAGTCTGTTGGTATGGGCCTCGATGTTCATAGCCCTCTCTTCTGCAGCTGAAGGGGTGAGAAACAAGCATTATGCATACCTGTCTATCACATACTCAGGATAGAAGTTTGTACAGCTATATCTGGGAAACTACTGGAGATTGCCGGTCCTGAGCATCTTGGGTCCATTGGGCCAAGCGCTCCCCCTTCCTATGCTTTAGGTCTATGTCATTAGAGCTAAAACTAATCTAAACTTACCTACCTCTCACAGAACACTATATTCAAAAAAACAATTTAATCCTGAACAGTTTCAAACAGAACTTTCACAATACAACTGGACCCCTCTAAAACACCTCTCACTTAACAATGCTGTTGAACATTTCAACTCAGCATTCCTTGCAATCTTAAATCAACATGCCCCAAGTCGTACCATTAGAACAAAGACCAAAACAGCACCCTGGCTAACCTCTAATACTAAACAAAAAATTATACTCAGAAATAAATCTTGGAAAAAATGGTGTTCCTCTAGAAACCCAACAGATCATCAAACCTTTAGAGAGTTCAGAAACAATACCAAAAAAGCCATCCTTTCAGATAAAAAGAATTATTACTTTGAACTTCAGCAATCCACCAAAAAAGAACCAAAAAAGTTCTGGTCTACTATCAATAATCTACTTACCCCAGGCAAAGTAGTTACACCCAACCCACAGAACTTAGACCCTGATAATCCCTCTTTAATAGCCAATAACTTCAATACTTTCTTTACTACTTCCATACAAAGTCTAGCTAACCACTTATCTCCTGATGCTTCTCAACTGCTCTTAAGTAACATCAACAACTCCCTTCTTCCCCTCCAACTTCAACCCATACCCACCTCCTATATACAATCTCTTTTACAAAAACTTAAACCCACTACCCCCTCAGCAGATAAGCTTCCAGCTGAATTCCTTCAAGTAGCAGCTAAAGCTATTGCCTACCTTGTTTCTATCCTAATAAACCGATCCATAAAAGAAAGTACTTTTCCAGCAATCTGGACGATATCACACATCATACCCTTACACAAAGGAGGTAAATCCACTGACCTTTCTAACTTTCTCCCTATAGCGCTATTATCTCCACTAGCTAAAATCATGGAAAAATTTATACACAGACAACTACTTAACCATCTCCTCCATAACAACCTACTAGCTAACACTCAACATGGATTTAGACCTTCACATAGTACTACCACAGCACTACTTTCTTTTACCAACACCATCAACTGTAACCATAACAACAACAAACTAACCTCTTCTCTTTTCCTAGACCTGTCAAAAGCCTTTGACATGGTCAACCATACACTTCTTCTACACATATTAAAATCCCTTGCCTTGGATTTCTCTTCCTTAACCTGGTTCTCATCCTATCTTGAAAACCGACAACAAGCAGTACTCTGGAAAAATTTCTCTATCTGCTCTACTACCTATCTCTTTAGGAGTACCTCAAGGATCTATACTAGGCCCACTCTTATTCTCTATCTTTATTAATGATCTCCAATCATCTATCCAAAACACTACCTGTATACAATATGCAGATGATTCTACCATTATTTGCACAGCTTCCACTCAATCTGAACTCCAGTCACTTACACAATCTACCTTTTCAACCATCAAACAGTGGTTCTCAAAAAGATGTCTTCTCCTTAACCCCAAGAAAACAAAACTATTACTATTCTCACCTACCCACAAATCTTCTCAACTAAACTTCATTATTACTGCAAGTGATAATTCCCACATCTCCCCCGACTCTACTACCAAACTGCTTGGTGTTACTATTGATAATAATCTTAACTATGATTATCACATCAATAACACTATAAAAGCAGTTAATAAAAAGATTGGTTCACTGTACAGAATTAAACCCTTCCTTACACCCGAAGCACGGACCACCTTAGCACAATCACATCTTATCTCTACCCTACTGTATGCTTCCTCTATTTACACTAATCTCTCTAAGAGCAACCTAAGGAAACTGACTACATCCTACCACAATATAGCTCATTTTGCCACAGCATCCCAGTATAGAACTCACCACTGTCTAAACTTAAAACACTTACACTGGTTGGAACTTCCTAACAAGCTTATCTATCAACAACTCTTAATAACACATAACATTCTATATCAACCATCAAAGACACCTGCTCTTAGCAACCTCTTGACTCCCTATAATAACTTGAAACAGCTGCGCTCCGCCGAAAAGCTACAAGTCAACACAACTAGAATTACAAATTCTGCAGGTAACTGCCTTTTCTCCAACTCAGTAGGCAAAATATGGAATAACCTCCCCTCACACATTACCTCTCTAGCCTCCTTTCATCTTTTTAAAAAACAACTTCTTTTACACCTGAACAACTTCTGGCTCTGCTCTTGTACCAATCCTGACTAACCTACTTTCTTCTTTCTACTATCATATTTCCTTATTTCTAAACTGCAATCTTTCTCTGTGATCACAAATGACTTAATGACTCTACTGCTACTACTGTTCTCATATTTCAAAAAAAAAAAGGTACAAACAATGTCTTTTACAAGTATGTATATACATTTTAAACTATGTAATACCCCATCCTCACATAATTGTACTGTAAGGAGTTAATGCCTTTCTCAATACGTAGATGGCACTATGTGTTTTTTATTACTTGATCTAGACTAATATGTATGCATTGTTGCTCACTGTCTGTGTCACAGGCGTTTATTGTAAATGTTTAATTTCTATAACCTTGTTTTAATCTGTGGAGCTTTTCTCCCCGGGCCTCCACTGAAAATGGAAATTGATCCAGCTGGACTAGCCCGGTCAACAAATGTAAAATAAATAAATAAATAAAGGTTGACTGCCAGACAGTCTCAGGCCTCCGCTTTGTACTGAGAGCCCTGGTACTGGCCCTGCAGCAATCTGTCATCATGGTGTTCTATAAGGAGTCCAGCCATGACCCTGGACTCCAGGATGCCCCAGCGCTGTACTCAAAAGTGTGGTCCCTCTCCAATGCCAGACATGTTCCTGCAGAGATCAAACTACAACAGGTTATGGCTGTATTTCTGCCTGCATGGTTTAAATAAGGCTGTATTCCCACCCTTTGACATCACCGGACCATTTTAAAAATGCTGAGCATAGCTTAGCAACACACAAACCTGCTACGGTGGGTTGAACAATGCTTAATGGGGTAATTGCTGAGCATTGCTTAACAGTACACAAATCCGTTTAGCTGAACTGACTGCTGCATAGCATTCACATTTAAGCAATGCTTACACCGACTAAGCATAGCTGAACACTGCTAACCATTGCTCACTTTCATTTTAAAAAATATCAGGATAATGACTTAATTAATCATTACTGACATATTAGTAAGTGTATATGATTTACTTTACATTACGTCCCTCTATGTGCTTTCATTACATTACCATGGGGTGCGGCTATACAGTATGGGACACTTGTGTATACATGGGTGATTTTCACATGTTATATGCACTCACAGTTACATTTTAGACCAGCTACACTACCCTGGTTGACAAATATCAATTACTACATAATTTAAAATTAAAATAATAATGTTAACACTGCTTTCCCATGTAAAAATAGTGTCAATCTTGATACACAAGCCATGAAAGCTTGCATGCAAAGCCGGGACTCTAACCACTACTATATCTTGGTGTGAGGATTTTAGCTGTATATTTTTATTTATCTCCTATGGGATGTTTAAGCAATGCTGAGCAGAATGCCATAACATGCACACCTGCTCAGCTATGCTTAAACATACCTTAGGATGCTAAAAAAAGAAATTTAATAAACCCACTTTATTTACATGTATCTGTACTCCTTGTCAGTCACAGTAAGGGAAACTGTAAAGGGACACATAGAGACAGATTTTAATTATTGCTCTTACAAACTTAGGAAGTGTGACTGTGGTTTTCTAGCAAATCATTGGAAAATCACTCGGGGTTTAAGTCAGAACATACTGACAGACATTTGGGTTTCAGACTTCACACCCGTTAGGAAATCTGTGCTAATGCAAGCCTTTTATTCTATCAACTTTCTGGGTTTGTAAGTGCAAAATTTAAAAAGTGTCCCAATTTTTCTGCCTTTGTCCTCCCATTATTTATGGCTTTGTACAGCTTTCTTGCTGTAGAAGGTTGAGAGGTATGTGAGGCAGGCATCTGGGCATTCTGTGGAAACCTGTACAGTTGAGGGCTATGGCACTTTTACAATGGCAGACGTTTGGGTTTCAGTCTTCATACCGTTCAGGAAGTCCGTGCTAATGCAAACCTTTTATTCTATCAACTTTTTGGGTTTGTAAGTGCAATATTCAAAAAGTGTCCCTGTTTTTGTGCCTTTTTTCCTACCATTATTTATGGCTTTGGGCAGTGTTCTTGCTATAGGAGGTTGAAAGTATGTAAGGCAGGCATCTAGGCATTCTGTGGAATCCTGTACAGTTGAGATCTATGGCTGTATGGCACTTTTACAATGCAGGGGTGTGTGTGACAGAACCTGTCACACACCCATTGCATTGATTTCTTGCTACCCTATCTATTTCAGTGTCCTCAGACACTGAAATACTCTTTCATTTCAGTGTACATGGACACTGAAATACTTTTTAAAAGTGCCATACAGCACTTTCTGAATGCAGGGGGTGAGTTAGATGTGGATGCACTACCTAGAAAATACCCCCTGCACTCAGAAGTGTCCATGTCTGTTTAGCCTTAGCAGCAGAGCACCTTCATGAATATGCAAGGTGCACTGCTGTTAAAGCTAAGGGTAAACAGACACAGTTCATTCCATGCAGGAATAGCACTATTCCTGCATGGAGTTTATTGAATCCCGGGATAGTCTAGGGTGCAGCAAAGTGCAACAATTTCAGAAAAAAAAAAACAGTTCAAATAAGCAGGTAAAATAAGCCTTCAACCAATAACTCCCAGCTCAGAAGGGCAAAGGCTACCCTGTCCTCCCACAAGAGTGTATACCACAAGCCTTCTTAATGTAAAATAGCTGGCCTGAACCCCAAGCACTTAGACCAGAAATAAGACACTTTTATAATAGCAGACACACTAAGTCTTCATCAAGTAATTCCCATTTTAAAAGGATGCAAGCTACCTATCCCAATTGCTTGATGTACTCTGCTTGAATATTGCTGATCTCTGCCTGCATTTTATTTTGAATTGTAATTTTTCATTTAAGGTTTTGTTACTTCTGTTTTGTATCTTATTCTTATATTACATTTGTTTTGTTTTAAGTTTTCTGTTCTTTTGGAGTTGTAAGAGGTCTTGGCTAGAGTCAGTTAGAAAAACTTCCTTTGTAAGCAGTGAATAACATTAGTTAATTAGTAAGAGTAACTGAGAAATAGCATTTCTCATTTAGTTAGAAATATTTATATGTAGCTGGAGTGCTCGTTTGGCTTGCGTGCTGTACTCTGCCTGAATATTGCTGATCCCTGTCTGCATTTTATTTTGAATTGAAGTCTTTCATTTAAGGTTTGGTTACTTCTATTTTGTATCATATTTTTGCACTACATTTGTTTTGTTTTACATTTTTTGTTGTGTTGGAGTTTAAAAGGTCTTGGCTAGGGTCAGTTAGAAAAGTTAGCAAAGAATTCCTTTGCAAATAGTGAATAACTTCAGCTAATTAGTGGGAGGAGCTGAGAAATGGCATTCTTCATTTATCTTAGCTGGAGTGCTTGTTTGGCTTGCTTGATGTACTCTGCCAGAAAATTGGTCATCTGTCTGCATTTTATTTTTCCCACCCACCTTCCCAACTGATGTTATATTTTTGTATTCTTAAACTTGGTGGCTTTTGAGTTGCCCACCCCTGCTATAAATCTAATTTTGGACACTCCTCCCAGTCCTATCCTGACAGCTCATTCTGCTGAGTACAGAGAGATCAGTTGTGAAGACCCACCACCTTAGTTTCTTTCCCTTGAATTATCTTCTGTTTCCTCCCTTCCCACTTAACTAAAACATTGTACTTTATAAAGCTGTATTTGTGTATCTCCTACTTTATTACTCAATTTTTCTTTTGATGCTGGTTCTTAAAAATCTTCAATTGTATTTATTTTCCCACATTTATTACTGCCTGTTAGTAGCCTGATTAAATTGTAACTGTTATTCTAGCCTCCTAGTTTTGGTTTAAGCACTTGGGCTGCAGGCCAGTTGTTTTACCTTAAGACGGTTTGTAGTGACTACAATAACTGTATGAAAGAATTGCTTTATAAAAGTGTTAAATGAGTGGCTTGATGTGGGTTTTATGTATAAGAAACTGTGTACTTGGGTATTTAAATTTATATGGAAAAAAGGTAATAAAAATGATATTCAGAATTGGAGGCCCATAGTATTAAATAATACAGATTATAAAATCTTTGTGAAGATCATACAAAAAAAGATGGAAGGTAAAACAAAGCCAATTATTGAAATCAATCATGCTTTTGTTTATACTGCAGCATCATTCTAGGTAAGGGTAGTATGCTGTTTAAAGCTAGGGACATACCTGCTTGGGACACATACTCAGAGAGCTTGACCATGTCTGTCTTCATATAGTCCAGTGAGGTATGTCTCAGGTCATTCACATCAACATGGACTATGACAGAGTCATAATGGTACTTGTTGCTGAGAGACCTGAGTGCATGCGTGATTTGATGAATCCTGGTACCTGACATGCAGCTGACTGTGAGTTTCTCCTTGTCCAACCCAGTGAGTGGAACATCCGTGTGTCTCACTATTGAGTGTTAGTCTTTACAGGCCTGGAGGGTGAGACACTGGTGTTGCTATGTGTCATGGGTGCTGTAGAATTTGCTGTGGAGACTGTGTTAGATGTAGCAATTTTGTGTTTTGGAGGTCTCTGGAATCTTAGTAAGTTTTCTGACAGAACCTCCAGGTATGTGGATTTACATGTTTGATGCATGCTATGTGTATGAGTAGTGGTATATGTAGGAGTAATGGTGCTATATGAATATGTAGCAGTGGGTCAGTTGACAACTTTCTCCATGTTACTGTTTAGGGGGGGCGGGAAAGCATGGGTTCTAGATTCTTGGTGTAAATATATCTCTTGCAGTCTGTACTAGATTGTGTTATTAGTAGAGGGTTGTCTGTGTACATGAGGCAATGGCTACACTGTCTCAAAAGACCAAAGTCAACAAGGTTGGCAGGAAAATCAAGGGTAGTCCAACTGTCCATGCTGCTAGGTTGAAGACTGTTGTCACTAAGGGTAGCTTTTCACAAAAGATCACATAGGAGCTCAGTGAATGGATATTTTGGATGGGATATAAGGGAACATTTGTTCAATTTAGCTGTCCCACTTTGGCACATAATTGTGTGGCAGTGGGCTGTGCTGCACAGCGCACAAACAAGCAGAAACCTGCTCAAATGCAAGGTCTAAATAATAGAAGCTAAAACAACTCTAACAAGGTTCAAAAGGATAAATGGGGATCCTTATTTCAAACCCTAGATTGGCCTCCCATTATCAGTCTGGTCCCAAACAGCACGATTCTCTCACAAGGGTGCATATAGGCCTCTTCCAATCCATGATGGTCTGGAAAATATGTTCAGAACGATCAAACCACAACAAACAGTTCCAGATGTAGCAGGCCTGGATCTGGACAATGTACAGCTACTATCTACCCTAGCTTCAGCAGAAAACACTAGGGAATATTTAACACAGCAGAACAATAGCAGGCAACTTCTGTTTTTTTTTAGAAGCTCAGAGGCCTCCAGTCATCTTGTATCTCAGGTCAGAGTTGTGTCTGGTAGCACTCCTCAGTTCAGCTTGGTACAAACAAGGAGAAACCTGCTCAAGTATAAAGCTTAAATACCAGAAGGTAAGACATGGAAAAAAATAAGTCTAACAAGATTCAACAGGACCGACTGGAATGCTTATTCCAAGCCCTAGACCTGCCTCCCTTTATCATTCAGGTCGCAAACAGCACAATTCTCTCACAAAGGTGCAGATAGACCCCTTCCAATCCAAGATGGCCTGGAAAACATGCTTAGAACAAACAAACCACTACAAACAGTTCCAGAAGCAGCATGCCTGGATCTGGACCATGCTAAAACTACTAGCTTCCCTAATTTTAGCAGGAAACACTAGGGGATGTTTAACAAAAAAAAAAAAGCAGTGAGACACTGAAAAAAAACATTTCAAACAGCAGAAAATCAGCCAGGAGTCTTTAAGGAATAAGTTAAACAGTTACCAGAAAAATTAATTAAATACTGCTTGGTTGGAAAACCAGAGCAGGCAGAACAGATAGCTTTAAAACAGTGAAAAAATACCAGTAAATACTTAAACAGTAGAAATAACACAAAGCTTTCCTAAACAGTGAAAAAGCAATACAATTTGATTTTACAGGCCCAGAGTAGCCGGAAATTGCAGTATGATAGTGTAGTTTACTACACAGTAAATAAATACAGCATAAAAGTAAGCAGCAGGCAATAAAAAAGTGTAGTAAATAAAATTCATAAGCAAAAAATGTTTTTGGACGCTCAGAATCCTCTAGTCATTTAGTATCTCAGCTCAGAGTTGTGGTTGGTAGCCCAACTCAGTTCAGCTTGGTACAAACAAGCAGAAATGCAGGGCCTAAATGCCAGAAGCTAAAACTTGAAAAAAAATCTAACAAGATTCAAAAGGACCAATGAAGATGCTTATTCCAAGCCCTAGAAAGGCCCCTCCATATCAGTCAGGTCCCAAACAGCACAATTCTCTCACAAAGGTGCAGATAGGCCCCTTCCAATACAAGATGGCCTAGAAAATGTGCTCAGAACAAACAAACCACTACAAACAGCTCCAGAAGTAGCAGGCCTGGATCTGGACGATGCTATATCTACTAGCCACCCTAGCTTCAGCAGAAAACACTAGGGAATGTTAATGCAGCAGAGAAATAGCAGTGAGACACTGAAAATATGTTTCAAACAGCAGAAAGTCAGTCAGGAGGTTCTAAGGAATGATTTAAACAGTTAACAGATCAGTTAATTAAATACTACTTGGTGGGAAAACCAGAGCAGGCAGAACTGATAACTTTAAAACAGCCAAAAATACCAGTTAATACTTAACAAACCATGTAAACTACAAAATGCTTTCCTAAACAGTGAAAAAAGCAAAACAATTTTATTTTTCAGGAACAGAGTAGCAGGAAATTGCTGCACAGATGTGTAGTTTACTCGAAAGTAAATAAATACAGTATAAAAGTAGGTGGCAGACAATAAAAAGTGCAGTAAACAGTATAAATAAGTAAATCAAAAGGCAACTTATGTTTTTTTTGAAGCTCAGAAGCCTCTAGTCATGTGGTATTTCAACTCAGAATTGTGGCTGGTAGCATAGCTCAGTTCAGCTTGGCATAATCAAGCAGAAACCTGCTCAAATGCAGAGCCTAAATACCAGAAGCTAAAACTTGAAAAAAAAATCTAACAAGATTCAAAAGGACTAATGGGGATGCTTATTCCAAGCCCTATGCCAGCCTCCCTTTATCAGTCAGACCTCAAACAGCACCATTCTCTCACAAAGGTGCAGATAAGCCCCTTCCATCCAAGATGGCCTAGAAAATGTCCTCAGAACAAACAATCCACTACAAACAGTTCCAGAAGCAGCAAGCATGCATCTGGACTATACTACAACTACTAGCTACCCTAGTTTTAGCAGGAAACACTAGGGAACACAGCAGAAACATATCAGGTTCCATTTACATTGTGAGGGTGCCTCCACCATCCGTTTTATCTCAGAGTTGTTTACCATACATACATCTGATATAATAAGTTAGCACAGGTGGATAGTCATAATAGTTTTAAGACTTCCACTGTGGTACTTGTGGTTAATCCAGATGTTATTAGGCAGTAGCATTACATGGCTTGCTGTTTAGTTCCTGATAGGAACATTTTATGAATATACTGACATTACATAAAACACCATTCATATAGTTATTCATATCCATTTTTATGTTGGACAGTGATATATCATCACAGGTTGTGATTGCATGGCAGTGAAATGTTTATTCAGAGCATGTCATGCTATGAGTTCTTCTGTTGTACATGCATTGAGCACCAGCTTATATAGCATACCTAATCAGGGACACTGCCATTCAGTTCTAAGGCAGTGTGTGTTCTCTCTTGTCAAAGAAGCAGTCATACTGTAATTGTCAGTGTTGTGTGGACAGTAGTGTGTAACTCCTTTCCAGCATTGTGAATAAATCCAAGTGTTCATATTTTATTCACTCCGCCTGTGTTAATATACACATTCAGTTCAGTTACTTGTGACAGCCTCCATTGCTATCTGATGCGGCAGATGTAGTCAATACAGAAGTCTGGAGTGAACCTCGTTTAATAGGCAGAGGTATGAATCTGTTGACATCTGTCTGTCACACAACAGTGGTTTACACACACAATGGCAAACTCAAATGGCCACCTTTTTCAGACATTTTCCTACCAGGTAAGTCATCAATACAGCTTATATGGTGTGAAAGTGCTGTAAGCACTTCAAAGATGTTCTTCCTTACATGACCAATACATGTATTTCTGTGGTGACCATGATTGTTATGCATCTCTCTGATATGAGTTCTGGCATGTGTTCGAAAATGATTTTTCTTATGTCATTCATTGCTCATGTGCATTACCTGTTCACAAGATAATTATGTTCTGTATTGCATGTCTTTCTCCAGACATGCCTTAAATACCACAGTTCTTTTCATCACACTATACAAGTTAATGGCAGATGAGTGAATCCATAAATGTTTCTTACTGTATGTCATGTTGCCAGACCATCAGAAACTACAATCAGTCCTTTGTTACAACACCTGCTATTGTGTTGCTATGTTACTTTTCCCTATAATTACGTGTCATGCCCAATTTTACTATATCAGACATGTTTGCAAATCAGCAATGACAAAACTGGACTCCTGGCATGTCATCTTCTGTGTTGTCATTTGTCACTTGTGTATGTTGTCTGTAATTAGATTGGCCTGTAGCATTTACATAACAATACAACACTTGCTTTTCAATTACATGCTCATAGCTGATGAACACTTTTACTACTGGTGCTACTGTCATTTCTTTCCAAAAACATGTCAGTTTCTGATTTACCTGACATTAGTGTTGTAAGGTCCTTTTGTTCTTGTGCATGCATGGTGAGATGAATAATACAGCAGTGGTGTCAGCTTGCATACATAAATTCCATGTATATACATCTCAAATGCAATAACTGCATTCTATGCATTCATCCCTTTAAAGTATCTTCCGCCATTGCTGTTATTTCAAGTCAGCATTTAATTAACATGCATATCACATTTTAACTCCCCTTTGTTGTTACACTGCAGCTTTATGTCCCAGTCATATCCTTTATCATCATGTCTGTTTTTTTATTTATGTACGTAACTGCTGGATTCTCATTGATATTAATATCATTATATCAGTATTGCAGGATTTATGTCAATAAACTTATTATACACATTCATCACATTTCCCCGTGGGAAAAGACTATACTTTACAATTTCCCCTCTTCAACATTAATGTTCATTATAACACAGTTTAGTGTAACAATTCCTCCATTTCACTTCTCATTCTGTATTGTTTCCCTGTACTTGCCCTTAATATGTCTGTGCTACAACATGCGCTCGTGTCTTAACATTGTCTATATGTGAGCTGTTTTGTTTACATTCTGTGCTTGTGCTTGCAAGCATCTTTCCATGGCCACAAACACTAGTGCAGGCCACAAAATGGTACTTGCAAATGTGTAGACATAGTGAGCAGTGTGCATATTTAGTTAACGCTGCCGCTCATCATATTAACATGCTTACATTGTGTGGGCAGAGCACGCCACCTATATGATTGTTAATGAATCCCAGACATTCTTAACATTTTCTGTAAAGTGAACATTTATAAAACCCTTTTCTAAATAAATGAAAGAATGAAGTCAAAATTGCTTATTCTGTTTATTGGTTTACTCGCTTAGTTTTTTGGGAAAGATGATTATATAACATGGGCTACCAATGATTTTGATTTTAATGATGACTGTGACTCGAACAGTAACATGAAGAGTTCAAGCAATTGTCATGCACATGTTTTTCATTAATAAAGCAAATCATTGCTGAGTTTGAAATGCCAGTTCTCCAATTCCTTTACTTGCACTAGCTGTACATCCCAGGTTCTCCCCTTTCATCTGGTTATCATTCCTTCTTTTTATGCATCCATAAGATACTTATGAAGCTATCTGAAATGCTTCTCTTCAGTGCTTCTTTAGACTAATTCCCATTTAAAGAGTGCATGATATATTAGTTGCATAGAAGATGCCAGCTGTCTAACCATCATGTCCAGCATCCTTTAATGTCCATCAGGATCTTGTGCTGCCATTGCCCCTCTTAATCTACTTATCTCAAATATGTTTATTAATAAGGCAGAATATTGTGCCTGCTGTATATGTTTACATATAGGTTAATACATTCATGGGTAATTACTAGGCTTGCAGTCAAGGGAATCACTAAGAAGCCTAGTACAAATTCCCAGTTGCCCCCCCCCCCCACCTCCTAGCACTGTCTGATTAAGTAACTTGCTCAAGGACACAGTGGTAAATGAGGGCTATGGGATTAAACCCTGAACCATAATATAATGATTATAATGATATTAGTTTATTATTACCTGTGCTGACTTATTACAATTTATTTATTTATTTATTTTATCAGTCTGACTACATTACCCATGTTACAACCAAATGCCAGGAGCTAATCATAATCAAGCCAAATATTCCAACAAGAAAAATATGTTTCTGCAACTCTGTTTTAATAAATTAAGCTAGGCCAATAACTTGCCTGTGAAGCTGTTTCCCCAGATAAGGAACGGACCCAGAAGAGGGAGAAAAAAATACAAGGTGGCAAGACATGGCACATATATCCCATGTAACCATTAATTTATTTGGTGAAGTAAGGAAATTGTCTAGGCTGCTGACTTCTAGTAGCTTATGGGTTTAATGCTAATTCTCCATGCTCTGGTGACAGTAGCTAACTAACACACCATTATCTTACCTGCATCTACTAAACTGCCTTAAAATGGCATCTATTCCCTGAAGAATATAATCCATTTCATTTGAATCTTGCCTAGTAGACTATCATGTCTCACAATATCCACCAGTTATTTGATAGGTTTCCTACCCCTATGAAGGTATTAATAGTAAATGATGCCATTTGCTTGTGAAAAGTGAGTGACCTAAATGAAAGTACGAGACTGTGTGTGGCTAAATCTGTAACAAATAGCCCCAAAACACAAACATCATTTTTAAATTTCCTACAGTTTCCATTCTTATATATGTAAAAATTCATGAATTTTACTTAAGCTGCAGACAATAATCTACAGACATAGTTACTGCTTATTTAATTTCTGTAAACAAAATAAATTCACTGATTTAGCAAATCTTTTTAGTCATGAGCTCATACTTCTCCACCTATTAGTGCAAAAAATCTGCACAAAGACAAAAATAATGGGGCATCAAAGACACAAAAACAGAGACAGCTTCTAAATGTCACATATATAAACTTAGAGAGCTGCTAGAATAACAGATTATGCACTGGTATGCATTTTCTGAAGCATATTAAATCTGAATATCTGTCATTAGTTAATGACTTCAGTCTTCAGTGATTTGCCAGAAGAAATTTTATGAGAAGCTCAGCAAAAATTTGAGGAAAAATCTGGACTTCCTATGAAAATCTGGACAACTGAGAGTTATGCATTAGCTGGGCTTTCAGATAACTCTAACAACATAAAAACAAACATGCTAAAATAACATCAGTTGTCACTGATTCATCCATAAATATTGTAAGTTTGTTGATTAAGATGGCATGCAGTCACAAAGAAGAAAATCTGTTATATTATCCTTTTCTTTATCTGTATGCGTACCCGTGCTCTGCATGCTACACTCGTAGGGTACAAATATCAAAACCTAAACTGCAATATTTAACATCTATTGGCACACATTCAATGCCTGTGCTTCATTAAATCTTTCATAACCCTTTACTCAGCTTTATGTTTCCTCCAGTATGATTTTCTAACGTAAAATTAGCTTTGCAATGTCAAGTTTTTGCTCATATCCCCCAAAGATGTCCGTCTATATAGATCTTCAACATGAATGCCACAACTTTTGTGAAGAGATACATACTGCTTCCTTGTCCTATAATGCATAAAATGCTTTCTTTGATATTGTTAATGCAGTTCTTTAGAACAACTATAAATGCATACTTGTGAGAGCAATATACTCCTGTAATAGAATGGCATCATTTTAACTACTTTTTATCCACCCACTCTATAACTGATTTTCCAGCTGGATTAGAGTGAGACATACATGGAGATGCATTGCATTATCACTTTGGACATTCACTACAAAGGAGTGCACCATATTATGGATTATTCTTATGATGAAGTTGGTTATTCCCTGCAGTGTTACTAGCAGTATGCTTCAGAGAGTTGTTTAAAGTCTGACATCTCAGAAGTGAAACTAGTGCCTGCTGAAAGTTATCTCCACCTACCACATACAATATTAGGTTAAAAAAAGTATTCAGTCCTGCTAAAGGTCTTGAGACAATATAGGCAGCATTAACTACTTCATTGTAGATGCAGCTTTTGAGCTGAAGTCTGCTTGCAATACGAAGGGCTCTTAAAATATGGAAAGGCAAAAAGCACAAAATGAATACCACTAAAATAATTACAGCAAGTCGGCGGGCCTTTAATTTGTGGCAGCTTTGTGTGTTGGGTCCATTGCTTAAGCTATAAATAATTCTTGAGTAGCAAGCAGAGACAACAAGTAAGGGTATAAAATAACCCAAAACAGTCAGAGTCCAACTGTACACCCAGACCTGATGAACATCAATAGAGCTTGCGAAGTCAAGGCATTTAACTATGCCATTTCTTTCTGCCATAGAAATCATGGTGATCATAGGAATGACTTCAGCAAGAGAAATTATCCAGACAATAATGCAAGCAATGATTGCCCATTGCTTTATTTGGATCTTCCGAGACTTTATTGGATGGACAATAACAATGTATCGAAATATGCTAAAGCAAGTCAAGAAATTAATACTTCCATACAGATTAAAGTGAAAGCCAAACCGAACAAACCTACACATAAAGTCTCCCATTGTCCAGTTTTCTTCATGAGTGTAATACTCCACTAGAAAAGGAAGGCTTGCGATATACAGAAGATCGGTAACAGCCAGATTCACCATTATGATTGTGCTGATCTTCCATGGTCTCATCTTTAGCACATAAACAGTAATTGCCGTTACATTTCCAAACAATCCAATGCCACATATTATGGAATACATTACAGGTATATAATACTTTGTCAGTGGGATGTCAATGCCTGTACAGGATGTAGAGTTTTTTGACACAACAGCTGCATAGGTCATGTTGGTGGTATTACCATTCTGTATCTCCATGATTCTGGTATTATAGATATGACTTTCAGTCCTGTGGGGACATACAAAAACACTGTCTCAATGTACATTTAGCATATTGCAATTGAAAAGAAAGTGCATTCCTTCAGAAAATAAACTGAAAACATTTTAACATAAGTGAGACACAATTATGTCTTCAGATCATGTCACTATTTTAAAATGTAGCCACAAAACTGTATACAACTATTAACTTTGTAGATAAGGTTTGTTAAGTATGAAGTACAAATAAATGAATTAATTGCATTTCTGTAACATTTTAAAAAGAATATACATCTTAGATTAACAGCTTAGATATGTACCTTTTCATACTGTGTTGTAGGCAGTAGAAAATGTATTAATTACTCAATCAAAATATATTCAATATTATTTTTCTTTATGCAAAAACTATGAGTTTTGTCATGACTATAATTAAGTTTAAATTGTTTGTATATTCTAAAAAATGATAATATAAACTGAGCATAGCACTGTAACTCATTGAGAGTAAGTATATAGCAATTTACATTTTCTTAGTATGTGATGCAAGAATGTTGCCTTATCACTTATCTTTAATTTATCACTTTCTGCCTGTTCTGCTACACAATATTCCTTTATCCACACTGTAAACAGCACTAGAAATTCCAGTGTCAGGCACAACTATGAGAGGGTTTTGACAAGTGTAAGAAGGCTTGCATCAGTCATTCTGACCGAGCTAAAAATGAGTTGCATAACCCAATGATGTTTGAAATTAAGTATCCAATATATACACGGATACCTTGAAAGTATAAACAGACCTCTTGTTATAGTGATGAAAGCTGGTTTATGATTTATTGTAATAAATCCTTTTATAATTTCAGAAGAAATAAAAAATGCAACGCAGTTTTCAAAACAAGCATAGGTAACAGAAAAATACATTGCATGATACAGAACCATAGACAGACAAGAGGAATGAGCTAAGAATATATGACAGGCTAACACATTTATGCAGAATCACAGTTTGCAATAACAGAATAAGAGAATCAAATCTTGTTCAGTGGGATATAGTCAATTTGTAGACTATAGCCTAAACTCTGTGTGATACTATATTAGATTCCAATATACAAAAGTAACATTTCAAAATCAAAAAAATAATTAAATGGCAATAATCTTTACTATTACACATTTTAATTAAAAATTAAGAGCCTTGTTTGCATTTTAGAATGAGCCTTGATTTAAGTAATGATGTTATATACTATTTAATAGATTCCGTAGAAGCCAAGTAGGATTCAGTGCAGAAATTATTCCAAATGTTGATTACGTTTTAGAAAACTTTCTTCTGTTAAACTGAAGGATTTTCAAACACAAATGGCAGCCTAGCTTCAAACTAAATAGTACTTCTGTGTACAAATGTGTATGTGTGTCTCTCCATGCATGTGCGTGTGCACCCGTGTGTGTTTATGTGTGTGTGTGTGTGTGTGTGTGTGTGTGTGTGTGTGTGTGTGTGTGTGTGCGTGTGTGTGTGTGTGTGTGTGTATGTGTGTGTGTATTTATGCATGTGTGTTCATGTTATGTTTGTGTGCAAATGAGACAGAGAAATACACATACACATAAAGTCACTGTTGCACTCTTGTTCTCATTGCCTCTTTCCCTTTCTCTCTTTTTATATATAAATAAATGCATGCGCGCACACACACACACACACACACACACACACACACACACACACACACACACACACACACACACACACACACACACACACACACACAAAAAGACTCTCACATGCACACACTGATACACAAAAAGAGAAAGAGAAGTATTGAGAGACATATTCATTTGCTATGTATTGTAATTTGTCAGCTCATTATATAATATAGTAATGTATTTCCTCAGTGAATAATAGCAAATTAATGACAATTTCATGGTTTAGGTAAATTTAGAAATTGCATTTCAAAAGTACTTAAAAGCAATAATCTCATTAGTAAAATGTAAAAATGAACATCTATCAAGTAAAGAAAGACCCCTACAAATATATAGTGTCTTGAGCTGTTTAAGGAAAAAAAATACTTACAGTGTTGTAATAAACAGATACCTGTCATACATTCACTGATAGTTTCAGCTCTGTCTACGTGTTCTGATGGTAGCATTCCTAATAAATCTACAGCTTTGTTAAGACACTCCTACATCTGTCTGTATTCCTGGTACTGAAGTGTTTGAATAACTTCCTTATGTGTAACTGATCCATGAGCTTATTATATAATTTCCTTTCATTAACAACTGTTGCCTTGTGACATAATATAAAAATGAGAAACCACAGCTGTACAGCAAGTACGCAGTAAACACATACAAATATATAGCTTATTGAAATATTTCATTAAAAATACAGTGATGAAATCAGAAAATACCTCTCATACCTCATATACTAATCGTAGTAGGAGTACACTAGACAAAACAAGCAGGCAATTTCTTTTTCACAGCATCTAGTAGAGTTTTTTTACCAGCTTTACATCCAGTGGATATGTCTTCATACAGATTAAATATTTTAGCAACTGGCAATACTTGCAATAATCAAAACAGTATTTGGATCCAGCTTTTCAGGTTTAAATGGAAGTTTATTAACAAGGGAAACACAACATTCAACTTTTCGGGTTTAAATGGAGGTTTATTAATAAGGAAAACACAACACTGGAGTTTAACATGAAAGAAATACAGGTGTTATTCTCTTCTATGGCTTTTCCCAAAAGTCATTTGAACAACTTCAGTATTCCAGAATTTACAGTGTTTTCTTCAAGATCGGGCAGTAAATAAGTAGCACTTAAAAATACCAATTTCTTCAACATATACTTTACCATAGAGGCAATTTAAAAAAAAAGTTAGAAGTCTGATAAAACAAATGAACCCACTAATTAAGACTATTAACAGAAATTCATGTGAGGGCTGTCAACTCAACACCATAAAACCTCCACTGCCAATGGTTGTGTGGATCAATGCTGTGGTGACACCTAACAGGAAAAGCCGAAAGATGAAAAAGAAGAACAGGAATTCTTGTGATATAACAGAAGTAAATAGGATGTGTAAAAAACAGAAGCAACCAAACCGCTAAAAGGATCTGCAGCCAAACAGAGCAGGTAAATCAAACAGATAAACTGAAGATCCAACCACGATGTAAAATCCAATACAGAAAGTAAGAGATCCAAACGAATTCTGAAGCTGAAGCAAAACCTTCTTTATTTTGACATAAAAAATGTGGTAAGCGCTTTCGCGTAGGAATACCCACGCTTCATCAGACAAGATTATGTAAAAAACAAGCTCTTAAATACCTCCAAAGGTGGGAAATCATTCAATTAACAGACCAATTAATTAAAATATATCAGGCTAGTATAAAGGTCAACTACACTAAAGAGCACTATAAGATCACGTAAATATAAAAGTGCATTGAAAGCTGTGCAAAGCTGCATGAAAAATCTTAATTTCAGGGCATCATGTACTTAATAAAGAAGGCATATATTCCTAAGCACATAAAGATGTATACAAATTTAATAAGGATATACACACCTAAATACAAGCAAAGTATATAACCAGATAAAAAACTATAAAGGGAATATATCCATATACAATCAATAAACTGTCTGTAAGACCTAATTTAAAAGTACGCTATATTTAACTGATGAAAACATAAATATAAAAATGAATACAAATAAAAATGATAACTAAGCACATAGTGTATAAAACACACCATCCTAGGGTAAATAACCAATCTAGTGGGCGTTGTCAAAAATATAAAAAATATATATAAAAAATACATATATAAACTTTATTAACAGCGTCTAGATTCAAAGACAGGTTTGATAGATATCTGATTATTCAAACCTGGGGCTAGGTGGGCACCAAGCATTATGATCCACTTTAGCTCAATGGAGGATAAATCATTACTTGTGTTACCACCCCTAGGGTTTACTTTCACTACTTGTAGGACCCTAAAATGAAACACATGGGAAGGATACTCCAAAACATGTCGTGCTAATGCATTGGTTTCATTACCTTTACGTATATTGTAAAGGTGATTGTATATTCTGTCCTGTAACCTTCTCTTCGTCAAACCCACATAAAAGGCTGAACAGGACTGACAGTTAGCAAGATAGACTAGGTTCCTCATATTACATGTGGCATAAATGCTAGGAACAAACGTAAACTTTGTAATAGGATGATGAAAATCTTGAACTCTACTAATATAAGCACATCTACTACAATTGTTACATGCATAAGTGCCTAAAGTCCGAGTCATCGGGGTAGTGGACTTGCACATATAAACATGATCATTACACAAGATCAATTTCAAGTTGTCACTATTGGTATATAGAAATCTTGGTCTGTCACTAACAATCCTTCTGGTTGGGGAGTCCAAAACTAGAACTTTCCAGTTACGTGCAACCACTTGTTGTATATTATTAATATCACTAGTGAATTTAATGGTGAATCTTAAAATATTGTCTATACCAGGTATTATATATCCATCTCTATAGTTCATGTGACTCAACATAACAACATTCGTTGCTTGAGATGGCGTGCCTAGGCAACTAATATCCCTCAAAACACTGTTTCTAATGCTTCTGACCATATCTATAGGGTAACCCCTATCTACAAACAGAGATTCCATAAAATCTGCTTCAATCTGAAGGGAGTGTGCATCCCTACATAGTCTTTGTATTCTCACGAATTGACTCTTGACAATGCCATAGAACACATGTCTAGGATGCATACTGTCATAGGTCAAAAAAGTGTTTTTCCACACCGGTTTCCTATACAAGGATGACACAATAGATCCACTATCAGTAAGATTCAGTGTGATGTCTAAAAAATGTGCCTTTGTATTAGATACCTCTTTTGTGAATCGGAGAAAAGTAGTAGTTGTCTCTAGATAGCATAAGAACTGATCAAAATTTTGTACAGTACCCTCCCATACAATAAGTATGTCGTCAACAAAATGCTTATAAAGTTTAATATATTTAAACATTTCATGTGGAAAAACATGCATTTTCTCCCATTGGTACAATACCAGGTTCGCATAGGTATTTGCGCAGGGGGTGCCCGTGGCTACCCCCCACTGTTGCAGATAACATTTGTCTCCAAACATGAATGCATTATTGTATAAAACAAGTTCAAGTAACTGACAAACTAAAGTGTTCCTATCATTAGTAAATGAGGTTTCAATAACCAACAACTGTCTAACATACTGTATACATATCTCATTTGGTATAACTGTGAAGAGATTCTTCACATCTAATGTTATAAGTAAATAACGTTGGTCAGCCACATCTAATGTTAGGGTATCTATACTTTCCAAAAGATGATAAGTGTCCCTTAAAATAGATGGAAATTGATTGACAACAGGCCTAAGTAGATGTTCAATAAATTTGGAGACATGGGAAGTCACCCATCCTTCACCAGAAACTATTGGTCTCATTGGTGTAGGAATAACCCCTTTATGTATCTTGGGTAGTCCCTTGATGATAGGTGCGACTGGATGTTTCACTAAAAGATAATCATAAAGCTCAGGACTAATTTGCCGACACATTATCATATCATAAAGTGTTTCATGAACATTATGTACCACTTCAAGGATATTATTCTGATTAATCTCCCTATAGGTAACATCATCAAGAAGCATATTTAACATGTTGGTTACATAGTCAGATGTATTCATAAGCACTACCCCGCCCCCCTTGTCAGCGGATTTTATAGTGATGTCTTCATTATGTTTAAGTTCTTGCAAACATCTTGACTCAGATTGTGTTAAATTATGATACCTGCCTTTTCTGTTACAACATGAAAACAACGTGTAAAAATCACTCTCACATAACTTAAGAAAACATTCCACATGGGGGGGCATGACTGGAACAAATGTACTGGGGTTCTTGAAAGGAAGCTGATTCACATTGTGTTCATGCAATAGTGGTTGATCTAAAAAGCATAATCTTTTAAGAAGTAAATAGGATATATTACTGTGCAGCTAAATTAATAACATACAGGGCAATAAGGGAAAGGAAGGGAAGAAATCAAATGCCATCATGGACTTATCAAATAGTGAAAACTATAAAGCAATTAAGACAAGAAGTGTCACTCTTAGAAAAATATAGAAAAGGCAATAGATCAACAAAAATGCTTAGAGAGACAGACATGATAAAATCAGTGCAAATTTATCAACTCACCTCCCTCAGTCAAGCTTCAAATGTATATAAAACACTGAACCTAAAGTGAAGCACACCAACTATTTATATGATGTCTCAAATATAAACTTTTAGAATTTTTCTTCCTAATTTTATATAGATATTTTATACTTGGAAAACAAGTTAGTAATAACAGGACGTGCGCTACCCATGATGTTTCCGCCTAAGGCTGGAAGTAACCTTCTATAGTCCTTACTATAGATGCCAAAAGAATATTGGATGGATTGAATTGGACCTGTCTTTACAAAGAATGAAGAATAAGTGCCATGTATTGGTAAAACTGGGTCCCATTTCTCACACAATATGCCAATATTGAAGACAGTTGTCAAAGATGCCTGAGATCATCTTAATGTTTGTTATGGAGATGAAATCATTAGCTATCTTAGAGAGGCAAGTGATTGAAGATACGTAAACAGCAAATAAGGATAGAGATTGAGCCTCAATAAATTTGTAAGATGATGCTGAGCTTCTTTCTATTTCATGTACACATGCAAAACTATTCCAGGAGTGTGGGCCACTCTTTAAACATTTATAGAGGCTTCAGACATCAATGTTAACTTATAAAAAATGAATGACTTATCTATATTATATAATCCCTAAAAGATACTTATAAGGAACTACCCTTGGATATAGAATAAAAATGTTATTAAATGTTTAGACATTTGTTGAAGAATGAATTAGAAGGAATTAGACAAATTAAGCAAAAGGATTGATGATCATATTACTCAATGCTTGATCTTCTCTCTGGAAAGGGAACTTGATGTTTATCAAGAGTTCTAGTGTTCTTTAGATTATTTTCTCCTTTGTGTCAAGTGATGCAGACAGTTGTTAGTGCACTTTTTGGTTATCTGCATCTGAAAATTGAAGTAAATGGATTTTTAAGATTTTACATGGATGGTTGTATACAAATGTTGGATCTGCAGTTATTACTTTGGGGGGAACATCTAAATAAAATATCTCCCTGGGTGAAGTTAGACTGCTCTCTCAGTTAGAAATTATATGCATTGGGCATATTGAGAAAATGTAACTAATCCTCTTTAATTCTCTGCCAATGAAGAATATAATTACATGTATTCAGCTTCTGTCTAGAGACATAAATAAACTATTTTATAAGATAATGTCATTAAAACAAGTCTGGCAGCGGTGATTGAATTTATACAAAAATGGGAGCTGTCAACCCTGGACATCTTCACTGTGATTCTTGGATTAGTGCACAACAGATGATAGTATGCTAAGGCATGTAGGATGATATGGAAAGGGCTTAACTTCATTGATACCTGATAAATAATAGAAATATATTGTATTTTCAAGGATCTAGGGGCAGAGCTTGTCTTGCACAGTACAAGTTGATACTCAGTCAGTCAAAATTTTCTAACTGAAATCCGAGACCTAACAAACATTCCTCACATATTTTTAAAGATTAGGCTTCCTTGCTTAAGTAATAGGTGAATTAATTCATGGGTATCTATGCAGTGCTCATCTAATTCTTTAAATCTATACATGCTAAAGAGATAAAGAGACACATTCCAGTTTTTAGATAGAACATCTGAGAAATATAATAGGAGATCATTTATCTAGCGTTTATATCACGTTATCAAAAGATGAAAATAGCGAACGCTATTTCATCGGTCCCAAAACGTCTAAACATGAAAATATTGAACATTCAGAACAGCGATTTTTTTTCCCATGGAAAAAATTTGCTACTCTGAAACACATACACACAACACAAGCACATCAAACAAACAGCAACCACACACATACACTTATATTCCTACATCTAACACTACACTAAACTAAACATACACTACTATCTACCCACTTACCTTAACCCTAACCCTAAGGTCCATCACTATCGCACACTCACCTAACCCGCGCCCTAACCCTAAAGTTTGTCACTATCGCACACACGCCTAACAAATGCCCTAACCCTAACTCACTTAACCCACCCCTAACCCTAACGTACAAACAATCGCACACTTACCTGAACCCAACCCGTAACTTTCCACCACAGCACTAAGAATGGCAAAGCCACAGAAACGGCCAACCAAATTCTTTCCAGAGGAAAGAATTCACTGTTCTGCAACTTTGTTATTCTTAGTGTTTGCTGAATAGTGTACAATATCAGAACATTCAAAGTTTTAATACCTGATGTTCAGATATAGACCCTTTATCTAAGGCTAATCTTTTTCTACTGCCAGTTACAACCCTCTTCTCAGTATTGGTTTTACTGAGATTCTTCTCGGGAAACTATTGCACTTTCTTTGCATACTCCTTGGTCAGAAGAAGAAGAGAAGACTTACAGATGCATTCGGAGAGCAGAAGTACCTTTAGCCAGCTACATCAAGAAGCTGTATCAATAAAATAAAAACTGAAGGCTCAATATGAAAATCCTGGCATCCCTATTGAAATGTCGGTACTAGAAATGCCAAGTGCCAACAAGCTGAAAAAAAAAGATCAAAGAAACAGAAGCAGAGTGAATCTTGAAAATCATTCTTCTACTTAAAACGTAAACCACCCACACCCCAAACTTATATATACCAACTCTGAGAACATCATACCTCTGAGAAAAGGGAATATTCTGAGAAATGGCATCTGGGACTTAGTATATCTAAATCCAGTTTTTCTGTCATTTAGTCTTCCTATTTCAGGACTCACTCTAGTGGGTCCCAGCAATTCAAATACTTGTGAAAAATCCATTGGATTAAAATTCTACAAAGTATTTTATTTATTTATTTGTTAATTATGTAAACCATCTATTCTTTCTTGGACACTTCATCAAGACCTGGGCCACAAAGGAAATGAAGCATATATGAAAATGTTAGTGTAGCCAGTCAACCAGCATATTTTATAGAGAGGGGATGAACTTAGACTGAAAACACATGCTGACATAATGAGAGCATACAGCCTTCACGCAATCAGTCATAGGAAAACAACATTGAAGTCTTATGGTCCTTAGACCTGTGAGGCATAGACCTTAGTCACAGGATCACTGTGATTCCCTAACATAATGCAGAAACCCCCCCCTCCCCCCCTCCCTCCTTTTCTTTTCCTTCTTTTTTCCCTCATTCATATCTACATTCTCATATATATATATATATATATTTATTTATATTTCATTGATATGATTTATTTAATGTCTGGGTTATGTTTATGAGCATTAATGGTTTTTTCACATTTACATATATTCTTAGTCTACCTGTGTTTATTGGTTTGATTTATTTATTTGTCAGGGCTATGTTTCTATGCTTTTTATGCTTCTTCATGTAATATTTAAATGAGTAAAGTCTAGTGACATAAGTTAATGAATTTTTGCTGCCCATGAAATGACATTGGTTTTATTTTATTTTATTTTATTGAGTATTACAGACTTAGAGACGTTTATAAACATCGTCACATAAGAAATGTTGTTTTAATATTGTTAACGTTAACTAAATATCATCCAGTCCTTTGATTAAATTCAGAGGAGGCTTTTACAATATGATTGTTTTTACAGAGTGATTAAATTGTATTATTATGCGGTGGGCTGTTTCTGCCTGCCCTAATTAGTTGCTAATTAGGGCGTATGTTTTGTATATAAGGACAAGGGATAACTTTGTTTAATGTAACCTGATGAAGCGCACTAGTTAAGTGTGTGAAAGCGCTTGTTCTTCTCCAAATAAATTTGCCTGTTTTATTTAATCGTTGTGGTTCCAGTGATTTGCTAAATAATGTTGAAACTACAAAACCTACTCACAGAGACCATCAAAATTTCTGCAAAACTTTGCTACTGTATGAAAACATTTCTGGATTTAAACGAAAACAAATCCTTACTATATATTACATTGATTTGTTTATATGACTTTTCAAACTGATAGTGTATGTATGTATCAAGGATGTGAGTTGCAAAACCTAAGGCACATAGGGGTTAAGTCTTCCTGAAAAAGAATGCTCCAAGGGTTTAACACAGAATTTCAGATGTTGCTTTTTTGTCTGATTTTTATTTTATTTCTTAGAATATTGAGTCTTCCAGGATCTGATTCCCCACATCTAGTAGAGAGCCTCATAAACCATATAAAACCATGTAACAATGTGAACCTTCCCAGACATTACATACAAACTTGAATGATGGAAGAAGCACAGACCTCTTTGCATGCCCTCTAAAATAATGCATTCATTCAATAATTTTCTGACATATGTTTTTTCCTATGCAGGGCTGCAAGGGAACTTAAACCTTTCCCAGGAAGCAGAAGATGTAAGGCAGAGATTCAGTGCTAGATGAGACACCTATATATTACTCCTTTAATATACATTTCAGTTTTCTAAACTTAACGCTGTTCTGTCTTAATTTATCTATAAAATCTTCATTTTTAGTTTTAAGCCAACCACCATGCTAAGTACAGTGCCATAACAATGTTTCAGTGCTACATGTTCCTACCATAAATGCCCTCCTAGTCTAATATAAAATATGCTCATGTACCCTTTTTAATAGTCCTTATCCCTACTTTGATCTGCTGCTTATCCACTAAAGAGATAAATGATCAGAAAACCCATTCACAAGCTTGTTACATTTATAAACTTTTACATTGTGGTATACTATTATATGATATGTCTCTGCTCTTCCTTTAAAAAATGTAGCATCTGCCCCTGATACAATATGTAAAGACTTTTGTCTAACAAATCTTTGTAATATTTTATCTTTGCATCTACTTTTACTAATATCACAGTTTAAATCCTGTACCCATATCACTCGGTCCTTAATCGTAAAGCATCATTTGTTTTACTTATCATGTCTAGTCTGCATTTGAAATCAAAATCCACAGACATACATGTGTTAAGAATTTTCTGCACTATATATTTAATATCTTTACAAGAAATAAAACTTGCACATAATACCTGACCACCAAAACTATAACACTGCTCTTCACAAAAAAAGTACTCCAGAACAAAATTCCTCACAGAAAGAATTAAACTATATACCTCTTATTCTTTGTTCTAGAAATTTCCTGTCTATAAATTTAAGTAATATGGAATCCTGAATGCAGACATCAGCCATTAGTCCCTTTATGCAAGAAATTACTGCAAAGCAGCGTCTAAGTTGTTTAATTAATTAGCATTAAGAGACAGACCATTCAGTCTGCTTCTTTCAAGAACTTAGGATTTTCCATTTTAATTATTTTTTTAACCCTCTCCCAAGTAGTAGAGATTTCAGTATTCTCCATAGTTTCCCTTTGACTTTCTGCTTCCTCATCTTACTTACTCTTTTATAACACGACATATTTTAACTTGTCTTGTTTTTGACATTTCATTTTGTTCATCCACTTAGCCCTGCTGATGCTAAATTTCTTCATTCTGTTAGAATTTTATTTTTATAGAGATATACTGTTATCATCCCATCTCATGGCAATATAATTTGGCCTAAAATTACCAGGTTGTTTACACTTTGTGCGTTCAGTCTTATAATCTTTCCTAGCATGTCCAGATTCTCCACACAGAAATGGAACACATCATTTTCTTTCATATGACAGCCATTAGCCACTAGCAATAAGACTCTCGTATTCTTTGTTATATCAACAATATTATATAAGTGTGTATTTTCCTTTTGTAATATGAAATTAATTTTTTACTACCCATATTTCAGTCCTAATCGCATTTATGTCCATAGGGTTTCTAATCAGACAAACAGAATCTTTTCATGTGCACCTTTAATGCCTTCTTGTAAAGTATCCACTAAATGGAAGAAAAGCTGAATCATTTTTTTTTTGAGGGGGGGTGAAAGTTCAGACTTCTGCTCTCCATCAATGACACTATTTTTGCACATTTGATTGGAAATGTCACCTATCACTGAGGTCTTCAGGCTTTCACTTGCAAATTTGGGAGGGATCAAGCCTGAGAGCTCTACTGCTGACTGGAGAGGGATGGGTTTTACTGTACTGCTGGATTCTCTACCTCCCATGTGATGGTATTTAGTCCATAGGCCACTTATTACAGTAAGGTGTGTTATAGGTATGGTATGGGCTGCACTGCATTGCTGGATGCCTTACCCTCTATTCACTGACATTCTGTCCATAGGCTGCTACTTACATTTAAGGTGTGCTATAAGCATGGTCTGCACTGCACTGCAGTGCTGGATGCCCTACCCTGTATCCAGTGGCATTCTGTCCATAGCCCACTGCTTACAATGAGATATAGTCTAGGTATGGTATAGTGTCTCATTGGAGATACTACTCTCAATGCACTAGAATGTTGTCCATAACACACTGCTTGCAGTAAATTTGGTCAAGGTAAAGTCTGTACTACAGTGATGGAGACCCTACCCTCTACACAGTAGCATTTTTGTCCATAGGCCACTACTTGTAGTGAGGTGTACTCTCTTTTTCTTTTTCTCTTTCTCCTTGTCTCTCTCTCTCACTCTCTTTTCTCTACTGTATCTCTGCATTTCTCTGCATCTTTCATTCACTTACTCCTGCTCTCTTTCTCTCTTTTTGTCTGTCTCTAGTAGCAACAACAACAGGAAAGAGTTGGGGGTTATTGGAAAGTAAACAAAAAACACGATTTTTTTCAAAGAAAATACTTTGCACAATGTCAAAGGAGTGTTAACGTAAGAAACAAATCAGCATTCTAAACGTTGTCATCCATTAACAAACTGCAGGGTGCCATCCAGAGTTTCCAGAGTAAAGAAAACCACCATTATGTATAAGCTGAAACAATCCATGAAGCAATAGTAGGTCAAGTAGGGTTAAAGCAAGCCAATGATAAAAAAGTAAACAAAACAATACATACCTGTGGCTCCAACAACTTCGACCAACTTTATTAAGATGGAAGCTTTCAAGCTTCCACACAAAATATAAATATACTTCTTCAGGCAACATTTATATCAAAGACTAATCACAATCACATGATAGAAAGCACAATAGAATTGGCTATCTAATAAGTCTGCATTTCAATAATGGCTTATTTGTAACATTTTCATTTAGTCCAGGATTCATATGTGCCTTAAAGTGACAGATCAATTTATATTCCACTATCTGTAATTTCGACTATGTCCCACCATGTATGCTGCATCAAATCTTTTGTAGAACTGCAAACTGAAAACATCGTGATTCAACCTCCTTTTTTATATGCTTATGCAACACATTCATCTCATTACATCTTCTAACATCAGACATACTTTGAGATATTCTCGCTTTAAATTTCCTGTTAGCTTTTTCAATATAGAAAACAGGACATATTGTATATAAAACAATACATAAAACTTTCACTATCACAATCAGTAAAGGTAGATAAAATAAAATCTTTCCCTGTTATATGACATTTAAATATATCTTGTTGATAATATCCACTACACTTACATCATGGCCTGATGCCCTTTCCCTGGCTGTTGTTCACATTCACTGTTCTATATTGTTCCTTATAATGTAACATTTGTTTTAAGTTCTTAGTTTTTTTATAAAAAAATAAGGGTTTAGTCAGGGTGGCACAGTGGTGCAGCAGTTAGCATTGTCACCTCAGTGCCTGTGGTTCTCTAGTTCAATTCTCATCTGGGGTGTCTTTTTTGTGTAGTCTGCATGTCCTCCCTGCATTTGCGTGGGTTTCCTCCAGGTGCTCTGGTTTCTTCCCACATTCCAAAGATGTGTCTGGAGCATTTCTCCCCCAGCCTGTTCTGAAAATCAGCTCTATGTCAGTTGGACTTTCCTGGTTAACAAATAATAAATAAATAATATTCAATAGCCTGGGTATGCTATTTAGCATATACTAATGTTTCTTAACCATATCTTGCATTTGATAAGTCATGGTGTTCTATGTTAAAGTATGTCTCATAACAGTATTTTTGTTTACATTTTGATCTATCAATCCCCTATCTGAAAATATAGGACCATCACCTTCTTTCCTTTGAGATGTAAGTCCCTTCATCTCCAGTATTTCATCCACACAATATTGTCTATGTATAAAATCATGATCCATCTCTTCGAGTTATTTCATAAATATCCCATCATCTGTATTTAGGGCCAGATTCAATAAAGCCTACACTAAGTGTACACTAACTGTACACAATATGTATTCAAGAACATTCTTATCATATTTTTTGTACTTGTTAGTCACTCAGGAAGATTACAATAACTGTACATGCAGTCTACACTTTGTGGTCACCTTTATGAATCCCTGTCAATGTTTAAAGCTGCAAGAATATCAGTAGGAAAGCTAAAATTAGGAGGAAGAAGGTGTGAGTTATTTTTCTTTTGTCTGTTTACTCAGAACAATGTACACTTAGTGTAGGAGTTATTGAATCCAGTCTATTTGTCCTTATTTGTCCTTTTACTGTGTTCTAAATGTAAATTCTGAGTGCATACTTCTCTGTGTAGATATGTATTTCTTTTAGCATTTTTCCTTCATGTTGGCATATCTAATTTTCCATTTCTGTTTTACTTATATTGATATCTAAAAATTAAATCTTAGTCTTGGAGGCTGTTGTTTTAAAGCCTAAAAAAGCATCAGTTTTGGTCAAATATTCTACAAAGGTATCTAGCTCACACAGTGGATCAATGCATGAGCTCGATACCTTTGTCAAATATTTTATGTTTAGAAATATAATACAAATGGAATGGGTTCATCCTTCCACTTGCTATTTCCATCCCATACATACATCTTTTCATTGTTCTGTAGAGCTGAGCTAATATTCTATTCATCAGATCTATCAGAAAGTTTCTGACTATATAAAATACTGTTGATGTGACCATTAATTTGATCACATTCACTCTCACCATCAACACAATTACTTTACTTTCTCCATAAGATCCTTTAACCATGTTCAGGTTTCTGTCTACTACGTTGTCATAGTTTGAAATATATTAGTCCTACTTTCTCTTTTGTCCCCAGGTAACCCTCCTGGTATCAGTTCAAGCCTAGCCATACTGTTTTGTATTATTATTTTTACAAGCTAGAGTTGGCACCTTTTCAATATCTTCAAATGTATCTAAAATAAAAATGCCAGAGGCAAAAAACTTTCCAGGAAATAAAAATGTTATTAGACTAGGCATTTTCATTCATCAATATTGACATACAAACTTCATCAGAGTAAAGACAATAATGAAAAAGGCTCATTTAAATAACATTATCTACAAATCAATCAACTAGATGACCAATGAGCACAAATTGCACATATAATTACAATAAATATTTAAAGGAACTCTTGGAAGAACCATAATAAAAATATAAATAGCACAGAACCTAAAATAAAACATATCAAAATGTTTCATAGTATCCATTAAATACATTAAGAAAGTAATTCAATATCAAATCTTACAAGCCCTAAGCATCAAAACATTAAATAAATAAACACATGTCGGGGGGTGGCTTGGGAAGCAAAACAGGAATCCAGATATCTTTATTAGCAGATTTATTTAGATGTATAAAAAAGCCCAAACAAAGGAAACACACTCCAATAATGAATCCAGTAGAATAAAAACAATAGTTAGATTTTATTTCAAAGTTTTTCAAATGGTAAGCACTTTCACAATAACACAGTATTGCGTCATCAGACCAGAGGTAACAGCTGATAAATGTCTTTAAATAATAGTTCAAAATTTTTCAAAATTTTCAAGCAGCCATTCAGAAACTGACTAATCAAACATCAATTGCAATTTAAAGACAGAAGCATTCTAATTCATGATTCACACCTATGTATACTAATTCATTTAAACTAAGCGATGTGACATCAGGCTTCAAGTAAATACCGGTGCAACATATTCAATATATCTATCTATATATATATATAAATATTAAAAACCTAAATTTAAAATATTTAATAAAATAACCTGTGTATATATTAGTGAAGTTACGATAACATATACCTATGTTAATGCATTATACATGAACATAAATCTAAACTATGAATTTAAACTACAAATTTAAAATAATGTAATTTATATAAAAATATAAATATGCAAATGCATATATAACATATATTCCACATAAATATAACAGTATATATATATATATATAATAACTAGTGATATTATAAAGCTTTCTTACATTTATTGACCTTTCTAGATTTTAAAACTGGTTTCAGGGGGACGCTGTTATTTAGATCATCCCCAGGATTCACGAATCCTCCGTGTAAGAATAAAGTAGTCTTACATGGAAACACCAGTCTAAGAGTAAGACGGCAGCACGCCATGTATATTAATGAGGGCGCGCTGCCTCAACTCAAAGGCTAACATGGAGCATGCACGAGTGCAGGGGGCGTGTCGGACTGCCGAGCAGTCCAAAAATCCATGCCCCTGCAAGTCTCTCAACTGGGAAATGCCCACTGACATGAGCGAGTCCGGCCAAATGTGTACATACCCAACACTACTCTCCCCCACATTCTAAATCCCAGTACAATTATACAATGTAAAACTTTTATTTATTTATTTTTTTTATTATTCCTGATATAGCTGCCCATATTTGCGCGGGTTTGCCCACTGCTTAGCTACAGTTAGCAGTCAAGACATCGAAGAGGATAATAAGAAACTTATATGCTAATTAAGCAAAACAGCAATAGCGTAGTGGTAGAACCTTTGCACAAAGAGGAGGCATTCCCGGTTTGACTCCCCTTTTTATTTACTGTTGGAAATCTGTATATGAAAAGAATTCCTGATATTTATCATTGAAATTTTAGTAAAAAGCATTCAAATGGCCTATGTAGTAGTGAACAAATTTTATATATATATATATATATATATATATATATATATATATATATATATAAGAAAGTGAAATGGTTATGCATACTGATGAATGCATAAGTAACGTATCTTAAGCAATGTGAAGCACTGCTAAGCAAAGTTTACCAGTATTAAGCACATGTCAGTATAATTGTTCATAGCTTAGCACTGCTTTAACTAGTGCAGTAGTTTAGCGTGGAGCTGCGCATCGTGCCAACTAGTGCAAACAGAACATGTTTGCGAGTAGCTCCGCACCGCGCTAACTAGCACAACGCCAGGCAACGTCGAGCAACATCAAGCAACATTGGGCAATGTTGAGCAAAGTCAGCTAAACACAGCCACACCTCCTAGCCGGTCTGGCCAGTAGTAAAATAAAAGGCAATGACAGGCCTCGAACCCGGGATACTGTGCACCATAATCGGAGTACTAAACCACTAAGCCATGACAGCTTTTCATATGCATGCAATTTCAACACACACATACATATCAATAGAAGTTTACCCATTGCTAAGCAGATGTGCTTTCAGCTGAGTTTCCCCAAAACCGGCCAATCACAGATAAGTGCGGGAAATGAGGCATATTTAAGCTCCATAGGCGGGAATACTTTCCATAACTGGTTGTAGCTCCCATCTGCAGTCAGCATGGCCGGTGTTGGAGAGGGCTCTTGATTTTGAGCGCAATGTTCGGGCATTGAGGAGTCAAAAGTAATGGCTTGGCTCCTCGTCCATAATCATGAGGAGAGACTCCTGCAGGGCCAGTTCCAAGGCACCCAATACAAAGCAGAAGCCTGGAACTGTCTAGCTCATGATCTCACCAGTGCCACAGGCGTCCCTCGGACTGGTGAGCAGGTCAGACACCACTACTCAGATCTGAAGAGACGCAAGGAGGACCGACTGAACCAGTGCATACAGAAGGCCCATGGGATGGAAAATGCCCCACTACTGAGTAGGTAGCCATGGAATGAAGGATGTAAGAATTGCTATTGTAGTCTATATTATGGATAGGTATGTCTCAATATCACTTCATTTACTTCACAGCTGCAGGTGTCCAGGCTGCGAATCAGCAAGCCTATGCAGATAGGCTGCTAAGGCTGTGCCACCAGGCAGGTGAGTAATTATTCTGCATGTATTGTTTTATAAAATAAGTGAGAGAGCCTGAAAAAAAGTGTTGTAGCCCAATAATAAAGGTATAATAAGTTTTGAATAACTTCTCTGCATGTACTTTCATATAAAATAAGTGAGATAGCCTGAAAAAGAGTGTTGTAACCCATTAACAAAGGTATAATACATCTTGAATAAGTCTTCTGCATGCACTGTTATATCAAATAAAGGAAAGAGCCTCTAGAAAAGTGTGTTATGTAATTAATAAAGGTATAATTCTTGGAGTGTGCCCGTGTCACTTTCTTTGATATGTTGTTGTACTTTTGCATTATAGAAATAGTACTGTTGTATTAAGCACTGTCAACCCACACTTGGGTAGGCCCATATAAAGTGGATGAAGGGAGTGCCAGTAGCTGTTAAGCATATATACAGTCCTCAACTGTTGGTTCATGGCTGGCATGTACAGGTAAACCTGGCACATGAGTAGCTTGTTATTGTGTTCCCCAGAAATGTCAGTGTGCTGCTAGAAATGTAGGGGGCTGTTAAAATATAACTGATAATGTCACCTGAACACATCTAGATATGTAGATATATAAATATAAATCTAATATATAAATATGTAGCAGTAACATCTGCATCCATGACAGTTTGTATGTCAGATACAGGTCAGGTATATAAAGAACTAGCAAAACCCATTTCACAATTTAACGGACACTGCCTAGTGTAATAATACATGTAGGGGATATATACCTGCAGTCAATAGGAATGTAGTGTAAACTATAAGTATATATAAGTTGTTAATGGAGGTATCTTTTTACACCCTACTCTATGTGCATAAACAATGCAATTCCACACCTCAATGGGTATGTCTAATCTCAAAACATTTGTTGGGACATATGTCCTATTGGTTTATAAATATCTGCATTTACTTTGATGCATGTGCCCTGTTCAAATACCACAATCTTGGTGGCCTGTTGCCACCAATTAATCCTGCATGCTTTTGGAATGTCCACTGTTGTTCTATATATGCATGTGTTATGCTTGCTGTTCAACTGTTGGAACTCTGATGTGTTGGATTAATGGGAATACTACTGCATGCTGTTACAACTAATTTGGAATGTTGTTGGCTGTTACCAACCCATATTGTCATTAAATCCTCCTAAACATAGAACGTATGGGAAGGCCGGTCCCAGCAGACCCACCTGTCCCACCTCAGCTGGCGATGGCACCTGGCAGCAGCATTTCTGGTGCCCAGCCTGGGACCTCCTCCTCCATTGGGCCTGTGCCACCTTTGGGTGGAAGTGCTGCAGGGGATGAGGCTCGCCCCCTGTGCAAGTGTGTCTGGAGAAGGGCCTCCTCTCACCCTCCGAACAGTCCGGGCTGTGGTGTGTAGGGAGATCCAGCATTCTGTCACTGAACTTCTACGCCAGATTGAGGCATGAGTGGCACAACTCACGGGTGAGCCTGCCCCTCCTATGCAGCCCCCAGCACAGCCACCCTCTGGTCTGTGAAGGTGCAGTGGTGACTGCCCATGGGTGGGGACCTCAGTTCCACTGTCGCCATCTGTGGGCTCATGGGCTTGCGGTTTCCAAACATCCTTCCCCGTCAATGTTGTTCACGCCCCACGTGTCATATTCCACCCCTGTATGCATCTTGTTTGTCCTGTCTGTTTACCTCCCCAACCTACCTCCCCAAATATACCTACATCCCCTACTCCACATTCCACTTTCACCTGGAAAAAGAAAAAAAAGGGCAATCTGCTCCAAAAAAAAATTACTCCCCATACATAGCTGCCCATTTTGCACACATGTCTGCTGGACATATAAAATGTAATTTAATTGGTATTACAACATACTTTGTTGTCCTCACCCCTCTCTCAGGGGTGGAAGGTTTCATTTGTCCCTCCAAAATTATTGCATATGCACAGCTATTGCTGTAAAAGAAATGGGCAGCTATGGGCCTTCCCTACAACGGTCCTGCACATCCTGAGCTGTTTTTCCTACTGTCTTTCCCTCGTTGTGCCCCTTTTTCACCACTGTCCTCTCTCCCCATTTTCTTTTCTTTCAAAGAAATGAGCATGAGGGTTAGCGAGAGTAAGCACTATTAAGCATTAGTTAGCAGGTTTGCTCGAGTGTGCGCTTGTGTGTGCTTAGCTAAGCATTGCTAAGCTTCGCGCAAACCCATGCAAACCCACTTACAACTGCTTAAAAGTGCCTTAGTCACTCTGCATGTGAGGGCCCTTGTTCTGCTCAGCAGCAAAATAAAACACCTCTGTCGGTCTCAAACCCCAGACCTTGGACACACTAGACTGCATGAAGTACCACTAAGGCACAGTAGATATACAGCAGGTTGTTGCTGAAATAGATATATCATGCATCAGAATGAGTGAATGTAAAGGAAAAATAGGAATGCCATAACACAAAACCCATTCTGTGAAACTTTAGCAGCAGTTGTTGTGGAATTGCATTACATGACTGTGATAAGAGAACCAGCCATTCTAGCAATTAATGATGTTACAGCAGCACTTTACAACCCCCACACAGTATCATAGCAGGACAAACACTGGCATATCTGACTAGGGTAGAGAACATACATCCCAACTGTGACTACATATCAGGGATGTCCCTGATTTTGAAACATATGTTAGCTGTATCCCTCTGAATCCCTTGAAAAGTACTGACATTAGGCAGAAAGGTGGGGTATTACACCTAATGAATAATGACAATATGTAGGAGTTAGACACTGCTTGTACTTCAGAAAATGTATATTAATCCATATGCACTGGTTCTCCCGAAGTCTCCACTTACTGTCTCTAATATTTTGAAGGTGTACCTCACTTTTACCTACCTTTACCTCACTCTGTTCAAATATGTACCTGAGTGTTTCAGAGGCCTGGCCGAGGCAGAAACACACAGGCATATCAGATTTTCTGCTGTTACACACTGTACAAATAGATTTGGAAGGAGTTCCACAAGCATACCCTTATGTAGGAGTACAACACTGAAATACCAAAGGATGTAGCCATGTACTGGTAGCAAATGACTGTAACAATGCCATTGTACCAGTGCTGAAAAGACCTGTGTGTTGCACAGACAGAGAATAACAGCCTAACATCTGGCTACCATCTGGATAGGTCCACAGTTGGGAGCTATGCAGACAGACTACTTGCCTTGCTAAACTAACAGGTACACAGCAACCATTTAAGTCCAGCAAGATAACATTCACACAATAATACATAATGCTCTCTGTATGTCTGCATCCCCACCCAAATGTACAATATACCTGTGTGTTCAGGGTCTACCAAGGATGTAGGTAGGCATACTCAGTACTGGAATTGTCCAGTTTTCTTGAGCATCCTGTGCTAATGTCAACAATAAAAAGGCACAAGCTGTGCAGAAGTGAGTACATTAATATTCACAGTATAGCAGTTCACAAACAGTTCATGTGCCAAATGAATACATCTCAGTAACTACTTTTGTATGGCAGTTAATTGTATAAGTAGAAAAGAAACGACATACTCCCATGTATCTTGTGTTAGCATTTGTAGGGGTGAGTACAATTCTACACTGACAACTGTGTACTGGAAGTGGCAACATTCAGGCCTGAGTACAACATTTAAATCACTGGCTACACCCCTAGCTTCAGATATAAGAACTATACCAACCTTCTGACTTACACAACGGTGTCCACAACAAACAAGCATGGGCCCCACTTTGGAAAGCTGAAAGGGCTATGCCTACCTGACATAGCAATTTATGGCAATGGGTTGCTATGACAGTGAGTACTGCAATTACCACACAGCAGGCTGAATGCAATTACCAAATGGTGGCCACCAATTGGTGCAGAGGCCATCACATGCACATGTGCAGATACCTATGAAAGCAGGCTGTACTTGCTGGCCACACATGCAATCATTCCATTGCAGATATTGAGAGAGAGAGATAGAGACAGAGAGAGAGAGAGAGAGAGAGAGAGAGAGACACACACCCACCCACATCAACTGAAAAAAAAAGCCAAAGACACACGGAACATAATACTACCAACACATACAAAGGAAAGGTATGTATTTACTGGTATGTAGTAGATGTATTTGAAGAGTACTCTACATACTTTGAAACATCCATATGTGGCAGCAGTACGTATCTATGCACAAATGCCCTGCATAACTATTGCCATGGACAAATCAGTGTGTAGCTGTGTGCATTGGGACATAACTGTGACATATGTAGCTTAGCATTAAATGTCAAACATCTGATCCATGTTATCTGTGCTCTGTACAGTAGTGTTGTCAATGGCTGTTTGGGGGAGTAGTGCATACAGCTATATAAACATGGATGTGACAGAGTAACACATGCATGATAGTCATATTAACGTGTAGCTTAGCATTGGTAACTGCTGCACCAGGCTAGTATGCTAATCTAGCATTTGCAGCTATATATACACCCTCTAATATTACTGGGTGCTAACATGTGACACCTGTTCATGTTGCAGCAAGGCCCAACAGGTCAGCCATGAGGTCCAGGGACTTACAAAAGTGTGGACCTTGTGTGTGTATGGCACACACATACAGAGAGATATATATCTGTGTCAGATATATTAGCATCTTTACATGTGCATAGAGTAAGGGACATACTGCAACTGTTAGTGAAGGGAGGTCATATATATGTTGGTGAAGTTTGTTATGTGCATATTTGTATGTAGGTAGTAGTGTGTGGCAAACAAGACAGCATGCAGTGCTGGTATATGACATGTAGCGCTTAAATGCTGTGGGTGTGATTTTTTAGGTTTGCAGTGTTGCAGCCAGTGAGGCGTGCTAAAGCCACATGGGCTGAGAACACCTTCAATGCATTTCACACAAGACTGTGCAATATCATTACATAACTGTATACCTCATATCCTTCTCATAATTGATATTCCCACCATGAAAGGTGGACTGTACATGTGCCTATATGTATATCTATATGTACACCAATGGATGTTTATATGTATGTGTGTATATATATATATATGTATATATATATATATATATATATATATATATATATATATATATATATATATATATATATATATATATATATATATATATATATATATATATATATATATATATATATATATATATTTTTAAAACGAAACCACACAAAGAACAAAAAAAAAAAACTTCAACTCCCGAACATGCACAGCAGGAGAAAAAATAGCCAACAGCCAAATGAAGAATTTCTACTTCTTCTTTTCCAAATTTAATAAACACATGAAACTTCATCAGAAAAAAGCTCTTCTACATACACACCCTTTAAAAATCACACCACCACGCCAACATGTAATAAACCATTTACCTGTATAGTGTCATACTGTTTATTAATCTGTAATTAATACTTTCACCTATAATAAACTAACCATATCATCTCCCTAAATAATGGAAAGGTTACATGGAAAGGTTTGAATTGTTTTCCTGTATTGTATATCTCATTATTTGATATATTAGATTATTTATTTGATATTAATGACTTTCCAGTAAGCAGTGTGACTACAAAATAGAACATAAATGTTGTTATAATATATAACTTTTCAATTTCCAACATAATATTTCTTATCATTCATTTCTATTGAAATTGAATAAAGGAAACCTAACCTAATTTGTTTTTTTTTTTGTACAATTCATCTGTCGGTCTCATGTCGTCGTGTGACCCCCTGTTAAAGCAATTGCTTACTCTAATTTAAATTTAAATGTAAGTCTAAGAAAAACGTTGTCACCAACCAACCATATGTTAAATTTGAGAGACTGTGTAGTGTATTTAAATAATTACAAAACACAAAAAAGTTTTTTTTTCTTTCCATTCCATAAGAAAAACAAATCAAATGTATCTTTTATAAAAAACTATATGACAAGCTAAGGGATGGAATATAAATATTTGATTTGCTGAAAAAACTTTGTCAAAAAGTGAAAAGTTATTTTAAAAATGATATCCATCAGTCACTGATAGTGCTCACTAAGTTGTTTTCCATATTGAAGCTGACCTAACAACTCAATAAGTGTGCCGAATCTCTCTAAGAGATATGATCTAGTTGTTTGTACAACTGGGTTTAATCTTCTTCAAAAAAAACTATAATATAAATTCAGTTCGTACCACACTGCTTGAATAATAGGTCTAAAACTTCAAATCACTAGACATTTTGTGAAGCTTAGGTATGCCTAAAATGTTATTATATTGATTATCAAAAATCATATGTTGCATATGTTGCATACATCATCTGAATGAAAGATCAAAAAAAATTAAAACTATTTTATAAAAAAAATTTGAATGTAATCTGTCTTGTGTGTATATCTTATTAAACATTCCTGCTATCAAAAGATAAAGAAAAGATACATTATAATATTACATACTATCGACCCCCCCCCTATCAGCCTATCTCATCATTCCGCCACTCAGATTTTTTTTTTATATATTCTAAAGCAGCACGCTCCATCAGATGTTAAGTTATAATTCTGGCACGAGTGGAGAGTTGTATTAACCTTGCTGGGAGGTATCACGGTCAAGGTAAATAAAAAATTAAATAAAAAAAATTCAGTTCTTCTTCGATTTCCTCCTTTTTCCTTCCTCCTTGTCTGTACTTTCCTGACCATCTCGGAACGAACCCGACTTGATTTGATTTGTCAAAAAAGGAACATTTTGTTTCCATTGGAAACTACTTGTGCAAAAGAAGTATTAGCATCACTCACACAACCCACTATAGAGTACAATGCCCCTTCTGGTATGTACCTCACAAGACATCTACAGCAACTGGAAAGGCCACAGACATACCTTACAAAGAGTATTACTGGCCTCAAACAAATGCCCTATGTAGACCGTCTCACAAAACCACAGCTAGACTGTGTCGCATACCGCCAATCCAGAGGTGACCTCTGCCTAACATACAAAGCTATGTCAAACCCAGAGCTGTTGGACATGCTCCACATAAACAGATCACAATCCCTATGAGCTACACGCTCTAGGGACCTAAACCTAGTCACCTCAATAAACAGAACATGCTGGAGGGATAGATTCCTATCTCAGAGACATCCCATACTCTGGAACAAACTACCTATCAATAGCAAACAAAGCTCCTCAGTAGCACTCATCATGAATAGCCTTGATGATTGGATGGGAGATAGGAAATACACTCCGGGAATCACCTCTGTGGCTCTGCTTGACAGGGGCACATGAAATTAAATTACTTGGGTGTCAAAGGCCAGGGTACCATCTGGCTTGGCTTCTATAGGCCCTAGGGCAAATAGCCTATTACCTACCTATGAACTAATACACACCCACATGTACTTGTTGCAATAATTGCTATGTGAGGTTGACTGAGTGTGATGGTGAATGTGTTTGTGAATGTGTCACAGTTGTGTATATGTGGGATAGCTTAGTGTGAAACTGTTTCTGTCATGGTATTATGTGTCCTAGCTCAGATCCCAGCAAAAGATGTGTATGCTATTGCTAGCCAGAAAAAGCAGTATGGCATACAGTCTGACGTAGTCCCTTGGTGTTAACTGGGTGTGCCATTGGAGGCTAAAGCAGTACATGTATGCTCATTGATTGGTACTGCTGGTGAATCCAAATCCTGTATGAACTGTAGTACTACCTGAAGCTGTAGGCCTAAACAGCACAGTATGGTGTATGTCCACATTGCTTGGAAACACTGTTTTGTGTGTTCCCTGTAGTCCTCATAGATTACATACCTCAGGCATAAGGGTTTGTAAGTACTGACACACAGTATTGTATGGTACACACGTAAAGCTCATCTGGGTTGCCATATCTCTGTGTCCTGTATGTATGTCTGATGTGTGTGTGGGTATGCCTGTAACATGCCCTCGGTCATATGTGTGTGTTACAGGATATAAGTGCGTATCTTGCAACATGCATAGTCTAGTACAGCAGTATGCCACCTATATTCATGAATGTGCACATATTTTAGGCAGGGGTTTGCCATCAACAGCTACTGTGGTATACTGGTAATACTGTAACTGGACTTTACAATCATTGCAATGGATGACATATTTTTTTATGCATTAGCTTGATATATACCTCCTGTGGCTAGGTGGTGCATTGTGTCACATACAGTGTGCCATGTACTGTTGTATAGTCTTACATAGTGGTTTCTCTTTGTTGCTGTGCAGAAAATAGTTTAATATATAGAGTGTGTCAGGCACTGTCAGGCACATTGAAGAGCTTGTAATACTTGCACAGCAATGTTGTGTCCATGTATACATTGCATTCCAAGGTGAGGCCAATCACTGAACAATAACACACATGCATCAAAGCCATGTATACTGTTATTAGCAAGGACTGTCTACACTCGCACTGCATGCTGTTGAGCAACACATGTCCTGCATGCTGACACGTGTGATAAGACTGTTTGGCTTGTGATAATGTACCCCACCATCAACCGTTATTGAGTATGTTCTGGATTACTGGTGGTGGTGGTGTGTGTGTGTGTGTGTGTGTGTGTGTGTGTGTGTGTGTGTGTGTGTGTGTGTGTGTGTGTGTGTCTGCTTTAGTGAGGAGTGTATGTGTGTGCATGTGTGCGTGTGTGCATGTGTTCATGTGGGCATGTGTTCATGTGTGCATGTGTCCATATGTGCATGTGTGCATGTGTTCATGTGTGCATGTGTGCATGTGTGCATTTGTTCATGTGTGCATTTGTTCATGTGTGCATGTGTGCATGTGTTCTGACATCATGTACAGGTCGTAAAGTGTGTTTCCTGTCTTCCTCTCACAGATGCTGAGGTTGGGCTAGTTCACTGCAGCAGGGAACATGATGTCACTGACACAAATAGTGAAAATGAGGATAGGTGTGTTGAGGCACAGGCATGTTTGCTAGGGTCTGTCATTGGGCCACCAATCGACAGTACACAGGTGTCCACCCCATCCATGCACACAGTCATATTGCCAATACATCCATCATCACCAATGCCCTTAGCTGAGGGACAGTGTACAGTCAGCAATGGCCAGGACAGTGTGGTATCTATGACACATGCATCTGGACACAGCAGCCATACCCAGAGGTTTGGAACAGTACCACATAGACAGATGTCCAGGGGTTCTCATCGGAGCACTGCTGGTCATCATGCCCATGGCAGACGTGCCACAGGTCTTACAACCTCATGCATGTTCCAGGTTGTCATGGAGGCACAGGCACATATGGAACGGTACACCAGACAGGGACTAAGGGCACAGAGGGCACATAACACCGCTTTAAATGACAGTATCCATGACCTAGCAGGTGCCATCTGTAGTTACACTGAGATCACTGATAGACATTGGGGTGAGACATTAGATGTCCTCTGCAATGTCATGTCCATGTTTCAGGACAGTGTGGGAAGGTTGCAACATCGATGTGGACATATGCCAGCAACATCAGCAGCTGGCAGTCTCCATGGACATTCCTCAAGTCACAGCCACTCCTGTAGTGCCAGTACCAGCCCCAACAATGTTGGGGGTGGGCTGTCCATAGACCATCCTAGAAGACCATGTGCACGTGGCTCTGGCCAGTCCCAGCAGGTACCTGGGTCCAGTGTACATATGTCTACCTCTGAGGATAGTACCCAGTCTGGCTTAGTACCTGATACTGTCAGTAGCACCCTTGCCAGGCACAGGTACCGTATCCATGGCCAGAAATGGTGATCTGTAAAGCCTGGCAGGTACAGTCTGTGGCTGTCCCACAAATCCCTGTATATGGCAGCCACATGGTGGAACTGTGTGCATGCAGACACACACACACATAAACCAGACACCTAGGGCTAACACATACCCACACGCATTACATCAACAATGACCCATACCAGTACTCTTGGCCCTCACACACACACACACACATACATGTCGATTGTATGGCTCAATGTAGGCCTCTGGCAAACCAACAACACACCCTGTGCATATGATGAAACTTGTGCCACCTCCTGTCATCTGTAACATTGATGCAGGAACAGGCTAACATGGTGCTGATGCACAGGGTGACTTTATAGCAGTATACCAATGTTAGCATGTTGTCAGCAGTAAAGTGTAATGATATCCTTGAAGGTGTAGCTGAGCAGGCATGATGCATTAAAGCTATGATTGTCAATGTAGTATTGTTTACACCAGTGTTAATTCCAATAGTGTATTGTTCACCCACGTGCCACTTCGCTGATGTGTGTAGTATTGGCAGCATGTGTTAGAGAGTGGACAGTACATTTGGGATGTGTGCAGCACAGGTTTGCAGGTGTAAATATGTTCTCATCTGGGAGGGGGATGAGGATGCTTTAATAGAATTTCATAATTATTTGAACACTACTAGTAACTTTCTGAAATTTACTATAAAGTATTCTACAAACTCTATGGAATTTTTAGATGTCTTAGTAGTAAAAATGGGCAATTTGATGTCCACCAGACTATATAGGAAGGCATGCTATTGTCCAACATATTTACACCGACATAGCATGCATCCGAAATTTACTTTCCATAGAGTGATGAAGGGTCAAGCCTTTAGGATATCCCAGTTATCATGTGATGAACATGATTTTACATCGAGTTTGACTCAATTGGCAGTCGAATTTGAAAGTAGAGGTTATGGTAAAGATGAGGTCACCCAAGTTTGTAGAGAGGTGACCAATGAGAGGATGGATCAAGCTCATCCTTATTATAGTGATAGGCCTAAACAAAGGAAAATGGAATCTGTACTAGATCATGTACCTTTAGTTCTTACGTACACCCAAAGACTAGTCACTGTAGTATCTACCCTATCCCAGAGATTATCAACCTACCCTCTCGGCTTCAAAATGTAGCCTTGCTTAATATTATCTATACAATATTGTGATTGTTATTTTGACAAATATGTAATGCCAATGTCTTTTTCTATTGTCTCTATGTAATGCTACTCTCTACCATATGTAAATGTGTTGTGTTATTGTCTCTATGTGTGGAGCTTTTCTCCCCGGGCCTCTACTGAAAATGGACATGTATCCAGTTAGACTAGCCCGGTCAACAAATGTAAAATAAAATAAAATAAATAAATAAATAAATAAATTCCAACATACAACAAATTATCAAGTGGAACTGGTCTATACTACTCACAGACCCTGATACTACAGCTATAGTGGGGCATCAGCCAACTTTCGTATACAAAAATAAAAAGAACCTGAAACAGCTTTTATGCAATGGAAATGTTAATATGACACCATTTCATCTGAGTACTTTATATGGGACATGCAAATGTAGGAAGTGTGCCCACTGCCAATATGCTGATGAGTCTAGGTTTTTCAGACATCCTGAGACGAGGAAACTTTGGGAATTGAGAACCCACGCTGATTGTAACACTAAAAATGTAATATATTGCGCACACTGTATATGTTGCTTTAAATTTTATATTGGCAAAACTAATAGACATCTCAGAGAGCGTATTAAAGATCATATATATTGCACTAATAAAAGTCTGGAATATAGTGCTTTAGCTAAGCACACTTTAAAAGAAGGACCACAACATACATTTCTATTTGAAGTACTAAAGTGGTAGAAGAGAATATAAGAATGGGTGATATAGTAAACAGAATTGAAACTTTAGAATTACGATGGATTTTACGTCTAGGTTCTCATAAGAGACATGGTCTAAATGACAGCGTCCCCCTGAAACCAGTTTTAAAATCTAGAAAGGTCAATAAATGTAAGAAAGGTATATAATATCACTAGTTATTATATATATGTTGTTATATTTATGTGGAATATATGTTATATATGCATTTGCATCTTTATATTTTTATATAAATTACATTATTTTAAATTTATAGTTTGGTGCTGCGGTAGCATTGTCACCTCACAGTAAGACATTGTCCTGTTTGATTCTCAGCTAGAGCGTCTTCTGTGTGGAGACATGCATGAATGGGGCGTACCTTCAATGAAGGTTGCGCGTCAGAGCTGGCAACTCGGTACGTAAAAATCTACTGCCAATCCTTAGCGGACCGGAGTTTCGCCGTGGCGACCCCTAACCGGGAAAAGCCGAAAGACACAACAGCAAGTTTAAATTCATAGTTTAGATTTATGTTCATGTATAATGCATTAACATAGGTATATGTAATCGTAACTTCACTAATATATACATAGGTTATTTTATTAAATTTTAAATTTAGGTTTTTAATATTTATATATATATATACATATATATATATATATATATATATATATATATATATATATATATATATATATATATATATATATTGAATATATTGAATATGTTGCATGGGTATTTACTTGAAGCCTGATGTCATGTCGCTTAGTTTAAATGAATTTGTATACATAGGTTTGAATCATGAATTAGAATGCTTCTGTCTTTAAATTGTAATTGATGTTTGATTAGTCAGTTTCTGAATGGCTGCTTGAAAATTTTGAAAATTTTTGAACTGCTATTTAAGGACATTTATCAGCTGTTACCTCTGGTCTGATGAAGCAATACTGTGTTATTGTGAAAGCTCTTACCATTTGAAAAACTTTGGAATAAAATCTAACTATTGCTTTTATTTTACTGGATTCGTTACTGGAGCGTGTTTCCTTCGTTTTGGCTTTTTATACATTTGTGAGGTGACGTTCGCTTTTTGGGTGGTTTGGAAGATTTATTTAGATGCTACCCAGCCTACTGGTCTTAATGATGAATTTAGCCTAAGCAGTGTTTTCATGATCCTTTCCCTGGATTACTTGCACTTATGGCCATAAAGCTCATTTGCATTTTACATTTTCAAGTTTGTTTATCCTCAGGCGAGTGGATATTATTTTGCCTGAGCTGCTTTCCTAAAGCTCTTTTGTTCTCTTGCTAATGTGAAATGTCATCTACTCAGTGCCAGAGATTCTACAACATTGATTGTTGCCATTAAGATGTATTTTGTGCTTAGAGATGGGCAGTGCCTGCTATGTAATAAATTATAATAGTATAGAAAAGAAGAGAACTGCAAAGGCAGTGACTGACAGAAACTGGCCATTTACAAGGTAAGACAATGAAGATCAGTTTTAACAGTTATAGTCTGAATTAGTGGATTGTTTTGAAGGGAATTTAGAGATGTTACTGGGGGGGGGGTATATTCGAGCCTAGGTGCTAATATTTATTGCTATTATTCCTCAGATACAAATGAATGAAGTATGGCATGTATTGAGATGATTGTAACTGTATCTACCATTAACTGAGTTATATTCAATGAGAGAAAAAATACATTCAAGACTAACCCTAAAATATTTGAAGGAATGAAGTTTTTGTAACTTATTTTCTAGTGGATCAGTGATCTGAATAGCACCTGTGTTTAGCTTTTTAATGGTTTCAAACAGCAAATAAAAAGTCATACGCATTTATTATAACCATGTTTTATTCAACCCACTTGCACAATGTGCTTAAATCATCCAGTATATGATTTTCTACATAACGGATTGCTAGTCCAAATCAGCATCATCATCATCATCATCATCAGGCCCCTTTTTCCCATTTTCAATGTGGGGTCAGGGTATCGTGTTAACTGTCGCCATCTCTCTCAATTCAGTGCCACACTCCTGCCTTCTTCAGTACTCATGCCTGTCACACATCTTCTTTCATGAAATCCATCAACTTCTTTGCTGGATGTCCTTGTTTCCTCTTACCTTCTTCCTTTCTGTCCTAAATCTTCTTCACCAGATTGTCTTCTGCTTTTCTGTACATAGGTTCATAGGTTCAAAGGTAGGTACTAGGCTATCTGCCCGAAGGCATTTATAAGCCTAGCCAGAATGTGTTGGCTTTCGCCACCACCTTAGATTAGTTCCCTGTGCCTCTATCCAGCAGAGTCACTGAAGTGATCCCCGGGGTAAACATTCTGTTTCCCATCCACTCGTCAAGGTTTCTCTTGAAGGGTGTTAGTGAGGTGCTCTGCGTAATGTAGATTGGAATCTTGTTCCAAAGCATGGGAAGTCTCTGGGAAATGAATCTATCCATCCAGCACATCCTATTTATTGTTGTGGTGAGGTTTTGATCCCTAGAGCATGTGGCTCGAGGGGATAAGGTTTTTTTTAGGTGGAGCATGTCCATCAATTCTGGGTTGGACATGGCCTTGTGTGTCAGGCAGAGATCACCTCTGAGTAGGCAGTATGCAACTGAGTACAGCTGGAGTTTCTTCAGTTGAGCTTCATAGGACATCTGTTTGAGGCCAGTGATCCTCCTGGTGAGGTATATCTGTGGTCTTTCCAGCTGTTGCAGGTGTCTTGTAAGGTACATCCCAAATGAAGGTATTGTACTCTATGATGGGTCTGATGAGTGATGAGTAGAGGGGCAAAATGATTTCTTTTGTTCTGGATGCAAACCCTTTTGTGATTAGGTGGGCCACATAGAAGGATTTTCTAACCACTTTGGCAATGTGATTATCAAAGGAGAGATTACTATCTACTTGGGTCCCCAAATCCCTTATTATGTTTTCCATATTTAGGGGGCTACCAGCTAATTGGTAGTTTGTGTGTACTTTGTTTTTCCCAAAGGGAATGACTATGCACTTTTTGGCATTTAGCTCGAGGCCATGGTTTTGACACCAGGCATCTGTCTCAGTGAGACCCTTTTGGAGGATGTCTGTGTCAGCCGGAGAGTCAATTATAGCCCCTAGTTTGCAGTCGTCTGTGAACTTGGTCAGCCATAGTCCTCCTGTGCTAGCTTGTACCTCTGAGAAGTATATGCCGAACAGGAGGAGTCCTAGGACTGAGCCCTGGGGAATGCCACTTGTAACCGGTTTAAATTCAGACCTAGCTCCTGCAACTCTCACCATGTGGGTTCAGTCCATGAGCCAATTGGCAACCATCTTGTGACATAGGGGTTTATGTTCAGGCTGGTGAGCTTGTCTATAATACCAGGATGGGGAATGGTGTTGAAAGCCTTTGCGAGGTCTAGGTATGCTGTGTGTGCCACCTTACCCTTGTCTATAGCCTTGGTAACTGTCTCAAAGAAGTCCACCAGGTTTAGGAGGCATGATCTGCCCTTAACAAAGCTGAACTGGGTAGGGTCCAGTGTTTGGAGGTTCCCAATGTCTCTGTTAATGAGTTCCATGATGATGAGCTCCATAGCCTTGCAGACCAAGCTAGTTAGGCTTATAGGGCAATAGTTCCCGTGGTCTGTTGTGCCTCTACCTATATGGAGTGGAATAACTGTTGCTGTGCACCACTCTATGGGTATGTAGCCTGTGAAGAGGCTGAGTTTGAACAGTGTGTTTAGATGAGGGGTTAGTTCGTCTTTGAGCTTGTGTAGGACGCAGCCTGGGACACCATCCGGTCCCATTGATGCTGTGTTTTTGGCTTTGGAGAAGGCTGTTTTAACCCAAGTGTCTGTGATTTCAGGGGCTCTACATTCTTTTGATATGATTATGGGCCCTTTTGGGGATGGGGGGGTGAAGTTTGCACTGAACCTGTCTGCTGGCAATATTGGTTGGTTCAGTGTATTTTGTGCCATTCTGCATTAACTCTGAGCAGATCTGAGCATTGCCACTTAGAGTTTTGACATAGCTAAAGAATGCCTTGTGGTTATCTTTGGAGTCTTTGGCAATTTTTCTTTTGAAGCTAGCCTTGGATGATTTTATGGGGGATTGTAGTTTCTTGCTGATACTAATCAGGGATGTCTTCCCTTCTTGCAATTTTACTCTTTTCTGTACTAGTTTCCTCCTTCTGTTGTATATCTTGTTTATGGCAGGGGTCCACCAGACTGGTTTCCTATTCTTGGAGGAGTGAGTCTTGGTTTTGCTTGGGATAACATGATCCATGCAATCTTAGCATGGGGACTTTGAAACTTTCCACCTCGGTCTTAAGTAACGTGAAGTTTGCTTTTAAAAAGTTTTTCACAATGGTTTCCTTGTCCGGGGGTGGGGGCGGAATGTGGATTTCCAAAGTGATTTGTTTATGGTCAGGTCTAACCAGTGAGGGGTTGACCTTTGGTATGGAACACTGGTCACCCATGTTGGTGATGACCAAGTCCAATATGTTGTCACCTCTGGTGGGAGTGTAGACCAGTTGATCCAGGGCATTTGAGTTTATAAATTCTAGGAAATGTTGGGCAAGGGAGTTAGTACTTGAGTAGTTCTGCCAGTTAATGTTTGGGTAGTTGAAATCACCCAATATTAGTGTGTTTGGTAGGACCTTTATGTTTCCCAGTGTTTCCAGAAATGCAGATTGGGGGTCCTGAAACATGGTGGGTGATCTGTAGCAAGCTACAATTTGAATTGCAGTTTTGCCTGTTGTTAGTTGCATGTGGATGATCTCTGAAGCATCGTGCTGTGCCATTAACCTGGATATGTGGGTATCCTTGATGAATATGGATACTCTCCTGCCTTTTGTATTTTGGTTCCGGTTCTGTGGCCAAAATGTATGGCATGAGTTGTAGCCTGGTAGTGCTGGGGTGCTCTCTGGACCCTTGAACCAGGTTTCTGTTGCTGCACATATATTGATTTTCTCCATACTGAGGAGTGCCTCAAGTTTGTGCATTTTGAGGTTTAGACTTCTGGCATTGAGTAGCATTACCCTCAGATTTTTGTTACTTGTTTACAGCGGTGGGTTTGTCTTTTGAGCCTTGCTGCTATGATGTCAGGTCGTCAGGGGTATAAAACATGCAGCCAACATAATTTATTTTTTATTTATTTTATTTTATATTTGTTGACTGGGAAAGTCCGACTAGGTTCCACAGATCCTGTTTTCAGCGGAAGTGTGGGGAGAAATGCTCAAGAAGCATGTCTTTAGAATGTGGGAGGAAACCGGAGTACCCGGAGGGAACCCACGTGAATGCAGGGAGAACATGCAAACTCCACACAGAAGGCACCCCAGCCGAGAATCAAACCGGAGAACCTCTTGCTGTGAGGTGACAGCGTTAACCACTGCACCACTGCGCCACCCTCAGTGGTTGGCCCCCACTACATCAGTCTTTCTTGCCGTGCGGTGCCCGAAGCAGAAGCAGTTTGCAAGTGCCGGTCGGCTGACTCCTGAAATTTTCGTTTTTGAGTTTCAGAACTGAAGTCTTCAACTAAAAGCTAAGTACCCCATTGGGGAAACTTTTTCTTGCTCTAAACCGATGTCAGTAAAAGTAAATAACTGCATTTTTTGTGGAAAGCAAATACCTCATAAAGATTTTCATTCGTACTGTATTCCTTGCCTAGGCCTTGACCACGGTGTACCTCACTGTCAGTTTTGTGCCTTATTTAAACCACGAACTATCAGTCATTGGTATATTTGTGCTTTTAAATTATTTGGTGCTCGATTCAATTATCCTGATATGTCTTCATTAAGCCATCCGACTACTGACATTCTGAAAAAACGCAAAGATAAAGACAGAGACAGGCTGCCCAGTTTGCCGGTACTCAGTGAGGCGCTTTCGCAGCCCCTGATACCCATTACTTCAGATTTGCAGGCCTCTACTGAGACCCATTTGGAGTCTGGTATGCCACAAGATGCTTCAGCTGTGGAACCTGCGGATGTCTCTACCTTGGATGGGTCCAGAGCCGCTGTGCAGGCACCGGCTTTTGAGGGTGCATTCAGGCCTACTGACTTGAATATTAAACCAGCACCATCTTCTTCTTCAAGGCCTAAAACTCAAACCATGCCTAATAAACTGATGCCTAGACTGCATGGTCAAGCCTCTATGCCTAAAAAACAAATGATAAGAATGACTGAAGACCTTATTACTTTAATCAGGGGAAGCCAACCTTCACCCTCTAAGAGACCTAGGACTGAGTTTGCTTATGATACTTCTGACCAGGATTCTGAAATTTCTGTTTCCTCTGATGACTAGGACTTACCCTTATCTACCTATGAGGATTCTGATGCTGAGGACTCTATTCCCTCTGCCCTCCCCCCCTCCAAGAGGATTTCTCTTTTGGTGAAACCTTGCATACTCTCAGGGAGCTTTTTCCCTAGGAAAGTCAGGATTTCTCTGATTCTAAAAAGAGACTTAGGGATTTCTTACTCCTGCCCCAGCACAGGCCTTTAGCTATAACTCCTGTACTGGACATTGTTGATGATGCCTTTTCAGAATCTAGCATGGCCCCTGACTCTTTACCTCCTGCTTCCAGAAAACCTGATAGATATTACAGGGTTCCTGACTCTCACAAGTTCATTTTCAAAAATCCTACTGCAGATCCTGAAACCATTTCACAGGGACCCAAGGGCATTAAAGCTACTACTGCCAAAAATCCTACCCCCTCTGGTAGAGACTCTAGGGTGCTGGATAGATGGGGTAAAAAGGTATACACTTCTGCAACTTTGGCCATTAGGGCCTTGAATTGCCAGTTTCATATGTTAAAGTATCTGTTGCATATAATTTAATTGCTTAAACAGAAAATGATGTTGACTCCTGATTGTGCTGAAAATAAGGATTTACAGGATTTGTATGTATTCTGCTGAACAAGCTGGTAAACATACATTGCAATGTGATTTTGATTCAATCGAGGCATTTTGCAGGGCTGCGGTAACTGGGTCTGTACTTAGAAGGCATACTTGGCTTAAGGAGCAATCCTTGCCAGATTACGCTAAAGCAAAATTACTGGATGCTCCCTTAAATCAGGGCCACCTGTTTGGCAACAAGGCAGAAGAAGTTCTTAAAAAGATGGAGGAAAAAGCTACATCTATGCAAACTGTTAAATATTTTTTACAAGTACAGCCTCCAAGATTTAGCAGGCATTGGCCTTCTAAGAACTGGTCCTTTCCTGCCTCTTCCAGACCTTCTCAGTCCAAACCCAGATCCAGCAGAGCATCCAGGCTTCAGTCCCAGGAGACACGCAAGATTAAGCAGTGGGGGGCTTCCACTTCCAAATTTGGGAGTAATAAAACTCTCCCCTATGTTAAACTGTCTCAATGACTTCTTTTTGAAACTTCCATGCACTTCTCAACTGACTGCCCCGTTGGGGGGAAATATTGCACTTCATGCCATGAACTGGGGACTCATTACCCAGGACAAATGGGTTTTAAATATAGTGTCCCAAGGATACAGATTTCACTTCCACACGTCACCAACTCCAAGCAGTTGGCTGGATCTACCTCCAAAGCAATGGGCAGAGGCCCAAAAGCAAGTACTCTCTCTCTTAAGCATAGGGGCTATTCAATTGGTACCAGAAGAGAAAAAGGGACAAGGTTTCTACTCAAGATTTTTCCTGGTACCCAGAAAAGACAATTCATGGTGTCCTATCCTGGACCTGCCTATGCTAAACACCTTTTTGTTGATTCTAAAATTCAAGATGCTGACTCTTCACCAGTTGCTTCCTATGTTAAGCAAAGATGCCTGGTTGGCAACACTAAATTTAAAGGAAGCATACCTGCACATCCCAATCAGGGAGTATTGCAGAAGATACCTATGCTTCAAAGCAGGCTACACGCACTATAAGTTCTCTGCACTGCCCTTTGGCTTATCTACTGCACCCAGGGTATTCACAAAGTGCCTAGCTCCAGTCATTGCATTTTGCAGGCAAAGAAATATTCAAATATACCAATACCTGGACGATTGTCTAATTCAGGCAGAAAACCAAGACATACTTTTGAATCATCTGGCTTTTGTACAGAGGGTGCTAACTTGTCTGGGGTACACCATAAAGAAAAAGAAATCACACCTGGTACCCTGTCAACAAATTCTATTCCTGGGAGCAAGCTTGAATACAACTTCCCAGATGGCTTTCCTCATGCCAGAGAAACAAATTAACTTGACAACCTAGTTCAAACAAGTGGTCACAAAAACCCTGCTATCTGCAAGGCAAATACTACAAGCCTTGGGGTTGATGGTCTCCTGCATTCTTCTAATTCCATATGCAAGACTGCATATGAGGAAACTACAATGGTATCTAAAAAGCCTATGGTGTCAACATTCTCAGGATCTAGAAGCAATGATTCTTATCATTCCTTGTCTATGCCTAGAGTTCCTTTGGTGGGCAGAGGCCTGCCACCAAAACAAGGGACTACCATACACACTACCCCCGCTGCCCAAACCTTAACAACAGACGCATCAGACTATGCATGGGGGGGGGGGGGTGTGCACCTGGCAGGGAAGTGCATTCAGGGCAAATGGAACCCAATTCAAATGCACCTTCACATCAATCATAAAGAAATGTTAGCTGTACAAAATGCTCTGACAGCCTTCAAGGAACACATTCTTCCAGGACAATTAATGGTAAAGATGGACAACACCACTGTTATGTACTACATAAACAAGCAAGGGGGGGGTACACATTCTTACCCCCTCTGCAGACTAGCCATGGCATTGTGGAACACAGCCTTGAGCTACCAAGTACATCTACAAGCTCAATTCCTGCCAGGAAATCTAAATACACTGGCAGATGGACTAAGCAGAACTCTCATGGACCCACACGAGTGGAAACTGGAACCAAGGATTTTCAACATGTTGACAAGCAAATGGGGGAGCCCAGATATAGACCTGTTTGCCTCCCACCAGATCTATCAATTGGAAAAATTTTGTGCAAGGACTCCCTACAGACAAGCTTGGAAGGTGGATGCTCTGTCCTTCAGCTGGAAAAACCTATGAATTTATGCCTTTCCTTCTCTGCCTTTGCTCTCCAAAGTACTACTAAAGATCAAACAAGACAAACCAAGGATGATTTTGATTGCACCAGCCTGGCCATGCCAGCACTGGTACCCCTTCCTGCACAGTGTGTCACTGTTGGCCCCATGGCACCTGCCTAAGACTCCTACCCTGCTGTCCCAGCAAGACAACCAGATTCTGCACCCTCAGCTTCAAACATGGAACCTAGCAGCCTAGCTAATTATCTAAGCTCTCCTTTACCATCCCTCATTAAACCAGTGATGGATGTCATTTTAGAGGCAAAGAGGCCTAGTACTAGAAAATCTTATGCTGAAAAATGGAAAAGATTCTGTGCCTGGAACCAGTCTCAAGGTATGAGCACAGCAGTGTCCAATTTACCTCAGATTTTACAATACTTAACTGAGATGCTTCACAAGGGCCTGTCCTTTTCCTCAATAAAAATTCACGCCTCAGCCATTTCAGCTCATTATAGCACAGAACCTCCCCTCTTCTCTCTTCCACTGCCCAAGCAGTTCCTCAGAGGGGCCAAACATTTAAGACCACCCAGGAGAGATTCAACTCCAGCCTGGGACCTTAACTTTGTATTGGAAAAACTCACCCTTCCTCCTTTCGAGCCAGCTGCTACTGCAGATTTAAAATTCCTTTCTTGGAAAACAGCTTCCCTTTTAGCCATCACTTCACCAAGAAGGGTATCCAAATTACAGGTCCTTATGGCAGTGGAGCCTTTCATCATCTTTCATGCGGACAGGGTGTCCCTCAGGACCAATCCCTCTTTCATGCCAAAGGTGGTATCCAGTGTGGCCTTTAATCAGTCCATTCATTTGCCTACCTTCTTTCCTAATCCACAGAACAAAGGGAAATGGATACTGCACTCTTTAGATATGCACAGACAACTTAGATTCTACTTGGACAGGTTTAAACCTCAAAGGAAATCTGAACAACTGCTGGTGGCATTTGCTGCAGGGACAGAGGGGAAGGCTATTTCAAAGTGAGCTATCTTCAAATGGATAGGCCATTGCATTCACTTCTGCTATAAGCACCATGGAAAACCTATCTCACAGGGTATCAGATCCCACTCAACCAGGGCTGCATCTACCTCTATAGCCTTTCTCTGAGGCGTACCTACCAGGGACATCCTAGGAGCTGCTACCTGGAGTTCTGTACATACTTTCACCAAGCATTACCATTTGCCAGTTTTCTCTAAATCCAGAGCTGGGTTTTGCCACTGCAGTTTTGCAGGGCCTTACAGCTGATTCTAATGCTATCTAAATTCCTCCTCTCATTCTTAGCTTTGGGAATCTACCCAAATGTAATGACTGCAACAGAGAAACATGAAGAACATAGTACAGTTGTGTACACTTACCATAAATGTAGATGTTTGAGTGTATTCACTGTTGCAGTCCTGGTTACCCTCCCTCCAGCCCCCTGACTTCATTTGGCTATGTCTCTTCTCTATTTTTCAATGCTTAAACACTTTTTGGTGCATTTGTTTTTTTGTTTGAGGTATAACCTTATATATTTATATTTAATTGCTTCCCATTAGGGGGGCACCAGAAATCTGGGGCAAGAAAAACTAATATAATGACGTTGGCTGCATGTTTTATACCCCTGATGACCTGACGTCACGGAAGAAGAGACAGCATCCAATGCAGGACTCAAGACTTTTTTAATCAGGCTGACTGAGGGCTACCTGCAAGCAGATAACCCAAATGTAATGACCGCAACAGTGAATACACTCAAACATCTACATTTATGGTAAGTGTACACAACTGTACTTTTCATGGTTTATGTTAGGGGGTAGAGGTTGCTTGGATGTCTGCTTTGCAGGTCTCTGTTGCTTTTGCAGATTTTTATTTAGAGCCTCCGCATATGTTTTCATGTATTTATGTGTGTTTTTTGCCAGTGTTGGTTTAATGAGTCTGGTGGTATGATGCCAGTATTTCCCTTCTCCTCTTGACTGTCTGATCCAGTCTTGGGTTGAGAGAGCTTAGCCTCCACTTTGGCTGTATAATTGCATCTCTCACATGTATTAATGTTTGGTGGTAGGAGGAGAGGATTGTCTGTGTACATGAGGCAGTTGTAACATTGCCTCAAAATGCCCAGATTCACCAGTTGCACTGGAGAGTACACCTGTAACTGCCCTTTGGACATGCCTGGATAGGTACAGTGAACTTTTTTACTGTATAGCTGTTAAGGTCAAATAGAGAGCCTTGTCCTTCTGTACAGTCTAGGGGTGTCTAGTGCTAGTGTTTATAAGTGCTTGCTATTTGTTTTGAGCAAGTGCCGGGCTTAGAAATGAATGGCTTAAGTGCTTAAGTTGAAAGTTTGTCTAGTTCCAAGGGAAAAATTGAAGAGGAGACTTTGTGGAGCCGGGAATAGTTATACCCTAGCTAACCAGCACTGCTCAGCGTGCAAAACTGGGCAAATGCAGTTTTTATAGCAGGGAAATGAAAGAGATAGAAATTAGCTCAAAATGGCCAATAAACTACTAATTTCTGGGCTGAAACCACTCCAGGGACAGATAGGCTGCCCAAAGCTCCCCTCTCTCACAGGTGAACAGATAAACTTCCTTCTATCCAAGTAAGGTATGGGCAAACACATAGATTTGTAACACAGCCCTGAATTCGGCATTAACCTAAAAACTGGACTATACTAGCTAAGAAAGGCAGGAAACAAGTATATATTTTTTTCAGAAAATAAAGCAGATGCAATAAGAAAACACTTTAAAAGCACAGAAAAGGATGCCTATTGTTATATATCTCTGTTCAGAGTTGTAGTCAATGCCCCTAGTAATAAAGTAGGAAGAAACACAAATACAGTAAAAGCAGATGAATGAAGTGCAATTTATATATATATATATATATATATATATATATATATATATATATATATATATATATCTAAAACAATAGAAAATGAACAAACTGATTTAAACAACTTACTCAATTAACCATGTGTCCAAACCGTCATAATCTGTTCTCTTACATCTTTTCTGCAATTTTAGCTACTTTGGCTTCTGCTCTTATGTCCTCATTTCTTCATCTCTCCTACAGTGTGCATCTCGCCACCCTGTTCAATCACTTCATTTCCATCACTTCTAGTTTCTACATCTGCTCCATCTTTACTGTCCAGTTTCTGAACCATACAGTAGTATTGGTCACACCACTGTCTTGTACATGTTACTTTTCATCTTCTTTGGCATACTTCTGTCATAGACTACACCTGAGGATCTATGCCAGTTGGCTGCAGCCCATCTGATTCTGGCTTTAACCTCTTCATTTAGAATTCCCTTCTCCTCAACCACCCCTCCAGATACTTGAAGTTTACCTGTTCCATTATCTTCCCTTCTATCCCAATTCTCAGCTTCTTCTGATTTCCCCAATTTACTCAGTAGGTGGTACAAAGAAACTGTACCAGGTTGCAAGTCAGACAGACATATAAAGAAGAGAGTTGGACACCCCGCATAAGGGATGCCAGCAACAACCTGCAAACCAGTCCACAATACATCAAAGGTAGATTAAAGTAGTATTTCCAGCAGCTTCTAAATTAAAATAAAACCCAAAGAAGTTGTAATGCCTCAGAAACAGCCTATAATGAGAGAATAATTGGAGCCCACTCAGAAGAAGTAAGGATGGCACTAAGGAAAATGAAGTCAGGGAAAGAAGCAGGCTCAGATGAGGTCACAGCAGATATGATAAAGATGTTGGGTGAGATAGGGGAGAAATGGCTCCTGAGGGTACTCATGGCAGTGTGGAGAGAAAGGCATATCCCAGATGACTGGAGAATAAGCATATTTGTGCCAGTGTACAAGAACAAATGGGATATTCACAACTCTAGGCAGTACAGAGGGATTAAACTCCTATCACATTGAATGGAAGTTCTGGAGAGGGTGATTGATAAAGAGATATGCAGAGTAGTAGAATGGAATATAGGAGATGAGCAGCTTGGATTCAGATCAAGATGTAGCACAACTGACCCGATGTTTGCAGTGAGACAGATAATTGAGAAGAAGCTAGAGATGAGGAAAGAGTCCAATGGGGCATTTCTAGACTTCGAAAAAGCATATGACAGGGCCCCAAGAAAGCTGATCTGGGCAGTACTGCAGTGATTCAAAGTCCCAGAAACATTGGTAGAATTAGTGTAGGCTATGTACAAGGACCTAATGACTCAAATATGAATAGTGTTCAGCTTCACAGAGGGGTTCCCAGTGAGAGAGGGTGTACACCAGGGTTCAGCTCTGAGCCCACTGCTGTGCATACTGATGATGGATTACATTAGCAAACAGGTTGGAGGGGACAGATCAACAAAGTTACTGTATGCAGATGATGTGACATTACAGACAGACTCTGAGCAAGAAATTCAACAAAGGATGGGGGAGTGGAATGAAAAACTGAAGGCACATGGGATGAAACTAAGCACAAATAAGACAGTGGTAATTGCAGTAAATTGCTAGTCCAAACCTAAGGTGAAAAATATCTGCACATGATGTGACAGACAAAGATTGATTGTAAGTGTAAGTAAACACAAATGTTTTTTCCTGAAAGAGTTGTGGATGATTACAATCCCAATCCAACAGTCTGATAGGGAGAGAGTTGAAATATAATCTCTTTTAAGGTCATCATAGGTGAGAGTTTTTGGACTGATTGCTTAAAATATTAGACAGGCAGAAAGGCCGATGTACTCATACCCTACATATGAATTTATGTATGCATGCATATTTGTGTTTGGGTCTGTATGTATGCATGCATTTATTTATGTATGTATTTATGTACTTACTTATTTCAGTTTGCTTGCCCAGATAATCTAAGTGGGTTTTCAGTGGAGGGCGCTGGAGACAAAGTATCCTTTATCAAAGATATTATACATTTATCAAATAATAACAAATAACACATTATTCACAATTCATATACAATGATGAGGACAAAACTACAATGTAGAAAACTATATTCTTTAATTTCTAATTGAGAATGTTGCACAATATATATATATATAAAGGACATTAGACTGTTAGAGTTTTAATTGAGATTGTTGTACAATATACAGTATATAAAGAATGTTAGACTGAGACTGTTGAACGGTTATTTTAAAACAGAGAAAGAAAAGAATATGTTCAATATTTACTTGAAACTGAGGTGAAGGGGTGTATTTGGCTAGAGAATGAAAAATAGGATGTGTATAGTGAGATATAAGGGATAATGTTTTAGTGAAATTAAGTTAAAGGCCATTTGAAAATAAGCTGAAGCATGCCTCTCAGTTTATCTGCTCAAGAATTCTCAATGAATCCAAAACTAATGGGAAAGAAAGGTCAGCAATCGGAGACAATTTTTAAATATTATCCTAATCCACTTAAAAATTAATAAAACAGGTTTTGTATCAACATGTATTTTCTAAGCAATAAGAAGTATTACTCTAATGCCTTTCATTATTGACTATGTATTATTATTGACTATAATCCTCAGTGATTTACATTATCAAACATTTTATGTTGTATAAGACAAAAATGGGATTTGATATCAGAGACATTTTGCAAAATTACGACAGTTGAGAGATGTGAGTTGAAGGAAGTTGCTAGAGAGTGTGTATGTTTGTCTTACTTGGAGTTTTATATATAGTAGATGCATTTGTTATTTTAGGAAAAGGCAGTACCATTTATTGTGTAATTTATTTTTTAAATTGAACACAAGTTCTTTGTAGTTAGATGTAGTATATATTTTTGTTAGGGTAGCAAATCAGGTTGACAATAAGCAGTCACCGTGATAACTAATGGACTTTATTGTGCTCTTTGCATTTTGTTTATGTGATCTTGGTTTTTATTTTTGTACTGTCTTTCACTGCAGAACATGATTCTGTTTTGTTTTATGAACTCCTTTGACTTGGACTAGTATAATGGTGCTTTCGATCATCATCAGATTATGGTGCTGGGGGACTTTAATGAATAGGTTGGCAATGATTCAGTGTCTACTGCCCACATCTTCAGTTGTATTATGAAGGCCTTTGGGTTTGCTTAGGTAATTACCTCTGGATTGCATAAGCTTGGGTATACATTGAATTTGGTCATTGTATTTGACCTAGACACCTCGAGCTTAGTGGAAGGCCACTTCTTGTTTGCACTGAGTTAACTCTGCCTTATCAGATCCCCTCTACCTTGAACTGAGGGAATCTGCAGTTTGATCCAGATCACCAATACTACCATTTCTAGTGCTCTCCCTCAGTTCCAGTTGGATAGTGGTGCTGAGTCTGTGGATTTTCTCATAAAGGCATATAATAGTTCTGTCTACCATGCCCTGAACTCTATACCCCAAATCATATTCACCCTGTATCTAATAAGGGATATGAATCTTGATTTGATTATTCTCTTCACACTATGTGTAGAATGTGGAGTAAATTGGAGTGTCGCTGGTGTCAGGCCAGTCTTTGGAGTGATAAGACTGAGCTTGATGAGAATTATACTAACTACTGAAAGCATGTATGTATGTAAGCTCTGTTTGTTAACTAGTTTGTTCATATTCATAGATGTTGCTATCCATCCTGAAGTGTTTGTATGTATTAAAGGATCGGAATGAAACCCCAAGCCTTCTTGTTTTATGTATTAGAGTTGAACAAGTGACATAGTGTCAGAAGTGGCATGTCTAAAGGACATGAAGTCAGAAGAGGCATATCTAAAGGACATGGTGCCAGAAGCTGTGTATCTAAAAGGCTATGGAGTAGGTAGAAGCATACCAAAGGGACATGAGGTCAAAAATGCTTGGCTAAGATGATTTGAGGCACTTGTTTAGATGTTGGAGGAATATACAGAAGGGGATCATCCCAAAAATGTGCATACTTCGCAAAATAGGTCAGAAACAAATTTCAGTTATTAGAACTTGCTCAGCACTATTTCTTTTTGTATACTATGAAACGGGGCATACAGAACATTCTAAATAATATTCGCATAAACCAATATGTATGATATTGATAAAATATTCAAATTATTACAGAAAATCTTTGAAATACAACGAATAAAATAAAGGGAATGACCACATTTTCTCAAGCATATGTATTTTCATATTAAGCAAAGATATCCAAGTTATCAAAGTGTGTAAAGTGTTTGAATGTTTGTGCAGTGTTACAGTAAAGCTACAACTGCCTCATATACACTGACAACACTCTCCTCTTACCTCCCAACACTCAGGATTGAGAGAGATGCACTTATATATCCAAATTGGAAGCCACGTACTCTCCAGCCAAGACTGGAATAGCTGATCAAGAGGAAAAGATCAACACATGCACCACACCACATGGAACACATAGCCCTCCAGAACACACACCAGCACTGCCTTCACATAAAATCACAAACCACACACCCACCTTCGCGGAGGCTCTCAATAAAAATCTACCCAAAGAGCAGAGACCTCCAAGGCAGAAATGCACTCAACTACCACAACACAACACTAATCACGAGACACATAACTCTCCTAAACAGTGTGCCCCTCAGGCAAAACAGCATGCCCAACAGACTAGTCATAGGTGACTCGATAGTTAGGCACACTAAGGTCCCACTAACTAGGTTGAATAAGGATAAAGTAACAGTAAGTTGCCTGTCAGGTGCCAGGATCCACCAGATAATGCACACATTCAGGTCCCTCAACAACAGGTACAAATATGACTCTGTCATTGTACATGTGGCTGTGAATGACCTGAGATGTACCTCCCTAGACTACATGAAAAGAGACATGGAGGAGCTCTCGGATTATGTAGCCCAGGTGGGTATGACCCTAGCCCTGAGCAGCCTCCTACCATCACCCAGAATGATACCACAGTACAAGCAGAAAATTATTGATTTCAACAATTGGCTAAGTTTCTGGTATCATTCTAAGGGGATCCAGTATCTGAATGCCTGGGATGACATGATTCACAAACCTAGATGCTTTGCCAAAGATGGCCTGCATCTGTCACACCTGGGCTTCCAGATACTGGCCAAGGATCTTACCACCCCTATAGTGCCATTTTTAGGCGGTGTTCCAAAGATTAAATCACCACCATAACAGCTACAAACAAATGTAATCTGAGGGTCATGTTGCTCAACACTAGAAGTCTAAATCTCAAAATCCACTCACTCAAAGCACTCCTTAAAATGGAGAACATCGACATTTGTGCTGTAATAAAGACCTGGTTCAAGGCAGCAGAAAGCACCCCTGCGCTACCAGGCTATAACACATTCCACACCTTTTGGCCCAAGAACTTGGATCGAAGCTCCAAAGACATTGGTGTTTCCATATTCATAAAGGATGTGCACATCTCCAGACTAGTAGCCTAACATAATGCATCAGAGATACTTCAGGTGCAGTTAACATTGGGTAAGACAGCGATTCAGGTCGTAGCTTGCTATATGTCCCCAACCATGACCCAAGACTCACACTCCATGTTCCTTAGCACCCTGGAGAATATTAGGGACCAACCAAACACTCTCATACTGGGCAACTTCAACTACTCCTCCATTCACTGGGAAAACTATTCATGTACCAATACACTTGCCCAACATTTCCTGGAATTCATTAATTCCAATGCCCTGGACCAGCTCATTCTTATCTCCACTAGAGGTAGCAATATCCTTGACCTGGTCATTACTAACATGGGCAATGTTTGCTCTATACCAATAGTCAACTCCTCCCTGGTTAGATCCAACCACAAACTAATAACCTTGGAAATCCACATCCTCCTATCCCCCCACCCTCCCACAAAAGTAACCACCATGAAAAACTTCTCCAAAGCTAACTTTGGGCTCCTAAAAACAGAGGTGGCTAAGTTCATGGCACCCATGCAATTGGAGAACAGCTGCATGACCTCTGAATCATACACTAATGCCCTGTACAAACACGTACACAAATGCATCGAGCTCTCCCTACCCAATAGAACCAAGACATTCTCCTCCAAAAAAAGGAAGTCAATCTGGTGGTCCCCTGCCATAAACAAACTCTACAATAGAAGGAGGAAACTGATGTGAAATAAAATGAAGTCCCAAGACTGGAAAAACTCCCTTATCAGCCTCAACAAAACGTTGAGATCCCTCATCAAATCCTCTAAAGCTAGCTATGAAAACAGAATTGCAGCAGATAGTAAAGATAACCACAAGGCCTTCTATAGTTATGTAAAGAATCTCCATGGCAATACCCAAATTTGCTTGGAGCTGTTGCACAATGGCACCTTTTATACTGAACCAACAGATATTACCAATATACTGGCCGACAGATTCAGTGCCAACTTTACCCCTCTCCCCCCAAAGGACAAATCACAATACCAGTAGATTGCCAGGCACCCAGTATTACTGCTGCACAGGTTAAAACAGCACTGTCCGAGGCCAAGAATACAGCTTCTATGGGACCTAACAATATCCCTGGCTGTGTTCTACATGAACTACAGAGTGAACTGGCACCTCACCTGTGTGCCCTGTTCAGTCACAGCCTCACCTCAGGCTTTGTCCCTACCAAATGGTGCACTGATACAGTCATCCCTCTCCACAAAGGAGGAGCAACTACAGACCATGGGAACTATCGCCCCATTAGCCTGACAAGTCTAGTATGCAAAGCTATGGAATGCATCATCATGGACATAGTAAACAAGGATACAGGGAATCTCCAAACTCTGGATCCCACACACTTTGGTTTTGTGAAGGGTAGATCATGCCTGCTCAACCTGGTTGACTTCTTTGAGTCAGTCACCAGAGCTGTGGATAAAGGCAAGATGGTTCATACAGCCTACCTTGATCTGGCCAAGGCCTTTGATACCATTCCCACACAGGAATATTAGAAAAACTCACTAAGCTAGGCATCAACCCCTATATCAGTAGGTGGGTTGCAAACTGGCTCACAGATAGAACCCACAGTGTGAAAGTAGCTGACTCCAAGTCTGACTGCTAACCAGTCACGAGTGGAGTCCTACAGGGTTCAGTCCTGGGTCCTCTCCTGTTTGGTATCTACTCCTCTGAAGTCCAAGACAACATGAATGAACTCTAGCTGACAAAGTTCGCAGATGGTTGCAAGTTGGAAGCCATAATTAACTCCCCAAGTGCTGCTGACGTCCTACAGAAAGGCCTCACTGAGACCAATGAATGGTGTCAGAACTATGGCCTTAAGCTCAATGCCAAAAAATGTGTCGTCATCCCTTTTGGGAAAAACCCAGTTCCCATGTGTTACCACATCGATGGTAGTCCACTGAACACAGAAGGCGTCATAAGGGATCTGGGAACACAGGTTGACATCAACCTCTTTTTTGGCCACCACATTCCCACTGTCCTTCTATGTGGCACATCTCATTACTAAGGGTTTTGCATCCAGGAAGAAAGAGGTCATTGTCTCCCTCTACTCTTCCCTCATTAGGCCAATCATCGAGTGCAATGCCCCATTTGGCATGTACCTCACTAGACAACTGCAACAACTGCAGAGGCCACAAAAGTACCTCACAAAGAGGATCCTAGGCCTTACATACTTGTCCTGTATGGATCAACTCGGAAAACCCCAACTATTCTCTGTCTCATATCGCCTACTTAGAGTCGATCTCTGCTTGACTTACAAAGCCATGTCTGACCCAGCTCTGTTAAAAATACTACATCTAAAGAAATTCCTCCACACCACATGCTTCAGAGACCTCAACCTCATTACCACAATCAACAGAACAAGTTGGAGGGACAGTTTTATAACCCAGAGACTGCCCATGCTATGTAATAGACTTCCCATACATGTCAAGCAGAGTGCCTCACTGGCCGTCTTCAAGAGAAATCTTGATGAGTGGATGGGAAATAGAAAATTCACCCCAGGGATCACTCCAGTGGCTCTACTCAACAGTGGCACTGGGAACTAAGGTCAGGTGGCACAATGCCAGGGTAATCCTATGGGCAAAGCTTGTGAAGGCTCTAGGGCCATTAGCCTAGTATACACCTGTGAACCTATTTCACAAAGAATAGCCATTACAAGATATATTTTGCAGAATACAGCCATTACAGAGCATATTTCACAAAGTAGAGTGTATTTTGAAGAGTTTATTCTGCATTTGAATGTTATTACAAGCTCACAGCACAGTTTGTTCATACATAATTGCAAGGGCCATATTTTCAGTGTGTTTGTGTGCACTTCGTGGACATGGCAGATGGATTTTGAAAACCCAGTGCACTTGTGCTTGACAGTGATATTATTGAGAACTGGAGAGTGTCTAAACAAGAGTACGACATTTTCATACAGGCTGCATTTTCTGATAAAGATAACTGTACAAAGACATTTATTCTGCTTAATTTAGCTGTGTCAGAAACCATAGAAAGGGAACGCTCATTTGTATATACACCTGCTCACTATACAGGACAGGGAGAAAACCATCATATTGTGGTTCCAGCTGAGTCAAGGGAGGACCCAGAGTTATTAAAATGTAAATTTAGAGAAAATGTGTAACCCCCCAGACAAATCTTACAATGGAAAGGCACTTATTTTACACAAGGGATTGAAAGCCTGGTGAAACTTTTGCAGCATACAGTATATAACTGACCTGAGAAAAAAGCTAAAATGTGCAGATTTGGTGACTTAAGGGAAAAGTTGATAAAAGACAGATTTTTGTGTGGCATAAAAGATGATGCTGTGAGAAAGATTTTGCTTTGTGACAGTGATTTAACTTTGAATAAGGCCATTGAGATTTGTCAGATATACGAGCTCAGAAATGCAGACAAATATGCTTACAAATGAGAACAGTTCTAGAAGGCACAGTGATAAAGCTCGTGTTGATAGTATGCAGCACATTATTAAAAAAAAACAGGCCCAAGCATATGGCAGCTGTAACCCCTGCAGCACTCACTGGTAAACCCCAGACCTTTCTAGCACATTCCAGGCTTCGTACAGTCTCAGTGAAGCATAAGAGCGAGTCAGCAAACTCAAAGCATGGGTCCCCAACAAGCTTCATTGGCAACTGTTTTAATTGTGGTGGTAATAATGAATCTAAAAAAAAAAGTTTAGCTTTTGGTCAGCAATGCCACAAATGCAATAAATGGAATAATTTCAAAAGATTTTGTAAATCAAAAGTCTCACACTCTTTATTAAAAGGGAACATTTTAAGAAACAAGTTGATCAGTTAAACAGTGACAAGCCTACTCAATTTTAATGGTGTGTCAGTGCTTCATGAAACAGTCAATGGAGTAGATTTAAGGGCAAAGAATGAAGTATTTTGCAATGTTCAGATAAATGGCCAATCCACATAGCTCAGAGTTCATACAGGTTATGTCGCTCATCTAGTCAGGATACAATAGATGAGCTTTGTGGGTTCTGTTCAAGCAGCTTTATTATGTACAAACACATCAGGATTGAGGCTTATTAACTTTAACTTAGGTAAACTTATATACATACTAGCTATTACACTGGCTGCAGTCTCAAAATGGCACAGAGATTAGCATGTGCTCGGTTTTTATATGCATGTTCAGTCCTTGAAATGCTACTTAAAGATACAGCACACATGCTCTGTTCTACATTCTCCCTCTTTGAGAAATAGGTTGTACAATATTGAAAATACCAGTTGACATGCATCAATACAAATAATTCTCAGTCATGCAATTATACAGAACTAGATATACATATATACAATCAAGTCCAGGTCACTATGTATTTCACACTATGTCTGGAAATACAACCAAAACATGTGACATAAAACTTACAATCAGATTTAGCAACTGGGACTGTATCTGCTGAATGTTCAACTTAGAAATATCAGGAACATCATCAGGAATGGAAGAAAAGTTAAGACATGTTCTGCAGCAGGAACATTGTCTGGATTGCTCTGAGATCTAGAGTCTGCATCACAAGAACAATGCTGTGATATCGATTCTGGTACAGGAAGAAGATGTCTGCAATTTCTCTGCTCAGTACATATACCTGTTACTTGACCAATCCAGTTGAAACCTTTTGCCATTTGTATCCTCACTGTCTCTCCTTTTTTCAATGGACGAAGACATCTGTTCAATGTATCATAGCTGGACTTCTAGAAAGAATGTTTCCTGAAGAATTGGGCCATAATGGTTCTGTTGTTCTTAGCTTTAGGCCTCAGCAGACTGGAACTAATAGGCAATGTCTTTCTGGTTTGCCTGGATAGAGGTCTCTGAGTAGGCGAGCCAAGTATATTGTCACAGGGTATGTTTCTGAGATTGCGTAAACTCAAAAAAACATTGGTATTGTTACATTTTGACCTTTTAAGTAATTGCTTTGCACTCTGTAATGCACGTTCAGTTAGTCCATTTAACTGTGGATATTCTGGACTACTAATAACATGTACGAAATCCCATTCTATTGCAAATTTCTGAAACAACTGACTAGTAAATTGAGTACCATTGTCAGAAATAACTGTGTGGGCAAACATGGACTGAGAAATGATGTTTCAACTTAGTGATAACAGCAGTGGACATCAGGTTAGGTAGTAAAGTGATCTCAAACCACATTGAATAAGAGACTGCCAATATTAAGTAATGCTGATTGTTCCACTCGAATATATCAGTTTCTACTGTTCACCAGGGTAGTTCAGAAACGTGACTTAGTTGAAGTGGTTCTCTGCAAATGTGGTTTAGTACTATTGCATACTGAACAAAAAGAAAGTACTTTATCAATGTCTTTTACTAGAGAAGGTTGAAATACTATCTCTCTCTCTCTTTCGCCCTTCTTTTCGTAAGTTCAGAACCTGAGCGACCACAATGCAAAATCTGGATATATTCATGTTGTAAGTAAGCAGGAAGAACAATTCTAGGACCTTTGAAAATAATGGCATCTTCCATCAACATCTCATCTCTGTAAGGAAAATAAGTTTCCATGTCTGGCAGTATACTAGATTGCTTTGACGCCCATTCAACATTAATGTAGTGCTTGAGCTTTTGCAAAATTGGATCAGTCTTTGTATGATTTCTCAGCTCATCAAGCCTCGTAGAAACATTATGCACTTCCCATATGTCAAAGTCAAAATTCTCTGCACCAAGCTGTTCCATTGTATTTCTGGGTGATCTGGATAAAGTATCAACCAGATAAAGAAGTTTACCTTTCGTATATACCAATTTGAAGTTGTACTTTTGCAATTTGAGCATCATTCTTTGTAATCTCACTAGAGTTGAATGCATAGGCTTCTTTAGAATAGTAACTAGAGGTTGGTGATCAGTCTCAATCTGAAGAGCTCAACCATAGATATAATCATGAAACTTTGAACTTGCAAATACTATTAACAAAAGTTCTTTCTCGATCTGAGCATATTGCATTTCAGTTTGGGTATGATTCTAGATGCATCGGCTATTGGTCTGCCTTCTTGAAGAATAACTGCACCAAGAACAAATTTTGAAGCATCACAGGAAAGAATTATTGGTTTATTGATATCATAGCAACTTAATGTAGGTGGGGTGGCAATTTTCCTCTTAAGGTCTTCAAATGCACTCTAGTGCTGTTCTAACCAAGACCATGTAACATGTTTGCATGTCAGCTCTCTCAAAGGTGCTGTCAACTCACTGAAGTCTGGCATAAACTTACCTAAATAGTTGAGCATGCCAAGAAAACGTTGCAGAGCTTGAACATTATCAGGTGCTGGCATCTCAAGAATAGTTGCTTGCTTGGATGGGAGTGGTAAATAAATTACTTACATACGTAACTTCTGGTAGTCTGAGTTTGCACTTTAGAGGATTGAGCTTTAATTCACTTCACGTGCTCTTTCTAGAACTCTCTTAAGATTTCTGTCATGCTCTGCTTCACCATTGCCTCCAACCAATAAATCATCTACTATTATGGCACAAAGATAGCCCAAAACAATTTGCTCTATTGCATGCTGAAAGACTTCACTTGCAGAATTTATTCAAAGTGGCATCCTTAGAAATCTGTTTCTGCCAAATGGGGTACTGAAAGTAGTCAGTAAAGAGGATTTGTGATCAAGCATCACTTGCCAAAATGAACTTTTTGCATCCAAGACAGAAAAAAGAGTGGCATTCGATATTAGGGCTGTGACTTCTTCACCTCTACGTATTGAATGATGTGGTCTCTTTAATGCTTTGTTCAAATCTCTTGGGTGAGTACATATTCTGATTTCGTCTGAGCCTTTCTTGTGGGCTACTGCCATGGATGACACCCATTCAGTTGGTTCTGTGACTGGAAAAATTACACCTTGCTGCACCATTTTATCCAAATAAGTTTTAACTTTATCCTGCATAGCTATCAGAACTTTTCTTGCTGGTCTGACCACTGGACTGACCTCTGGGTCATACAAAACTCAACTGGAAGCTTGCCCAACTTGTCATCAAAAACATCAATATACTCTGAAAAAAATGTTTCAGAAAAATTGGAACTAGGATATGCGCTTATATGATGAGCTTCTTTGGTAAAAGAAAGCGGATTCATTCTTAAACTGTCTCTGAGACCCAATAATGACTGCACAGGTCTTTGGACTACATCGAATAACAAGCTGTAACAGTTGCCAAATAACATGAAAGTACTACTGAGCCTTTGGTTTGAATTTCTTCACCTGCATAGGCACCAAGTTTCACACAACTAGTCATACTGAGTTGTTCATTAGCTCTCACTTTATCAAATGTGTCTGCTGACATAACATTACACTTTGAACCAGTGTCTACTTTCTGTTGAGTGGATTTACCATTGATATGAACAATACAAAATACTTTGTTCTTTGCCAACATATTCACTGCATCAAGCTTTTCACCAATTACTGATACACCATCTACATAGAAAGTAGAACTGCAGCTCGATCAACTTGTTTTTTTGAGTGACCCTTCTTTATAACTGTGTGAGGTTTACTTGATTTGCACAACTTTTGAAAATGGTTCAGTTTTTTACACTTGTGGCATTGCCAACCAAATGCCAAGCATTTCTCTCTTTTAGACTCATGATAAGCAGCACAATTGTGACAGTTAATTATAAAGCTGGATTTGGGTTTTGCTAATTCATGCTGATACTACACTAAGCATGATCCATTAACTGAACTAGTCTTAGAACTTGCTGGAAAACCATGTGGATTCCCCTGGAACCCACAGGGGCTGTGGTTCCCACGTGCTTAGGTCTGCTTCTGTTTGCCATGTGTTGCATCCTGTCTACATTTGCTCTGGAGTCGGCTGAAAATATGCTCTTGTCACTTGCAAGTATACTTGTGTGCCTTTCTGTAACCTCATGGATTTGACAAATCTTGATAGTTTTGCTTGGCATTAAATCACTGTCAAGAAGCAAAATCTTTCTCACAGCAGCACTATTAATGCCACATAAAGGCCTGTCCTTTTATCTTTTAAGCCACCAAATTGACACATTTTAGTTTTGTTTCTCAGGTCAGTAATATAAGCTCCAAAAGTCTTCCCTGGTTTTTGATCTATTGTGTAAAACAAATGCCTCTCTAATGTAATATTTGTCTGGGGGTTACACATTTCTTTGAACTTGTGCTTCATACACTCAAACTCTTCCCTTGATTCAGCCTGTATAACAATATGATGGTTTTCACCTTCTCCCTTATATACTCTTGGTGCATACACAAATGAATGCTGTCTTTCAATGGCCTCTGACCCAGCTAGGTTCCGCAAAATGAATGCCCTGGTGGGTGCATCTTTGTCAGAATAAGCTATTTATATAAAATATCATACTCTTGCTCAAATATTTTCCTATTTTCTGCAATATTCTGACCAAATACAAGTGGTGAGGGCTTTTGAAATCCATCTGCCATATTAACACATACCAGTGAAGTAATTTTGCAAATATGCACGAACACACACACACACACACACACACACACACACACACACACACACACACACACACACACACACACATATACATATTCCAGAAATTCATGCCAGTATTCATAACTATGCCCAATAGCACAACAAGCATCTGAATAACTGAACTTTATGAAACTGTAGCACTCTTGAAATAACTGTACTACAAGAAATCACCTTTTTATCAATGTAAGAAACATTTAGAAATAAATGCACTATGTGAATGAACTGGGCAGAAGAAGATCAGTGTAAGAAACATTTCAAAGTAACTGCACTTTGTGAATAAACAGTAGAAGGCACACTGAAACTTTTCCAAAATGGCAGTACTTTGCTAGATAATTCTTTACAGTGCAAGAAACACTCTGTAATGGCGGCACTTTACGAATAGACACACACAGCACATGAAACTTTTCAAAATGGCTGTACTTTGACTGTACTTCACAAAATAGCTACACTTTGCACACAAATAACTCTTCAGAATACATGCACAGTAATAAGCACACACTGTAAGCACTTTTACACACTCTGAGATACTTTGAATAACTCTAATTATGCTATTCAGGGTTTTGATTAACGCAAACTAGCAATTATGCCAAAACACAGCACTTTGCCAAAAACAAGCAGTCGCCTTGTTTTATTTATACTTAATAAGCCCTTTTATGCCCTTATTATATTTGTTTTGCTTGTTTAATATCTTTCCAAGCCAATTATACTTTTCCTGCGCTCGTTTTACTCTAAACATGCCCATTTTGCTTTAAACATGCTTGCTTTATCAAATCTCTTAATTTTAAACATTTTGTTTAATTAACAAACCTTTTGTGCCTCTCACTTGTTTAATAATGTAGTTTGTGCCCTTGTAATGCTCCTTTTTATCTTTTTATGAAATAATCTGTTCATGCAAGTTTGCATTACCTTTGGTTGTTTTCTGGCTCTTTTCCATGCTCGTTTCTCTTAGTTTACCTTCAATGTTAACCCTGCACCTCATAGCTATGTTGCTCGTCTAGTCAGGATACAATAGATAAGTGGGTTCTGTTCGGGCAACTTTATTATATACAAACACATTAGGATTGAGGCTTATTAACTTTAACTTAGGTAAACTTATATACAAACTAGCTATTACATTCATACGTGCTCACTCTCTGGCTGCACTCTCAAAATGGCACGGAGATTAGCACATGCTCAGTATTTATATGCATGTTCAGTCCTTAAACCACTTCTTAAAGATACAGCACATATGCTCTGTTCCACAGGTTCCAAGTGCAATGTTATGTCAGAAGAAACATTTGCCAGGGTGTGTAAAGGTGAAAGGCTTGATTTGGTAAGGTGTGCGAAACTTGTTGCTTCTGGAGGTGAAGAAATTCAAACCGAAGTCTCAGTAGTGATTTCATGTTACTCTGCTGAAAGAAGCTATGACTTATTATTTTATGTGGTCAAGAGGCACATCCAGTCATTATTATGGCTCAGAGACAGTTTGAAAATAGGGCTGCTTTCATTTAATAAGGAACTCCATCATGTTAGCTTAAAAGACCACTACTCTAACTTTGTCCAGCACATTTTTTCTCCCTATGTAGATCTTTTCCAAGACAATCTAGGCAAACTTCCAGTTGTGTACACCATGAAGTTAGACCCAGAGGTCAGTCCAGTTATCAGGCCAGCATATAAAGTTACAATAGCCATGCAGGACAGAGTCAAAGCTGAGTTTGATAAAATAGTACGACAAGGTGTGAGTTGTCCAGTTGAAACTCCAACTGAATGGGTATCTTCCATGGTGGTAGCTCATAAGAAAAGCTTAGATGACATCAGAATATCTATTGACACATGAGATTTGAACAAAGCATTAAAAAGACCTCATCATCCAATGCACGCAGTTGAAGAAGTCACAGCCTTGATGACAAATGCCACTATTTTCTGTTTTAGTTGCAAAGAGTTAATTTTGGCAAATTCAGCTTAACAAGAAATCATCATTGCTCACTACATTCAGTACTCCACTTGGCAAGTACAGATTTTTGAGAATGCCATTTGGAATAAATTCTGTAAGTGAAGTCTTTCAACGTGCAATGGAGTAATTTTTTTTCTGAGTATCCTTGTGCTATCATAGTAGATGACATACTAGTAAGAGGTTGTGATGAAGCATAGAATGACAGAAACCTCAGAAAAGTTCTAGAAAGGGCACATCAAGTGAATCTTAAGCTCAAGCCATACAAATACAAGAAGTTACTTATGTTGGTCATTTATTTACAAGTACAGGCTTACAACCAGACCCTTCAAAGCAAACAACCATTCTTGAGATGCCAGCTCCAGACAATAATCAAGCCCTGCATCATTTTCTTGGCATGGTCATCTACTTAAGCAAGTTCATTCCAGATTTGAGCCAACTGTCAGCACCAATCAGAGAGCTGACATTTAAAGATGCATCCTGGCCTTGTTTAGAGCAACACCAATGAGCATTTGAAGTCCTGAAACAGAGAAATGCTAGTCCACCAACTCTCAGGTCCTATGATGTTCACAAACTAGTTACACTTTTCTGTGACGGTTGGAAAATTTGGACTTGGTGCAGTCATTCTAAAAGAAGATCAGCCTGTTGCCTATGCAGCGAGAACTCTTACCCAGACTGAGATGCAGTATGCCCAGACTGAGAAAGAGCTTTTGGCAACTGTGTTTGCATGTTCAAAGTTCCATGATTATGTTTATGGTAGACCTATCCAGATCAAAACAGACCACCAACCATTAGTCACTATCGTGAGAAAGCCAATGCATTCAGCTCCAACCAGAGTGCAACATATGATGCTGAAATTGCAAAAGTATAATTTCAAGTTTGTCTACAAGGAAGGCACACTTCTTTATCTTGCTGATATATTGTCCAGATCACCCAGAAATAACAAAGAACTGCACGAGAATGAGAACCTTGATTTTACAGTCAAGGAAATGAGAAATTTACTTCCACATGTCTGAATGAGCTGAGAGATCATACAGCCACAAATCCAGTTTTACAAAAGCTCAATCACTTTATCAATCATGGATGGCCATCAGAGAAATCTAGTTTACTTCAAGAAGTGCAACCTTATTTTCCATACAGAGATGAGATTTTGTCTGCCAAAGCTATTATAATGAAAGGTCCGAAAGTAATTGTTCCAAAGCTCTTACAATCAGAGTACATTAGTATCTTCCGTCATGATCACCCAAGGACCAGATTTACCAAAAGAAGGGTGAGAGGACTAGTATTTTGGCCATGTCACAAGACATTAAGAGAGCACTTTTATCTTGTTCAGTGTGCAATAGTACAAAGCCACATCAAAGAAGGAACCACTCCAACTAAACCAGATTCCAGAACTACCTTGGTCGACAGTAGCGACAGATATTTTCGAGTGGAATGGTCAACATTATGTGGTGGTAGTAGATTCTAACTCTAATTGGTTCGAGATTAACTTACTTCCCAACCTAGCATCCAGTACTGTCATTACTAAGATGAAGTGTCATTTTGCTGTGCATGGTAGCCTGCACTAAGTTATTTTTGACAATGGCATGCAGTTTAAAAGCCAACAGTTCAAAAGATTTGCTGAAGAATGTGACTTTACTGATGTGACAAGTAGTCCAAAGTATCCGCAGTCAAATGGTTTGGCAGAATGCACAGTGCAAAATGTAAAGCAGTTACTTGAGAAGTGAAAAGGAGATAATAGTGATGTTTTCCTGAATCTCTTGAATCTCAGAAATGTTCCTCGTGATAAACATCTTGGTTCACCTGCTCAGAGACTTCTGTTGAGACAAACCAGAACCACATTACCGATCAGTAGTCAATTGTTGGTTCCAAGTGTCAAGAACAGCAGGTTAATGAAATCCAGTCTGTTGATGAAGCTCCTATCCCAGAAGTCCTACTACAACAAGACCAGAAAACTGCTCTATCCATTATAAGAGGGAGAAGTGGTAAGGATACAAATGTCCAAAGGTCATGATCAGATTGGTATCATGAAGAATATTGGTCTAGATCCGAGATCGTACATTGTAGAATCAGAAGGAGCAACTTTTAGGTGGAATCAGAAGCATTTAAAACCAGTGTCTGAGCCTATACCACAGCAAATAGTCTGTGAGAAAGACTCTTTATCCCAGAGTGAGTTGTCTGGTATTCCAATTCCAGAGGAAGTTCCAGAGAACATTCCTGTTCCTGTGTTGAATCCAGAAATTCCTGATATGAGTTGGGCACCACAGACTGTTCCTGTTGCTAAATTTGGTCCCAACTGTTATGTAATGAGATATGGTTGAATCTCTAATCCCTGTAGCTGATATGAAGCAACATGGACATGAACATTGTGTTTTGTTTCCAATGTACATAGTAATGCATGTCTAGCTCTAACATTGTTTTGTATAAAGGTCAATCTTTTTAAGAGGGAGGATGCAGATCAATATGTGTGTATATATCTTTAAGAAGCTATGCAAGGGCTTGCACAAGTGTATAAATACTGAGCACGTGCAAGCCTGACTGCCATTTTGTAGTTAGCTGTTGAGATGTAAGCATGTATGTATGTAAGCTATGTTCATTAACTAGTTTGTTCATATTCAAAAGATGCTGTTATCCATCCTGAAATGTTTGTATGTATTAAAGCATCTGAACGAAACCCCAAGCCTTCTTGTTTTATGTATTAGAGATGAACAAGCGACAACTACCAAGCTGAGATTTCCCAAAAAAAGTCAGAATATCTAACTAGGGAAATGTCCTCACTGCTAATCGGCCAGTTGTACTTTTTCAAGTGATGTAAAGGCTGTGTTGCTCAGCCTACTTGGCAAATCAGAAGATTGTTGTCTACAATAAAGTGTGAGGTGGCTGCTCAAATTTTCACTGAAAAGTTTGTCTCTGTTAGGTCTGCTCTTCCACCACCTGACCCCAAGGTTGGCTCAGTAAGTTCTTCCATCCCTTTTGAGTCTTGGTAAGTAGTCATTACTCCATATTTTGATAATTTTATTACTGGGATTTGGTCCATCTGGTTTTGGTTAGCTTTAATGTACTGAGTCCAAAGATTTATAGGATCTTGGTCTTATCACTGAGGAAAATGATATATCCTTCAGCCGTGAAAGAGTCCTTGGTTATCCCAACACTTAAGAAACCATCTCTTAATCCAAATAATTAAAAAAAATAACCACCTAATCTCTAATCTTCCATTTTTTGGTAGTATTATTGAGAAAGTTGTTTACAAGCAACTGGAAACCTATATCTATGCTAGTGGACTCACTGATACTTTTCATTCACCATAGCACTGAAACTGTTCAAATTAGAGTAGTTAAAGACCTCCTTATGGCAAGAGACTAGAGGCACTGCACAGTGCTGGTCCTCCTGGATATCTCTGCTGCATTTGGCACAGTGGATCATGGTATCCTAATAGACCACTTGTCCTCTTACTTGGAATTACATCTATGGCTCTTTACTGGATTTCTTCTTACTTATCAAACCGTATACATATGGTCTGTTCTAGAGTTAATCAGGCTTTGTCATACCATCTTGAATGCAGGATTCCACAAGGTTCTGTTTTGGGCCTTTTATTATCTACTGTGTTTATTCTTCAATTAGGAGATCTACTGAGGGAAAGGGGGTTGCATACCACAGTTATACAGATGACACCCAGCCCTAATCCTCTTTTCCTCAGCATGAGATTGTATAAATTAATTATCTGACTGGTGATCTCTATACCATACAGTCATGGCTCAACTCAAACCTTTTAAAATTGAACAATGCAAAGACTGAAGCCATTGCAGTCATGAAACTATTGGAGATTCATCTGCTTCTCTATTACAAAAATATATATTTTATGGAGGAGATAACTTTAAGTATGCTCAAAAGGTGCAGAATCTGTGATTTTTTGACACATAACTAATATTTTAGGATCAGGTGTCTGCTGTACTGAAGTCTTCCTACTTCCGTCTGTAGAATATATCCTGGATTAAACACTTAATGCCTCACTCTGATGATGTCTCAGCAGAAACAAAAGTGTTACATGGAATCAAATAAAATTAAGGTTACTGTGGAACAGCAGTGTGTTGGTGGTCATATTCTCTTCTGCTATTTATGTATTTATATATTTATTCTTTGGAGTGTTTAGAAGGTGAGCAAGAGCTTGTTAGCCATTTTCAATAGTGCTTAAAGGATTACAGATTAGGGTGGAGTTACCAGTACCTTATACCATAATGGTATTTGTAACTATTATATGTGTGTTTTTATGAAGATATTAAGGAATAGAGATATTGGGATAGAATCTTGTGGAATGTCTGTAGTAACAGGATCATTAGAGAAAGAAGGGTTAAGCAAGCCAACATTCTGAGATGCATTGACAAAGACAAATTTTGAACCAGTTAATTGTGATTTTACTTATGTCCATTTTTTGTAGGCTGTCTGATAAGAAGGTGATCAACACAGTGTCAAAAGATGTTTGATAAGTCTAGAAAAGACAGGCTGTTTGTAGCCTTCGATTTATATGATGTGGAGATTCTGCAGTGAATCATAGTTCTTTATGATGGCACAAGCTATTTCATGCTAGGTTATTTGTTAGCTTTCTTTTTTTCCCCACTTTATATTACACTCTCAGTTTGTATTGTTTATGCATAAATTATTTACTACCTATATTTACCAAAGTCATCTATTCTTGATTATCAATTTATTGTATTGTCTGTAACTTGTTTTTATAATGGAGCTTTTCTCCCTGGGACTCCACTGAAAAAAGGGTCACTGACCCAGTCAGACATCCCCAGTAAACAAATGTAAAATAAAGTAAAATAAAAATAAAATAAATGCTTTTAACAAAATAGATGACTGAACTCTCTATTACCAATGCTTAGCTTGTTGATATGACATATGTGAAGTGGGGGAGTTCATTCTCGGTCCCATGACTGAAATGAATGACATGGTAAAAGACCAAAAATCAGTTATTGTCTATTTGATATCATACTAACTGCATTTCAGTGCATTCCAAGGGCTAAAGGAATGGATTTGGGTAGTAGAATCTTATCAGGTCAGTTGAATTTTCAGCTTTAATAAGCAGGGATTTTATATATATATATATATATATATATATATATATATATATATATATATATATATATATATATATATATATATATATATATATATATATATACATATATATATATATATATATATATATATATGTGTGTGTGTGTATATATATATGGGTTACCATCTTATTGTCAAACATGTAAATGAACAAATGACAAGGCTTGAAGACGACTGGAACAGAGATCTATAGCTGAACAGAACAGCACTTTCATTATGCAGGATCATGGCACATTGGGAAGCTAGGTATTGCTCTTTTCCCCACTGTGATGTGATCTCAGTTTTGGTATATATAATTAAAAGGTAGTGTAGGGGTGCAGGGGCTTACCCCACTGCAGAAAACAAGGGTTTTGTGTGCTTATTCAGTTTGAAATTTTTGTTGTGTATCTTTCAATGTTCCATACCTTGAGCCTTTAGGGTTTGACATTGTGCTGTTTATGCATGTGAGCATTCAACAGTATAATAGGAATCCATATATATGTATGTGTGTGAGTGTGTGTGTACAGGGATCTACTTCTAAATTTTGAACTTTCAAAAAGTCGACTCTCTTATGGTTGAGACCATAAGATCGAAGTTTTAAAACTTTGAAAATTTAAATAAAAAAAAAATATTTTTTTTTATGATTTTGCAGGAGGTAAGCCCACCTGCGACCCCCATACCCCCTGCTAATTAAGTATACGAACTCTGAAATCATTCTACAGCAAAGAGAATGGTAAATATACTTTTCCGTGCTTTACGGCAATCTCAATTTAAACGGTTCAGTTTCAAAACTTTGATGTTATGGTCTCGACTATAAGAAATTTGACATTTTGAAAGTTCAAAATTTAGAAGTAGTCCCATCTACATATATATTTGGTTAAAAGCTACAAGAGCAAACATTCATATATGTTTTTAATTTATGTAAAAAAATGAATACTCATAAATGTGAGCATTCTTTTTAATGGTGGTTTCAGTGGTAGCTTTTTGTATGACATTGCATTGCAGTGATAAGTGAATTTGCCCTTACCCTGCTGTTGTGCAATCTTGGAGTTAATATATATAATTAGTAGGAGTATGGCAGGTGCAGGGTCTTACTTCCCTACAAAAACACTGTTTTTGCTTGCCAATTTTTCAATAATTTCAGGTTCATTCTAAACTTATCTCTCTTTTTATTAGCTGTTATGGGCTTATGAGCTTAAATTGCTTCATTAAATGCCAAAGGTACCAAAAGGAAACTCCAAGCAATAAATCAAAGAGAAATTGTCTGCAGCAATATTCCACAAAAAAAAATGTTTCTGCAGAGGAGCAAGCCCCCCCCACACACACACACTCCCACACTCCACCAGAGTTAAAATGACCAAATCCATTGCATCAAGCTGAAGAGGAGAGAAATGTCATAGGTTCATAGACAATTACTAGGCTTTTGTACTGTGAGGACCTTTGAAAGCCCAGCCTTTCATTCCCATGGTCATTTGGTCATTTGTTACCACTTATATTTTATGTATGAATAACCCAGAGCACACATAACAACTATATCCTAGGATATTACTTGTTGTCCCTTTCCACAAGGGACATGGTCCTAAGCTGGGATGAATTTATGGTGTCCTAACCAGTCATTCAAAATCCCGCTCATATAAAAGCCTAACATTTTTGTAATAGTGTGCTCATTTTTTCAGAGCTTCCTTGTGCATGACTTGGTCACCTGTGATTACAAGAATTGGATTGTTTCTTAAATCATCTGGCCTACAAAGCTGATATAAGTATATTTTTGTACTTGCTCTAACTGTTTCAGTGATATTTCACACTTCTGGGAACTACAGGTCAATAGCCCATGGTGTTTTTATCTGACTGGCTTGAGGGTTTACCTTTATAAAAGTCTTTCATCCTGCTCGTATAAATGCCCTGTGTTTGCACATAAGCAAAGTTCTCTAGTTTGAAATCCTCTATAGGAAATGCTCTCCACAGTCTCCCACTGTTCATAGCTGCTCAAAGAGCTGCCAGCTTGTGCAGAGGGTGGAACCACTGCAGGTCATCTAATAGTATATTAATAAACACTCTCACTTTGACCTTTAAGTGACTCTCCCTTACTCCTTCTCATCTAGAAATTGTGTTTCCTTGCCTTACATAGCAATGCATGCTGAGAAGTGACTTGTGCCTGGCCTATAAGGCAATCTTCAATTCTGTCCTAATGGAAATGCTGCACATCTGCAACTCAAATGACTTAAGAGTCACTCACTCTGGAGATCTCAATCTAGCTTGTGACATTAACAGATCATGTTGGAGAGACAGATATGTCTCCCAGAGACTGACGCTTCTCTGGAATAGACTCTCTATTCACGTAAAACAGAGCTCCTCACTGACCCTATTTAAAAGCAACCTAGGTAATTGGATGGGAGACCGCAAATTTTCCCCTGGGGTAGTATCCATGTCCACATGGGGCAGGGTAGCTGGTGTTAATCACATACCCACTCTGTTCATAAATTCATTCTGCGAACTACCCTAAAAAAGAACAAATGGAGATACTTGGGATTAACATGGCTAGGCTTGTAAAGACTCTAGGACAGCTAGCCTAGTAACTTCCTATGAACCTATGAACCTATGAACCTATATTCACACACACAAACATACATACAGATATATCTTATTTAATTATTTTATTTATTTTACATTTGTTGACTAGGTTAGTTTGATTGGACAATTGAACCCCTTTCCAGTGGATTCCTGGGGACAAAGACTTTGAATAATAGTAAATGACTATATACAATTAACAAATGAAAATTATTATATGATTTGGAGTATGCAAGGTAAATACATGACATAACATTCATATTAGTGTTTTTACATATATACAAACAACAAATGACAATCATAATAAGAAGTAAAGTATATACTGCATATACATGACATAATATTTCATTCATTATGTATAAGGGCATATGGCATTTATTCAAAAAACTCTGAATAAAAAAAGTTTGATCCAAAAAGATCAAATTTCAAATAAAAAAAAAACATAAAAAATAAAGAAAATGCTTCATGCAGTGGTGTGTGGGGGATGCAAGTCCCTCTCACCCCCACCAACTTATATATACCAACTCTGAGATCAGACAACAGCAGGGAAAAGGGCAAATTCCCACACCTCACTATATTGCGACTTCCCACGACGAGATAATGACATTGTTTGATCTTATTTGTTGGCAAGAAAATAGGTTAATATTTCAAGCACTCAACAAAATAAGTATCAAATGTGTGTATGTGTGCATGTCTGTCTCTGCCTTTGAACTCATGTAAAACAAAGAATCCACGTAAATCAAAATAAAAAGATCACATCTGTATTACTCAATGGAAAAGAACATCTTGGTTGAAAACAGAAAGCAAACTACAAAAGCAATGCTTAATTTTTGAAAGTAGCTAGCCGGCCTGCACCCTCATCACCCTCTTATTTAAATATACAGTCTTTATAATTACACTAAACAGGTAAGTGGAGATGTAAGGGGATAGATATAGTGTGAGCGTGTGTATTTGTATGTAGTTGTGTGTCTGGTTGTCTTGTGTAGCATTGGTGGTGTTATGGAAAGGCTTTTTTTAAATTTTTTCTAAGGTAATGTTTCCATTTTGGGTTAGGGTGGGTTTCTTAAATTAAATTGTCAATTTAAATTGGTCAAATGCTATTATAGTTGACAGCTCTCCTGCATATTGCATTTGGTCAACAGGAAAGCTGATTAACTTTTTATCAGGCTGACATAACACGGAGGTGGGGAATATTGTTTTTAATTTACATGCTCTCAGGTTATGTTCTGGAGCATGTGCAAATGGTTGCCATTTTTTTCTATGCTTTTTGTTGATATTTAGGCTGTTGATCTACTGAAGTTTCAATTTACTTCAGCAGATCCATAATATTTATACACACACACACACACACACACACACACACACACACACACACACACACACACACACACACACACACACACACACACACACACACACACACACACACACACATATTTGTGTGTGATTGTGTCTGCGCATGTGTATTAAGTATAATTTAAGCAAAGCTAACATACATGGCTTCAGTGCGTTATTAATAAATACGGATAGTCAGTGTGTTACAACTGACATGCATATTACAAGTGAACCTTGTTTGTTAAACTATTCCTTTAAAAACTCCAAAAAGACAGTCCCCCGGATTCACAAATCCTCTGTGTAAGACTAAATAAGTCTTACTCGGAAACTGCAGTTGAACGGTATGACGTCAGCGTGCCATGCATATTCATGAGGGCACGCTGACTCCACTCCAAGTCTAACACAGACCATGCAGGAAGGCAGGGGGCGAGTCTGACTGCCGACCAGTCCTAAGGTCCATGCCCCTGCAAGTGTCTGAATTGTGAAATGTCAACACACATGAGCGAGTCCGCTCAAATGTCTACATACCCAAAACTACACTCCCTCACATTGTAAACCCCCAGTAGAGTTATAAAATGTAAAACTTTAAATTTTTTTTATAATTCCTGATATAGCTGTCCATATTTGCGTGTGTTTGCGTGGGTGTGTCCATAGCATAGCTGCAGTTAGCAATGTTGACATTGAAGAGCCTAATAAGAACTGTTTATGCAAATCAATCCAAATAGCAATAGCGTAGTGGTAGAGCCTTCACACAAAGAGGAGGCATTCACGGTTCGAGTTCCACCACTCCCCTTTCTATTTTATGTTTTAAATTAGTATATGAAATAATTCCTAACATATATGAACACAATTTTACTAAAAAGCATTGAAATGGCCTATGTATCAGTGAACAAAATGTATATATAGAAATGTAAGAGGGATCTTCACATATAAATGCCCGTAGCTAAGCAGAGCTTTACCCAGTGCAATATAGTTGCCCATAGCTAAGCAGCACTTTACCCAGTGCAATACAGTTGCCCATAGCTAAGCAGCGCTTTACCCAGCGCAATAAAGTTGCCCATAGCTAAGCAGCACTTTACCCAGCGCAATAAGTTTGCGCAGAGCTGCGCTAACCAGCGCACCGTAGGGCAACGTGGAGCAACATGGAGCCACGTAGAGCAATGTAGAGCAAAGTTGCCTAAACACAGCCACACCCCCTAGCCTGTCTGGACAGTAGTAAAATGAAAAGCAATGACAAGGTTTGAAGCCGGGACACTGTGCATCATAATCAAAGTACTAAACCACTAAGCCATGACAGCTTAGGATAAACATCCACTGTTAACATACATATACTTATAAATGGTATATTAACCATTGCTAAGCAGGTCTGCAGTCAGCCGAGAATTTTCAAAAACGGCCAATCACAAAAAAGTGCGGGGAAATGCGGCATATTTAAGCTCCATAGGCGGGAATACTCGCCATAACTGATTGTAGCTCCCATCTGCAGTTAGAATGTCTGGTGCTGGAGAGGGTACTCACTTTTGAGCGCAACGCTGGGGCATCGAGGAGTCAAAATACATGGTTTGGCTCCTTGTCCACTGTCATGAGTCTAGACTCCTGCAGGGCCAGTTCCAAGGGATGGAGTATAAAGCAGAGGCTTGGAGCTGGTTAGCTCATGATCTCACCAGTGCCACAGGCATCCCTCGGACTGATGAGCAGGTACGTCACCACCATGCAGACCTGAAGAGATGGAAGCAGGACCTACTGAACCAATGGATCCAGGAGGCCCATCATATGCAAGATGCCCCACTACTGAGTAGGTAGCCATGGAATGCAGTATGTAAGACATGCTAATATAGTCTATATAATGGATAGGTATGTCTCAATAGCCCTTCATTTACTTCACAGCTGCAGGTGTCCGTACTGCGAATCAGCAAGCCTATGCAAATAGGCTGCTAAGGCTGCACCACCAGGCAGGTTAGTTATTATTCTGCATGTATTGTTATATAAAATATGTGAGAGAGCCTGAAAAAAGTGTTGTAGCCCAATAATACAGCTATAAAATGCCCTGAATAATTTCTCTGCATGTACTGTTATATAAAATAAGTCAGAGAGCCAGAAATAGAGTATAGTAACCCATTAATAAAGGTAAAATAAGTCTGGAATACTATCTCTGCATGTACTGTCATATAAAATACATGAGCAAGCCGGAAAAAGAGTGTTGTAACCTATCAATAAAGGTATAATATGCCTTGAATAAGTCTTCCAGTAGCACTGTAATATTAAATAAAGGAGAGAGCCTGTAGAAAAGTGTGTAATGTAATTAATAAAGGTATAATACTTGGAGTGTGTCTGTGTCGCTTACTTTGAAATGTTTTTGTACCCTTGCATTAAATAAATAGTACTGTTATAGTACGTGCTGTCAACCCACAGTTGGGCAGTCCCATATAAAGTGGAATAAGGACGTGCCAGTAGCTGTGAAGCATATATACAGTCCTCAACAGTCGATAAATGGCTGGCATGCATAGGTAAATCTGGCACACAAGTAGCATGTCAATGTGTTCCCCAGGAATGTGAGTGTGCTACATGAAATGTAGGGTTCTGTAGAAATCTAACTGAAAATGTCACGTGAACACATCCAGATATGTAGATACATAAATATAAATAAAAAATATAACTATGTAGCAATAACATCTGCATCTTGGACAGTTAGTATGTCAGATATAGGTCAGCTATATAATGAACTAGCCAAACCCATTACACAACCTAATGCATGTTGCCTAGTGTAATAATACATGTAGGGTTCATAGGTCCATAGGTAGATACTAGGCTATCTGCCCTAGGGCATTTATAAACCTAGCCAGAGTGTATTTGGCTTCCTCCTCCCTATTAGATTAGTCTACTGTGCCTCTGTAAAGTAGATCACAGAAGGTACCCTTTTAAGATTAGTTTACTGTGCCTCTGTCTAGCAGGGGCACAGAAGAGATCCCAGGGGTGAATTTGCGATTTCCCATCCACGCGTACAGATTTTGCTTGAAGAGGGTCAGCGAGAGGCTATGTCTAACATGAACTGGGATTCTATTCCAGAGTGAGGGGAACCTCTGGGAAATTAATCTGTCCCTCCAGCATGTCCTATTTATTTTTGTGCTGAGGTTTAGGTCCCTGGACCGTGTAGCTCTAAGGGACTTGGATTTTTTGAGGTGGAGCATGTCCATTAATTCTGGGTTTGACATGGCTTTGTACGTCAGGTATAGATCGCCTCTGAGTAGGCGGTAAGCAACTGAGTAGAACTGGAGTTTCTTTAGTCGAGCTGCATAGGACATCTGTTTGTAGCCCATGATCCTCTTGGTGAGGTACTTTTGGGGTCTCTCCAGTTGCTGCAGGTGTCGGGTAAGGTACATCCCAAAAGGGGCATTGTATTCAATTATGGGCCTGATGAGTGATGACTAGAGGGGCACAATGACCTCTCTTGATCTAGATGCGAACCCTTTTGTGATAAGGTGGGCTATATAGAAGGTCTTTCTAACCACTTTGGCAAAGTGATTATTAAAGGAGAGATTACTATCTACGTTGGTCCCCAAATCTCTAATTACTTCTTCCATACTTAATGGATTACCACCTATGTGGTAATTTGTGGGCACATTGTTTTTCCCAAAGGGGATGACTATGCACTTTTTAGCATTTAGCTTGAGGCCGTGGCTCTTGCACCAAGCATCCATCTCTGTGAGACCCTTTTGGAGGATGTTTGTGTCAGCTGGAGATTCGATTATGGCCCCCAGTTTGCAGTCATCTGCGAACTTTGTCAGCCATAATCTCCCCGTGTTAGCCTGAACCTCAGAGAAGTATATACCGAACAAGAGAGGTCCCAGAACTGAGCCCTGTGGGATGCCACTTGTAACTGGTTTGGATTCGGACATGGCACCTGCAATTCTGACCATGTGGGTTCTATCTCTGAGCCAGTTTCCAAACCCATATTGTGATATAGGGGTTGATATTTAAGCTGGTAAGCTTATTTATGATGCCCAAGTGGGGTATTGTGTCGAAGGCTTCTGCAAGGTGCAGGTAGGCTGTGTGGACTACCTTGCCCTCATCTATGGCTTTGGTAACTGTTTCAAAGAAATCAACTAGGTTTAAGAGGCAAGATCTGCCCTTAACAAAGCCAAATTGGGTAGGGTCCAGTGTCTGGAGGCTCCAATGTCTTTGTTTATGAGTTCCATGATAATACACTCCATAGCTTTACAGACCAGACTAGTCAGGCTTATGGGGCGATAGTTTCTGGGGTCCGTTGTGGCACCACCTTTGGGAGTGGGACCACTGTAGCTGTACGCCATTCTTTGGGTACATATCCTGTAGTAAGGCTAAGTTTGAACAGTGACTTAATGTGAGGGTTCAGTTCTTCTTGGAGCTCATGTAAGACACAGCCTGGGACACCATCCGGTCCCATAGATGCTGTGTATTTTGCTTTGGAGAGGGCAGCTTTCACCTGTGCATCTGTGATGTCAGGGAGGTTACATTCAGTTGGGATAGGCATTTGCTCCTTTGGGAGGAAGGGGGGGGAGAAGTTTGCGCTGAATCTGTCTGCCAGGATGTTGGCTATGTCTGTAGGTTCGGTATATTTTGTACCGTTATGCAACAATTCAGAGCATATCTGGGAGTTTCCTCCCATGTTTCTGACATAACTAAAGAAGGCCTTGTGATTATCTTTAGTGTCTAGGGCAATTTTTCTTTCGAAGCTGTCCTTTGATGATTTTATGAGGGATTGAAGTTTCTTGCTAATACTGATCAGAGATGCCTTCCCTTTTTAGGATTTTGCTCTGTCATGTAGTAGCTTCCTCCTTCTGTTATATAGCTTATTTGTGGCCGGGGTCCACCAGACCAGTCTCCTGTTTTTGGAGGAGTGAGTCTTAGTTTTATTTGGGATAGCACGATCCATGCCTTCCTGCAGGTGCTCATAGAATGCAGTTGTAAAGGATTATGTGGATTAGGCTGTATTATCCTCTGGCCCAGAGGCTTTGAAGGATTCCACCTCAGTCTTGAGAAGTGCAAAGTTGGCCTTTGAGAAATTCTTTACAGTGATTTCCTTGGCTGCGGGTGGGGACAGGATATGGATGTCCAGGGAAATTTGTTTATGGTCTGATCTTACCAATGAGGGGTTTACCTCTGGTGTGGAACATAGATTCCCCATGTTGGTGATGGCCAGGTCCAATATGTTGTTCCCTCTTGTGGGAGTGGTGACCAGTTGTTCCATTGCGTTAGAGTTTATAAATTCAAGGAACCATTGGGCGAGGGTGTTTGGGCTTGAGTACTTTTCCCATATACACTTGCAGTCAATAGGAATGTAGTGTGGAGTAAAAGTACTTATAAGATGTTAATGGAGGTTTATTTTTACACCCTACTCTATGTGCATAAACAATGCAATTCCACACCTCAGTGGGTATGTCTAATCTCAAAACATTTGTTGGGACATAGGTCCTATTGTTCTATAAATATCTGCATTTACTTTGATGCATGTGCCCTGTTCAAACACCACAATCTTGGTAGCCTGTTGTCACCAATCATCCCTGCATGCTGTTGTAATGTCCACTGTCGTTCAATATATGCATGTGCTATGCTTGCTGTTCAACTGTTGGAACCCTGGTGTGTTGGGTTAATGGGAATATTACTGCATGCTGTTACAACTAATTTGGAATGCTGTTGTCTATGTTGTAATTAAACACACCTAATCACAGAACATATGGGAAGATCGGCCCCAGCGGACCCACCTGTCCCTCCTCAGCTAGCGATTGCACCTGGCACTAGCAGGTCCGTTGCCCAGCCCGGGCTACCCTCCTCCGTTGGTCCTGTGCCACCTTCAGGTGGAAGCACTGCAGGGGATGGGGCTCGTCCCCCCCTGCAAGCATGGGTGGAGAAGGGCCACCTGTCACCCTCCGAAGGGTCCAGGTTGTGGTGCGTAGGGAGATCCAGCATTTAGTTGCTGATCCCCTATGCCAGCCCGAGGCAAGAGTGGCACGACTCATGGGTGAGCCTGCCCCTCCTATGCAGCCCCCAGCACAGCCACCCTTGGGGCTGTGAAGGTGCAGTGGTGACTGCCCATGGCTGGGGATCTCAGTCCCACTGTTACCATCTGTGGACTCATGGGCTTGCGATTTCCAAACATCCGTCCCTGTCAATTGTGTTCACCCACCCCATGTGTCATTCTCTGCCCCTGTATGTGTCTTGTTTGTCTTGTCTGTTTACCTCCCCAACCTACCTCCCCAAATATACCTACTTCCTCTACCTCCCATTCCACTCTCACCTGAAAAAAAAAGGGCAATCTGTTCCCACAAAAAAATTATGCCCCATACATAGCTGCCCATTTTGCCCACATGTCTGCTGGACATGTAAACTGATAATTAGAACTGGCAGTACAACATACTTTGTTGTCCTCACCCCTCTCTCAGGGGTGGAAGGTTTCAAATTTCACTCCAAATTTGTAACGTATGCACAGCTGTTGCTGGTAAAGAAATGGGCATCTATGGAGCTTCCCTACACATATCCTGCACATCCCGAGCTGGTTTCCCCACTGTCTTTCCCTCTTTATGCCCCCTTTTTCACCACTTTCCTATCTCCCTATTTTCTTTTCTTTCAAAGAAATTAGCACAGGGGTTAGCTTGAGTAAGCACTTTTAAGCAGTAGTTAGCGGGTTTGAGTGAGTGTGCGCTAAGATTAGCATCGCTAGGCATCACTCAAACTCGCACAAACCCTATTACAACTGCTTAAAAGTGCCTTCATCACTCTGCATGTCAAGGCCCTTGTTCTGCTCAGCAGCAAAATAAAACACCTCTGTCAGTCTCGAACCCCAGACCTTGGACACACTTGACTGCATGAAGTACCACAAAGCCACAGCAGATGAACAATAACTTTGTGCTGAAATAAATATATCATGCAATACAATGAGTGAATGTAAAGGAAAAATAGGAAGGCCATAACACAAAGCTTGTTCTGTGGATCTTTACCAGCAATTGTTGTGGAATTGCATTACATGACTGTGATAAGAGAAACAGCCATTCTAGCAGCAAATAATATTATAGAGGCACTTTACAACCCCCACACGGTATCATAGCAGGACAAACGCTGGCATATCTGATTAGGGTAGAGGCCATACTTCCTAACTGTGACTACTTTTCAGGGATGTCCCTGATTGTGAGACATATTTTAGCTGTGTCCCTCTGAATCCCTCTGAAAAGTACTGACGTTAGTCAGAGAGGTGGTGTATTACACAATGAATAATGGCAATAATAACAGTAGACACCACTTGTACTTTATAAAAGGAGTACTAATCCATATGCACTGCTTCACTCAAGTCTACACTTACTGTCTCTATTATTAGGAAGGTGTACCTCACTTTTAACTACCTATCCCTGACTCCAAGCAAATATTTATCTGAGTGTTTCATAGGCCTGGCAGAGGCACAAACACACAGGCATGTCAGCTTATCTGCTGTTACACAATCTGCAAATAGCTTTGGGAGGACTTCCACAAGCATACCCTTATGTAGGAGTACAACACAGAAATACCAAAGGATGTAGCCATGTACTGGTAGCAACTGACTGTAACAATGCCATTGTACCAATGCTGAAGACATATGTGGGTTGCAGAGACAAAGAATAACAGGCTAACATCTGGCTACCATCTGGATAGGTTCACCGTTGGGAACTATGCAGACAGACCACCTGCCTTGATAAAGTAACAGGTCCACACCAATCCTTTAAGTCCAGTAAGATAACACTCACATAATAAGATGTAATGCTCTCTGTATGTCTGCATCCCCCCCCCAATTTTAAATATACGTGTGTGTTTAGGGTCAACCAAGGATGTAGGTAGGCATACTCAGTAGTGGAATTGTCCAGTTCACCTGAGAATCCTGTGCTAATGTCAACAATAAAAATACACAAATCCTGCAGAAATGAGTACATCAACATGCACAGTATAACAGTTCACAAACAGTTCATGTGTCAAAAGAATACTTCTCAATAACTACTTTTGTATGGCAGTTAATTACATAAGTAGAAAAGAAAGTACATGCTCACATATATCTTGTGTAAACATTTGTAGGGGTGAGTTAAACTCTACACTGATAGCTCTGTACTGGAAGTGGCAACAGTCAGGTCTGAGTACAACATGTACATCACTGTCTACACCTCTAGCTTCAGATATAAGAAGTATACCAACCTTCTGACTTAAACAACAGTGTCCACAGCAAACAAGCATGGGCCCCACTCTGGAAATCTGAAAGGGCTATGCCTACAAAACTTAGCAATTTATAGCATTGGTTTGCTATGACAGTGAGTACTGCAATTACCACACAGCAGCTATGCATTTACCAAATGCTGGGCACCAATTGGTACAGAGGTCATCACATGCACATGTGCAGATACCTATAAAGGCAGACTGTACTTGCTATCCCCACATGCTATCATTACATTGCACATGTTAAGGCATCACTGAATCTGGGAAGGAGTAAAAAATAATTAATACTTAATAACACGAAAGTTTAATTAAGTAAAAGACTTGAGTGAATTACCAACCAAATATATTAAGTAAAAAAAAAAATTAATAACCAAAAGAAATTAAGTAAGAGCAATCTTTACTTAAGTAACACCAAAAAAAATTGTCAAAACATACACAGATGGTCCTGAAAGTGACAAACAGGTATGTAACAGATATGTGATTACTGGCAAGTAGTAGATGTTTATGAAGAGTACTATAAATACTTTGAAACATGCATATGTGGCAGCAGTAGGTATGTATGCGCTGATGCCATGCATGACTACAGTCATGGACATATTAGTGTGTAGCTGTGTGCAGTGGGACATAACAGTGACATATGTTGCTCAGCATTTAATGTCAAACATCCGATCATGTCATCTGTGTTCTGCACAGTACTGTGTATAATGGCTGTCTGGGGGAGTACTGCAAACAGCTATATAAACTTGGATGTGACAGAGTAACACATGCATGATAGTCATATAATGTGTAGCTTAGCATTGGCAACTGCTGTACCAGGCTAGTATAGTAATGTAGCATTAGCAGCTATAAATACTCCCTGTAATATTACTGTTATGCACACATGTGACAACTGTTCATGTTGTAGCAAGGCCCAACAGGTCATCCTGGAGGTCTATGGACGTATAACAGTGTATACCTTGTGTGAGTATGGCACACACATATGTAGAGATATTTATGTGTCAGATATATTAGCATCTTAACATGTGCATAGAGCAAGGTACATACTGCAACTGTTTGTGAAGGGTGGACATATATATGTTGGTGAAGGTTGCTATGTGCATATTTTCATGTAGGTTGTAGTGTGTGGTAAACAAGACAGCATACAGTGCTGGTATATGATGTGGTGTTTAAACGCTGTGGGTATGATTTGCTAAGTTTTTAGTCTTCCAGACAGGGAGTCCTGCTAAAGATATATGGCCTGAGAATACCCTCAATGCATTCTGCACAAGACTGTGCAAAATTATTACATAACTGTATCTCTCTCAATCCTTGCATAATTGATATTCCCATCATGAAAGGTGGACTGTATATGTGTCTACATGTAAATCTATATGTACACCAATGGATGTTTATATGTATGCTCAAGCTCAATGTTGTAAATGTATTGCCATCCCTTTTGTTAAAAACCCTTTACCCATGAACTGCCACATAGGTGGTAGTCTACTCAACACCAAAAGTGTGATAAGAGACCACGGGACACAGGTGGACAGTAGTTTCCCTTTTGATAATCACAGTTACACACTAGTCATGTAAACTGTGTATGGTCCACATGTCATCAAAAAAGGTGTGTCATCTATGGAATAAGAGGTCAGTGTTCCACTCTACACATCAGTCATAAAACCCATCATAGAGTACAATGGCCCTTTTAGTATGTACCTCAGAAGACATCTACAGCAACTGTAGACGCCAGGCACAAACACCACAAAGAGTATTACCAGACTCAAACAGATGCCCTATGCAGACTGTCTTCCAAAACCACAGCTACACTGTGTCGCATACCTCCTACCCAGAGCCAACCTCTGCCTAACATACGAAGCTTTGCCATACCCACAGGTGTTGGACATGCTTCATGTAAACAGATCAAAATCCCTACAAGCTACACACTGTACTGATCTAAACCTTGTAACATCAAAAAGCAGAACATGCTGGAGTGGTACATTCTCATCTCAGACACATACCATACTCTGGAACTAACTACCTATCAATAGCAAAGAAAGGTCCTCATTAGCAGTCGTCATGAATAATCATGATGAATGGATGTGAGATAGGAAATACAACCCAGGAATCACCTCTGTGGCTCTGCATGACAGGGGCACATGAACTTAAATTACATGGGTGTTGAAGGGCAGGGTACCATCTGTCTAGGCTTCTATAGGCCCTACGCCTAATAGCCTATGAGCTACCTAGGACCCGATACACACACGCATGCACATGTTGCATTAATTGCTATGTGAGGTTGACTGAGTGTGATGGTGAATCTGTAGGTGAATGTGTCAACGTTGTGAATATGTGTGATAGCCTAGTGGGAAACTGTTTATATCATGGTATGTAGTGTTCTAGCTCTGATCCCCACAAAAGATATGTATGCTATTGCTAGGCAGGAAAAGCAGTATGGTATGCGGTGTGACATAGTCCCATGCTGTTGACTGGAGTGTGCAAGTACATGTATGCTTATTGATTGTTAACACTAGTGAATACAAATCCCATATGAACTGTAGTACTACCTGAAGCTGTAAGCCTAAACAGCACAGTATGGTGTATATCCACATTGCTTGGAAACACTGTTTTGTTTGTTACCTGTAGTCCTCACACATTACATACCTCAGGCATAAGGTTTTGTAAGTGCTGACACACAGTACTGTATGGTACACAGGTAAAGCCCATCTGGGTTGCCATACCTTTGTGTCTTGTAGGTATGTCTGATGTGTGTGTGGCTATGCCTGTAACATGGCCTCGGTCATATGTATGTTATAGGATATAAGTGCATATCTAGCAACATGTATAGTGTAGTACAGCAGTATGCCACCTATATTGATGAATGTGCACATATGGTACTTAGGGGTTTGCTATCAACAAGTAGTGTGGTGTACTGGTAGTACTGTAACTGCACTTTACAATCATTTCAATGGATGACATATTTCTGTATGCATTAGCTTCATATATACCTCCTGTGGCTAGGTGGTGCATTGTGTCACATACAGTGTGCCATGTGCTGTTGTATAGTCTTACATACTGGTTTCACTTTGTTGCTGTGCAGAACATGGTTTAATATATAGAACGTGTCAGGCACTGTCAGGCAGTTGTGGGCTGAGCACTGATGTGTGGCATTAAAAGTGTGTATCTACTGACAGCCAATAGGCTGCTATATATGGCATTTTATTGATATCTGTACGTTAGAAAGTTAAGTGTGCCACATGACTTACTCACAATAATTGTTTTATTGTCTTCCAGGGACATGTCTAACCATCGCAACCCTGCGTATTCCCCTGAAGAGGAGGAAATAATTATATCCACCCTATTACAACATCACACCCTGCTGTTCTCTAGAACCAGCCAGGACCAGCATGAGCGCACTGCACTGTGGCAAGATGTTGTCCATCGGGTTAATGATGTAGGCATGCATAACCGGACTTATGAGCAGGTATGCCATCACTGCAGTGATTTAATCAGAGATGTACGGCAGCATGCCTCTGATGTCCGCAGACAACAGCTTGCCACAGGTGGTGGTGCAGCATCACATCCGCCCCTCACCAGAGTGGAAGAGCTGCTCCTCAGCATGGTGGCTCCTGGACAACCACTACAACAGACATGTGTTATCATAGAGGCCGGTGTCACCCAGCAAGTTGACTCTGAGCGTGCAGGTAACATGGCATATCTGTAGACTACTGTTAGCTCGATTGTTAGAACATGCATATGTCAGATGTGTACTGTGTATTTGGAAGATGTGGAGCCTGGTGTTGTGCAATACTGATAATTTGGAACATAATCTGTATGCCTGTGTCTGTTAACCGTTGTACTACTGTAAAATTGCAAACTCACAGCAGCAATGCCACAGTTGTTGACACTGACAAACTGTCTCATATCCTTGTAGGTCCCTCTGGTGTGACAGCAAGACAGCAGACCCATGCTGGTGAGTGTTCTACACTTAATATGGCAAATAACATGTGCATGTCATAGGTGAGTTGTAGGCCATATACACATGTAAAACACCTACAGATAATGCATGCTCTGCATGTTTTCTGTGGGACTATGCACATCCCAGTAACATGAGTAGCTGCCTCAAACACATGCTATACACAGAGCATCCCAAACAATTGTGGTACACTGTAGTGGACATTGTATAGACAGAGTCAATACACATGCACACAACATACACCACCTTGTCATACTCAGTACGTGCTAATATGATACATATGGCATATTTAGACACCTGCTGTAAGATCAGACTCCAGTATCCCAAATGTCATACACACAGCACACATACTATACCTGAAGGGAAGATGCCTATCATGGGGCGGTGCAAAACTTTTCAACAAACAACACATTCATGTTAGGCAATGCTCCCTATTAAACACCTTACATACCCATGTAACAACTGCCTGTGAAATGGTTAATGTAGCCACAGTGCTGCAGTTCAGGTACAGCAAGATAGTTGCCAGTGTGGCACACATTAGTGGCCTTGATTGACCACATGATGCTGCCTGATGATGGCTCATGGTACTACACTACATCCAGTTACAGTAACTACAGTACAACACATAGCATTCATTGCTATACACCTGACAGTTGTGTGCATCCAGCCATGGTATGTGTACCTGTGAGTGATGGTGCACAGGACATTGAAAAGCATTTAACACTTGCACAGCAATGTTGTGTCCATGTACACATTGTGTTCCAGGGTGAGGCCAATCATTGAACATCACACATGCATCAAACACATGTATACTGACATTAACAAGGACTCTCTACACTCGCACTGCATGCTGTTGAGCAATGGACATCTTGCATGCTGACACGTGTGATAGGACTCTTTGGCTTGTGATACTGTACTCCACCATCAACCACTAATGGGTTTGTTCTGGATTGCTGTTGGTGTGTGTGTGTGTGTGTGTGTGTGTGTGTGTGTGTGTGTGTGTGTGTGTGTGTGTGTTTGTGTGTCTACTTTAGTGAGTAGTGTATTTGTGTCCATGTGTTCATGTGTGCATGTGTGCATGTGTGCATATGTTCATGTGTGCATGTGTGCATGTGTTCATGTGTGCATGTGTGCATGTGAGCATGTGTTCATGTGTGCATGTGTTCATGTGTTCATGTGTGCATGTGTGCTAACATCATGTACAGATTGTAAAATGTGTTTCCTGTCTCCCTCTCACAGGTGCTGAGGTTGTGTTGGCTGAGTGCAGCAGGAAACCTGAAGACACTGCCGCAAATAGTGGAAATGATGAAACATGTGTTGTGGCACAGGCAGGTTTGACAGGGTCTGTTGTTGGTCCGCCAATCGACAGTACACAGCTTTCCACACCATCTATGCATACATTCATACTGCCAATACATCCCTCATCACCAATGGCCTTAGCTGAGGGACAGCATACAGTAGGTATTGACCAGGCTAGTGTAGTATCTGTGGCACATGCATCCCCTCACAGCAGCCATACCCATATTCCTGGAACGGTACCACATAGGCAAATGTCCAGGGGTTCTCGTGGGAGCACTGCTGGTCGTAATGCCCCCTGGCAGATGTTCCCCCACAGGTCTTACAACCTCAGGTATGTTCCGGGCTGTAATGCAGGCACAGGCACATATGGAACAGTACACCAGACAGGGACTGAGGGTGCAGAGGGCCCATAACACCACTCTCAATGACAGTATCCGTGACATTTCCGGTGCAGTGCGTCACTACACCAAAGTCATTGATAGACGTTGGGGGGGAGACATTAGATGTCCTCCGCAATGTCATGTCCATGTGCCAGGACAGTGTAGGATGGACGAGACATTGACGTGGACGTATGACAGCAACATCATCAGCTGGCAGTCATCGCGGACGACACACAAGTCACAGCCATTCCTGTAGTGGCAGTACCAGCCCCAGCAATGTTGGAACTGGGCTGTCAATAGATCATCATTGAAGACCACGTGAACGTGGCTCTGGCCAGTCCCAGGAGGGACATGGGTCCAGTCAACATCCTTCTGCCTTTGATGATAGTACCCAGTCTGGCTTAATACAAAATACTGTCCGTCGCACCGTTGCCAGGCACAGGTACTGTGTCCGTGGCCAGAGACAGTGATATGTACAGCCTGGCAGGTACAGTCTGTGGCTGTCCCACAACCTCCCGTATATGGCAGCCACATGGTGGAACTGTGTGCATGTAGACACACACACATAATCCAAACACCTAGGGCTAACACATACACACACACATTACATCAACATTGACCCATGCTGTACTGTTGTCCCTCACACACACACACACACACACACACACACACACACACACACACACACACATACATGTCAATTGGATGGGTCAATGTCGGGCTCTGGCAAACCAACAACACACCCTGTGCATATGATGAAACTGTGCCACCTCCTGTCATCTGTAACATTGATGCAGGAACAGGCTAACATGGTGCTGATGCACAGGGTGACTTTATAGCAGTGTAGCAATGTTAGCATGTTGTCAACAGTACAGTGTAATGATATCCTTGTAGGTATATCTGAGCAGGCATTATGCATTAAAGCTATGATTATCAATGTAGTATTGTTTACAACAGTGTTAATTCCAAAAATGTTTTGCCCGCCCATGTGCCACTTGGCTGATGTGTGTAGTTTTGGCAGTATGTGTTGGTGAGTGGACAGTACGTGTGTGATGTGTGCAGTACAGATTTGCAGGTGTACATTTGTGAACATGGTGGAGGTGCACTGTCTGCATGTACATGCATAGTGAACACATGGGTAGGATGACATGCCCTGTATTACACAGTGTCAACACTTCATAGTTTCTAATGGTGGCCAGTATGCATTTTAATACACATGTTTTAACTTGGTTACACATGTGTGTATGATATGGTTTGACACTATGCTGTGAGTGATACTGTTACTATCTGTCATTGGTTTGCATTCTGGTAGTATACACAACCTCAACAGCCTGACTATAACCAATCGTTATATGATGTCTTGACAACTGACACACAGATGTAGGAAACTCAGTAGCATTTGGATACGTCCGGTACTATACTATACCAATAACCAGTGGTATTGACCACCAACCATTCCTGGGACCACTCCTGTTTGGCATATAGCCCTCTTAGGTACAAGCAAACACACTAGGGATATGTCTGTCCACATCTGGAAATGTATGCAGTGGCCTACAATGCATTCTCTGGATGAGACACTTATCCTCCACACGGGTATCATACAGACAGATACCTGTTTTCCAACCCATGCTGTAAAGCTGTAAGCCAAATATAGCATAGTCATCCACATTTACTAAACATAGTATCCCGACAGTACCGCATAGGTAGTAGCCCCAAACATGTAGAACAGGTACCGATGTGTACATACAGCCAAGTGTTATGTCATCTGTCCTTTGGTATTCACATTTCCGTAGGTATTCTGAAGTCCCTCGGTGTATCACATAAGCAATAAGGGGTCTGTATGCATATCCACAAAGTTGTTGTACACCTATAATGAATGTCCATTATTGACAGACTTTGTTGTGTTTGAACATGTCTAAAATATACCCCAGGCATGAACACTCACTCACACTATTCTATAGAAACTGTCATAGGTGTGTGTGACACAGATGACCTAGGCCACAGATCACTACAGTGACTGGCCTTGTCACAAACACATATGTGATCGAAGGTCTGAGAAGCAGCAGCACAATCTGTCATAGGTAACAGATGTATAAATGTAGAAAGCAGGCTTCACACCTATGAACTAACTGAGGTCACATGTACATATATGTATTTGCCACACAGATACCTGAAGTGTGCAATGCACATACTGTTGTTATACTGATATGTCATACAGTAGTAAAAGCTAAACCCACAACACATTGACCAACAGTGTTGCACACACACTCTCACAGATTCAAACCTCTACTTAACTATGTTATGATACTACAGAGGTATACGTTAACAAAACACGCTGTATGCTTTACTGGGAGTTTTCATTTCCAATGCTATATTTGTAGGATGCTGACATCATCAGACTTGCCAAAGAGGAATATAACACTTTTAAGGTGTTTTCCTAGTCTCCTAAAAGGGCACTCCTCTCAAAGGAAATCACACAGAAACATACACACACCCCCACACACTCAGCAATTGCAAGATTCAAACCCCTACCTCACTATGTTATGATACTAGAAAGATACGCATTAACCCAATGTGCTATATGTTTGACTGGAAGCTTTTATTTCCAATGCTATATTTGTAGGATGCTGAAATCATCAGACTTGCCAAAGAGGAATATAACACTTTTAAGGTGTTTTCCTAGTCTTCAAAAAGGGCACTCCTCTCAAAGGAAATCACACAGAAACATACACACACCCCCACTCAGCAATTGCAGGTTTTAAAACCATACTTCTCTATGTTATGATACTAGAGAGATATGCATTAACACGACGTGCTATACATGCTTTACTGGGAATTTTCATTTCCAATGCTATATTTGTAGGATGCTGACATCATCAGACTTGCCAAAGAGGAATATAACACTTTTAAGGTGTTTTCCTAGTCTCCAAAAAGGGCACTCCTCTCAAAGGAAATCACACCAAAACATACACACACCCCCACACTCAGTAATTGCAGGATTCAACCCCCTACCTAACTATGTTATTATACTAGCAAAATATGCATTAATACAACGAGCTATATGCTTTACTGGGAGTTTGCATTTCCACTGCTATATTTGTAGGATGCTGACATCATCAGACTTGCCAAAGAGGAATATAACACTTTTAAGGTGTTTCCCTAGTCTCCAAAAAGGGAAATCACACAGAAACATACACACACCCCCAAAACAATTGCAGGATTCAAACCCCTACCTAACTAAGTTATGATACCAAAGAGATATGCATTAACACAATGAGCTATATGCTTTCTAGGAGTTCTTATTTCCACTGCTATATTTGTAGGATGCTGACATCATCAGACTTGCCAAAGAGGAATATAACACTTTTAAGGTGTTTTCCTAGTCTCTAAAAATGGCAATACTCTCCAAGGAAATCACACAGAAACATACACACCCCCACACTCAGTAATTGCAGGATTCAAACCCCTACCTAACTATGTTATTATAACTAGAAAAATACACATTAACACGACGCTCTGCATGCTTTACTGGGAGTTTTTATTTCCACTGCTATATTTGTAGGATGCTGACATCATCAGACTTGCCAAAGAGGAATATAACACTTTTAAGGTGTTTCCCTAGTCTCCAAAAAGGGAAATCACACAGAAACATACACACACCCCCAAAACAATTGCAGGATTCAAACCCCTACCTAACTAAGTTATGATATCAGAAAGATATGCATTAACACAATGAGATCTCTGATTATGTAGCCCAGGCAGGTATGACCCTGACCTTGAGTAGTATCCTACCTTCACCAAGAATGATGCCACAGAGATAAGATGAATATAACACTTTTAAACACTGGTGTTTTCCTAGTCTAGTGTTGTCTCCTGGGATGACACACATGCTGACAGGCCACGCTGCTTCTCATTGCTTGCACTCCTTTGCCCCTGGGATTCCGGGATTCCTCAAAGGCTCTTGCCACCATGAGTGCGCCTTTTTAGGCAAGGCTCAACCTAAACCTACCACCACCACCCTAGACACAAAAGGAAAAAAACTGGCAATACTCTCAATGGAAGTCTAAATCTCAAAAAGCTGGTTTTACCTCATATCATGCGTTCCGGCCCCAAAATCCGGACAATACCAAGAAAGGAGGGGGTATCCATATTCAGGACACCCACACCTCAAGACTGGCACGCATATGCATCGGAGACCATCCAGGTGCAATTAACCATAGGCAAGACTGCTCTGCAAATTGTAGCATGTTACAGGCCATCACAAACTCAGAAACCTCACATGGCCTTCCAAAGAGGATAAATGTATAACACCATCATACTAGGTGACTTCAATTACCCTAATATAGACTGGGAACACTACTCAAGCCCAAACACCCTAGCCCAAAAGTTCCTGGAATTCATAAACTCAAATGCCATGGAACAACTAGTCACCATCCCCACAAGAGGAGATAACATACTTGATCTCATCACGTAACACAATGAACTATATGCTTTCTGGGAGTTCTTATCACTGCTATATTTGTAGGATGTAACATCATCCCACCCCCACCCAAAATAAAAAGACCACAGTAAAGACTTGCCAAAGAGGAATATAACACTTCTAAGACTAGTGTTTAAGGCCCTAGTCTCTAAAAATGGCAATACTCAAGGCTGAATCACTTACAAACATACACACACCCTACAACACACAGTAATTGCAGGATTCAAACTCCTACCTAACTATGTTATTATAACTTTGAGAAAAAATAGCTACACATTAACACAATGCTCTGCATGCTTTACTGGGAGTTTTCCAGATATTCACTGCTCAAAATGATGTGAAGATTGCTGACATCATCAGACTTGCCAACATACTGGCTAACAGGTTCAGTGTTTTCTCCCTCTCCCAAAGGAGAGATATCACAAACGATTGCAGCCCCCAAACATATGCACACCCACACAGCAATTGCAGGATTCAAACCCCTATCTAACTATGTTATGATACCAACTCAATATGTATTAAACCCACAGCTAGGACAGCTGCTTTATTGGGAGTTCTCATTTCTACTGCTATATTTGTAGGATGCTGACATCATCAGACTTGCCAAAGAGGAATATAACACTTTTAAGCTGTTTTCCTAATCTCCAAAAAGGGCAATACTCTCCAAGGAAATCACGCCCCCACCCCCCCACACACACACACAGCAATTGCAGGATTCAAACCCCTATTTAACTATGGTAGGATACTGGAGAGATATGCCTTAACACAATGCACTATATGCTTTAGTGAGAGTTTTAATTACCACTGCTATATTTGTGGGATGCTGACATCATCAGACTAGACATGGTAATGTGTGTGCACTTAGTTTTATGCAATCCCAGGACAGAGCCATGGGGCACAGCAGGTGTTACCAGCTTGAACAGGACTCCACAGTTCTTACCTTGTGTGATCTATCTGTGGCTCAGTTGCTAATCCATCGAATGGCATTACATATTTATGCACAGGTTGTTGATTTTGTGGATACGACATGTGTCTGGGATGTTGGAAAAGGGCTATTCGAAGTGTATGTGGGACGTGTGTAGCTCATTTCATTTATGTATGTCCTGGGTGGCTGCCTTGCAAACAGTATAGCAGGTTTGGGAAACATGATCTGCCCATGACCAGATCAAAGTTGGTAGGGTTGTGTGTTTATAGGATTCCAATAGCTCTGTTTCTGACTTCAATCATGATGGACTCCATGGCCTTGCAGATCAGACTTCTTAGGCTTATAAGACTATAGTTCCCATGGTCTGTTGTGCACCAACACTTGTGTAGTGTGCCATATGTTGCTGTAACCCATTCAACAGTTTAATATCCTGTAGAGAGGGTGAGGCTCAACAGACTGTTCAGGTGCAGGGTCTGTTTGTTTTGCAGTTCACTTATGACACATATAGGGGCACAATGTAATACAACTGATGCCATGTTTTCAGCTTTGGAAGGAGGTTTTACCCATTCTACATGTGATATCTCCTGGTATGATGATAGGGCCTTTTGTCAGTGGGAGGTGGGTATGTATGTATGGGCCTGTCTGACAGGATGTTGGCATTGTCAGTCATTTACAGTTGGCCCTGACTCAGGACATATATGAGTGTACATTGCTATTTATGACATAGCAGAAGGAAGTGTCATGGTTCTGTATGGACTCCTTCGCAGATAATCTTTCCATGACCTGGATTGGATAGTGTTTGGAGTGCACATTGTTTATTGATGATACTGATTTCGGGTTTTTTATTTTCTTTGCTTTTCACCTTTCTATGAACAACCTAAGTACCTGTAGTACATATTTGATTATGACAGGGTTCCAATATATTATATATGTGTCTGTTGTCATATCACTGTGTGCACACGTCAGGATTGGTGAATTGTGAGAGGTTCCTGGGTTAACACATGCAACTGCCAGATATGTATGGCCCACTGCTGTACTCAGACATGGCCTAAGTGTGTGAGCATGCCCAGTTTGGCCTTTCAGTTTGTTGTTGCCTGACATTTGCCTCATTTATTCAAGTGTGTGAGCATGCCCAGTGTGACCTTTCAGTATGTTGCTGTGTGAAGTCCACTATATTTGTTGAAGTGTGTGAACACGCCCAATATTAACATTTATACTATATGTGTGTTGTAAATCAAGTTGTATTTTTACTGCAGGGCTCACCTTTGTGTCATAACTCTACACGGATTATGCTGTGCCTGCAGGGTTTCCATGAGACACTTTGCATAGACTTATCAACATTTCTTCATACAGGCTGACCAGTGAGATGCTGTCATGGTTTAGTGGTTCAGTACTGTAACTATAATGCACAGTATCCTGTGTTCGAGGACTGTCAATGCTTCATATTTTCATACTGGGCAGACCAGACTGCTTAAGGAACAGTAAAGCAAATATGACCATGTTTACCTGCTTTTGCTCAGCTATACCCAACTTTGACCAAACTTGCCCAACATTGCTCAGCATTAACCAACATTGCTGAACGTTGCCCAATATTGCTCAACATTGCCCAAAGTTGTGCTACTTAGTGTGTGCAATTTTGTTTACATATACTAAATAGTGGTAAAAGCTGTGTAGCACTGCTTTATATTGCTTAAAACATGGCATTCATGCCTCAGGTGGTGCTGCAGGGCTGCCTTTGTCGGATGCACATAGTACACTCCCTATACATGTTTGAAAACAGGTAATGTCAGGTTAGGCATCCCTTTTACTATATGTGTGAGTCAGAGAGAGGTATCATTTCCAGGGTTCCTACTGAGCCAGTGTATATGCTATGTGTTGCCTCTTTGCCAAGGCCAAAGCATACTGGGCACGCCTCCTTCTGCCTACTGGGGCAGGCTCAGGTTGTTCCTCCTCTGAGTCATGCTCTGCCCGTGACGGCCTTAGCAATGGTGGGAGGGGCTGTTTGGCCCAGCCCTATGCTGCTCCTGCTGCAGCTGTTTTCGCAGGATCATATTATGTAGCATAGCACATACCATGACTATTTGGGTACATGTAGTTGGTGAGTACTGCAAGGCTCCACCAGATGTGTCCAGGCACTGGAACCGTGACTTGAGCAGCCCAAACACACACTCAATTATATTTCGTGTTTGTGCGTGTGCCTCATTATGGCATTCCTGTTCAGGAGTGTGTGCATTTCTGATAGGTGTCATCAGCCATGGCTCCAGTGCATATCCAGCATCCCCCACTAGGTGACCATGAGAGATGTCCCCACTGGCAAATGTCTGGTACAGTTGTGTCAGATGCCAGATATGGGAATCATGATAGCTTCCAAGGCAGCCAGCACACACATTCATTATTATGCCCCGGGCATCACACACGACCTGGCAGTTGATGGAGGGGAAACCCTTGTGGTTAAAGTAGGCCCTACCCCACTCACCAGCTGGTGCTTTGATGCGTATGTGCGTGCAGTCTATTGCACCCACTACCACAGGGTATTCCACTATTTGCTGGAAAAGACGCATATTGCTGGCCAATACCTCACGGGAATTGGGGAAATATACATGATCACTGACATGTGCTGACATGGCATTCAGAAACTGGTGCAGTACCCTGGATGCTGATGCCTTTGAAATCCCCATCATATCACCAGTTGGTCTCTGGAAGGTACCTGTTGCTAGTATTCTTAGGCCAACACATACCTTGGTTTCCACTGGGATGGGTTCCCCTCTGTTGGTTCTATGTGTGAGATGTGGCCTGCACAGCTCAACAATTTGCTGCATGAGGTCTCTGTTCACTCTATAGCGCTCCACTATCTCCAGCTCATGTAGCACCTGGTAGGTTACCCTGGGCCTGTACACTCTTCTCCGTCTCCTCACTGTGGGTTGCTCAGCAGCATTTGCATTGTCACCACCCTCAGCATGTTGCATATGTCGCCTTATAACAGCAATAGCAGCCCCTAACATTTCTTTGTCTCAGTAAAGCTTTTTCAGTTTTCACTTCTATTAGCTTACTGCAGTGCTGCAGTGTCTCTGAGAAAAACATAGTGGAAAGTTGTTTGCAGAGTTTTAAGTGCTGGGCTGGGCTGGGCTAGTGTACTGCCTGTGTAATTGGCTAATTATGATTGTTTTCACCTGCTAGCTCTGCTAGTCCTCCTTGGTTAACTTCCTACTATTTGTAGTGCTTCCTTTTCCCTTTCTGCTTCCACAGGGGGCAGCGCCATGCAAACAAGTGCAAACATGCACACACATGCTCACACGCGCTCACACATGCTTACACAGCCTAACACTTGCTGACTCCAGCTTAAACGTGCGCACACAGGCGCAAATGCGCTTACACAGGTTTCAACAACCTTACACTTGCTTACTCCAGCTTAAACGCGTGCACATAGTTGCACACGCGTGCACACAGTCTTAATCTGTTTTACAGGTGCGCACACACACGTATACACATTGCAGGCACTTCTACAAGAAACTTTAGTGTTATCCACGGCATATACCTTCAATTTCTTGCCTTTAGCTAGGATACCTGTTGACACACCTCTTCCAGTGATGGGTAACGGACAGCAAACACATGCCACTCTGCTCCAATGAGCTTACATTCTTTCATACATACCCCCTCATGATGTCACCTATTTTCTACTCTGATACTCCCCTTATCCTACTCTTACACTCCACGGACTTTGCTCATATGCTATGTGAAATTGGGATTCACTATCCTTACCCTCATTTGCATAGGATTGCCTACTAATGCTTGGTTACATCTCTTAGACTGAACTTCCCCCCTTAGCAACCTCTACTCAGTAGCCATGTTGTCTTCAGCCTGCCATTCACTTGCATGGCAGTTGAATATTTAGAGTAATATCCCTATTTGCGGCTTTTATTTTTTTTTCATGGTTTTTACAGCGCAGCACTTTTGCACGACGCTGCGCTACACTTAAACTTCGGAGATCGAGGTAAAAAAAAATATTTTTTTTTATTTTGCAATGGGAAGAATTACCAATAGCCGTATATTTGGCCATTGGCATGCTTCCTCAACTGGATGCATCCTTTATTTTGAGCAGTCTCGGCTCCGTTTTGATATTTGCAGAATGGTACTCAGTTGACAACGGAGTACATTTCTGCAAATAACACTACTCTTACCCGGACAGGTTAGGGTTTCCTGGATCACAAATTTACCTCATTTGCATAACTTTCAGCAGCAAATGAGGTAATTTGCATAACCTAGCCCTGTCCGTGTAAGAGTCATTTTAGGAGCCCTCTTGCACGCCCCTGCCAGCTGTTCCTGGATCGCTCGGCAGACATGTTGGCTGCATGGAGTCTTACTCTACTCTTAAACTCCGTGCAAGCCTTCGTGAATCCGGCCCAGTGTTTTACCAGCTTTTAAATGATTTGAAAGCTGATAAAGCACTTTCAACTCTGGTAGTACATGAAAAAGATAAAACTCCATACATTACAAAGAATTACAATTGTGTCCCGATCATAACCATCTGTGTTATCATAATGGATGTCAAGATCACCTCTCAATCTTTGCTCTCAGGGTAAATTTCTTGGCATCTATGTCTCATACATATAAATACTGGTTATAATCAGTGACCCAAACATAATCTTTTATGTACTACATGAAGACTTCATTGCATCTAACATCTTCCAAAAAGAAGGTAGGTTTCTACTCAGGGAGATCTCAACATCAGCAGTAATCAAATTAGCCATGTTCTTCTCAATGGTTCACAGGTAGTGCAGGCAGGCCTGCCTCATATCCAATAGAACTTTTACATTTCAGTAATAGACGTTCACTCTTCACCTTTTCACTGATGAGTCTGCAATCCTTAAATTGTCCTTGCCCTTTCTGGATCTATGTATTGGCTCTATTGCCTGGGGTTGTAACAAGTTCTTCTTTCTTAGAGATACAGTCTTGAATCCCTATTTGCAAAGAGCAGAGGCCTGTCATTTCAGATATACAACTTGCAATTTGTGAACTGGATTTCTTTCCTTTCAGATTAGTTATAGTATGCTTGGATGTTCTCATCTTAGACATTTAACATACTTTGAAGTCCAGAATTTTTCAGTCTATTTTAAAGGAGTCTTTGGCTATTCCAGCCCTCATGAATACCTATCTGGATCTCAATAACCTTGATACAATTTCGATGTTAGAAATTTTATATAGAAGATTGTTTATGCATAGCTAATATTATTTGACAACTTGTTCTGCCAAACTTATATTACTCACAATAATAAACAGTAAAAACATATCAGGAACTTCCCAATACACAGATAATATAACATCCCCATCAACATTGCATCTAGGCTTTAAAACTTATATTACTAAAATAGTGTAAATAGAGAATAGCTCTGCTTCTGTTAATCTACTAAGAGAACACTACCAAATTATACACAGGCTTCCAAGCTGTGCAACTGAAGAGTATAAGCTATAAAAAGTAAATAGATTGAAAAAGTAAAGCTGCATAGGGGAGCCACCAGTTATTTTATCTGCACTTTGCTCCAACATTTACTGTTACTATATATAATTAGTTCCTTATGAAACATTAGGCGTCTAAACTTCTGAGCTCCTCTACGGGAGGGTGAGGTGATATTCTTTGACTCAGTTGCCATACAACACAACATCAATCATCATTTTATACAGGAAATCATTCCCAACATGCTTTCTAACTGTGAGCCAGCACTGATTTTGTTGTATTGAGAGATTTTTCATTCTTCAAGATGGCACCACCATGGAATTGGTAGATATATATATATATATATATATATATATATATATATATATATATATATTTGGCTGAGTTGGGAGAAAGCCCGACTGTACAGGGGATACAGGGAAGACTGCCCTCTGCATAAAACTCAAAGTTAATTATTTTTCCCTTCTGTGTTTGAGGCATTATTGTTCAGTGTTTCTGATGCTCAACATTGTGGAAATTGGTGATTTATAGCAGAATCAAACTTCTGTCTATGCACATAGACCATGGAAAGTATTTATTAAGGAAAACAACTCTGATTTATTTTTGCTTTTTATGATTATACCCTTTTGTCCTATAATTCTTTCAATAGGTGCAGAAACTCCTGCTTAGCTGGTAAGTCTTTTGATTTCCGTTGCACTGCTATTACTGTTTTAAGCAAGTTTTCTCATCAGTTCCAACAAATTCTAATTATAACTAGCCAATTTATCATGTGGTGGTGCTGCGGTAGCGTTGTCACCTCACAGTTAGACGTTGCCCATTCGATTCTCAGTTAGAGCGTCTTCTGTGTGGTGACATGCGTGTAGGGGCATTCCTTCATTGAAGGTTGTGCGTTAGGCCCGGCAAGTCAGCACGTAAAACTCTACTGCCAATCATTAGCTGACCGGAGTTCCGCTGTGGCGACCCCTAACCGGGAAAAGCCGAAAGACACAAACAAACAAACTACAAACCTGGGAAGTAAGCATTTGTATTTGACTTTATCTTACCTTGAAACTTCTTATTTATAATTCCCTTGTCCCTGCTTTAAAATGTTTACATATTTTTTAATATGTGGGAACCAGTAGTATCAGTATGTAGAAGAAGAGAGCAAAGAATCTATCTAATGTTATACTCATTTATATATCAGTGATGTAATGAATTATGAATAAAGGAAATAAGACTGGTACCATAGCAACTAGTGAATAATATCCCATTCGGAGACTACAGTCAAATCAAGTAAGATACTAAAGTATTTGCGGTAATATATGGAAAACATAATTACATTTGCTTTCAAACAAATCGTATAAGCATTATAGTGCATTCAGAATAATGCATTGCTTAAACTAAATGCATGAAAGTGTCGGAAGCATTCAGGTTAGGTATTAATATCTGCACTACAGATGTTACACAGATCTAGATATTCTTGAATTATTAATTGTTTTGACCTATAAAGTGAAATCTGCCCCATACCTTCAGTTCCTTCCAAATAATATTTCTCTTATGCTTAAAATAATTCCTTTTTTAAATTAGTATCATTATTAATCATCATTAAGCACAATTTTCATTTAAATACAGCATTGTCCACCATTTTATTGTTTATGAGTTGAACAACCAGAACATATTTATGAATATCTAACTTTGGCCATATCTGACCTACAGAAACACAGAATATATTCCAGATGTTAGTATAGCTCTGTTGTACTAGGTTATAAATATGCATTTTTACAAAGACCTTTAGTAAAATCTTGCAAAAAATCAAATTTTAATTATATAAACTGTGACAGTCAGTTGTAAAAAAGGCAATGTCATAATGTCACTACATCAGTTACCAAGAGCATGGAAATATGAAATCTGATGACAGATGTACATTTTGGTATATGTTCTTCTGCATTATCAAAAAACACATAAAGAAAAGGAAACATCCACATTCATATATGTGTCTTTTACAGTTTTGTTTTGTTGAATAATTAGTGAGGCAATTACTTTATAGTAGTATAATATTGGCCATCAAAATAAATACATCCATTGATTTACTATGAATAAAACTATTTTTCATGGCCTAGTGAATTAATTACACTATCCACTACTGCACTCTTGTTGGAGATAATATCATAATTTTGCAATCCCATAACAGTAGTAATTATTATTATTGTATGGAACCTTTCGACTAATTAATGTATGTAAATGCTGATTATTTGTAGTTTGCTTAATTTAAACATTTCTCAAAATGGCTATGTGCTGAATAATAATAAGTAATTTCATCAGCTCCACTGCACAGAAATATTGTTTGCCAAATTTAGTTGAACACATTTCGCATCATTAAATAAAAATTTTACAGAATACTGTATTATCTGCATTGCTTTACAGCACACTATACCATTAATAATTCTGTCTTTTACACTTAAAAAGAGAAATAAATGCTTGTTGAAAATTGCCACCAGCTAAGACATATAGGATCAAGTTGAAAAATGTGTTCCTACTAGCAAGAAGCCATGAAGCAATGTATGCAACATTAATTTTCTTTGAATTCATTTGATAAAAGTCATCATCTGATGGCAACCTGCTTCTAATAATATGAAGGGCTCTTAAAATGAGAAAGGGTAGGAAGTAGAAAATGAAAACTATTAAAATAATAATAATAACAAGTTTGCGGGCCCTTATTTTTTGTAAAGATTGCACATGAAGTCCTTTTGTTAAGACATAAATAAGTAGCAGAGACATGAAATCATTAAAGGTATGATAAATCCTAAGATGGCTAAGCACCGGCTGGGTGCCCATATTGTTACATATATCTTCAGAACTGACAAGATCAAAACCGTCTGTTATTCCTTTATCCAGTTTTATTGTAAACATTGTTGTGAAAGGTAAGATTTCTACAAGTATAATAATCCACACAATTATGGAAGCAATGCCTCCCCATTGTTTCTTTTGCACTTCAGGAGCCTTCATTGGATGGACAACAGCAATATGTCCGAATATGCTGAAACATGTCAAGAGCAGAATACTTTCATACAGGTTAAAGTGAAAACAAAACCAAACAACCTACACATAAAGTCTCCTAGTTGCCAATTTTTCTGATGTAATAATCTACCAGGAAAGGAAGGCTTAAAAGATACAAAAGATCTACAACTGTAAAGATTTAGCATTATAATTGTGCTGCTTTTTTATGGCCGCATCTTCAAAACATAAGCAGAAATTGCAATGACATTTCCTGTAAATCCAAAAGTGCATATTGTGCAGTACATCACTGGGAGATATATTGTAGTCATGCTATCATTGTTTTGAGATGTTGTAACCATAATGCTGCTGCTGTTACCTTGTGTAATATTTTCCATTTTCTAGAGCTTACTTTAGAAAAAGTGACATAAATATCCCTGAATGGAAAAGTAAGACATTTAAAAAAAGCTTTGAATAGGCACTATTTTTTTATTTTTTTTTTTTTGCAAAGAAAAACATAATTGTTTTAAGTAAACAGAATTAAAAGAAAATGTGCAGTAATATTTTCAATGCAGAGCATATAACTTATCAAGAACTGTAGCTCTAGAAAAGCCTCAAAGTCCTTGTAATGCAACATATTTAGTTTATCTACTCCATTTTCTTGACTAATTTTTCCAAATATCTGATACAAGCTTTATAGCAAGGGAAAAACAGATAAGATATTGTTGATTTTTGTTGCAGAAAACAGAAACTTAAGAGTCATCACTATAAGTTTTGTTTGAAAGTCTGCTGATATATCCAGTGGGTAAGTTATCTACCTTAATACTTGTTGAAATGTGTTCATGCATGGCTGCTGTTTGTTAATAATTGTTTAAAACTGTAAACTGTTTATGAAAAGTTAGGAAGAGTTTACTGAAAAAGCTTACCAAGACTCTGCCATAGATCGCTGTGAGGGAAAGGTTAATTTTTTTTTTGCTTTCTTGTATTTTGTATTGCTTCATTGCCTTCTATTTTGTATATTGTGGTTTATTTTCTTTATACTATGTTTTACTTGTATTTTGCTTTTCATAGGTTTATAAGTTCATATGAGATTACTAGGCTTATAGCCCAAAATCCCGTACCAGTCTAGCCATATTTAACTGAAGTTCCTAATTTTCAATATCTAGGTGAATGAAGTTCACAGAGACATGAGCCTATACTGTGGTATCTAATACCAATTGCCTTTGTCCATGAGGGACAAGGGTGCCACTCCAGGAGTAAATTTACAATCACTGTTCCATTAATCTAGGTTGCACTTGAAGATGGTCAGGGAAGAGCTTTGTTTCACATGAATGGGAAACTTGTTCCAGAGAAGGGGTAGTCTCTGAGAGATGATGTATTTATCTCTCCAACATGATTTATTTATGTCAGAGACTAGGTTAAGATAACCTGAATGAGTCACCCTCATGAAATTAGATTTAAGAATGTGTAACATTTCCATCAGGGCCAAATCAGAGACTACCATGTAGGCCAGACACAGATCTTCCCTTCTAGTCTGTAGGACTTATGTTTTAGACCATGTACCTTCCTGGGGAGAACTCTCTAAGGTAATTCCAGCTGTTGCAGATGTCTGGTGAGGTATATGCAAAAAGGTGCATTGTATTCAATTATTGTTCTGATGGGGGCCAAGTACAATGGAATTATAATGTACTTTGATCTAGATATAATGCCCTTACTTATAGTTGTGCCACATAGAAAGACTTGTCTCACCAGTGTGGATACATGGTGGTTGAAGTGCAGATTACTATCAACCTAACTCTGGCACCAATCATTTCCCTACATTAATCCTTTCTGCAGTATATCTGAATCATTCAGGGATTCAGTGATTGCCCCCAGTTTGACGTCCTCTGCCAAAGGCCTTCTATGTTTGCTTTGACTTCTGAGAAATACATACTGAACAGGAGTGGGCCTAGTACAGACCCCTGTGGTACACTGCTGGTCACTGGACTCCTGCTAAAGGTGAATTTGCCCACTTTGACCTCATGTATCCTGTCGATGAACCACTTGGCTATCCACTTGGTGACGTAGGATTTTATGCTCAGTTGAAAGAGTTTCTTTATAATACCTGAGTGGGGGGTTGTGTGAAATACCTTGGTGAAGTCAAGGTAGGTGGTATGCATAGTCTTTCCCTCATCCATGGCCTTAGTGACCTTCTCAAATAAGTCAACCAGATTTAACAGACATCATCTACCCTAACAAATTAGAACTGGGTAGGTTACAGTGTCTGGATATTAACTATGTACTTGTTAATACTATCCATGATAATTCTTTCCATTGTCTTAAAGATGAGGATAGTCAGGCTTATGGGGTCTATACTTTTTTAGCTCTGCTGATGGTCCCCCCTTATGCAGAGGGATGACTGTGGCTGTCCTCTAGTCTGATGGAACATAGTCTGTGTGGAGGCTTTGGTTAAACAGAGATCCAAGTGAGTCTGCTAGGTCAACTTTTAAGTTATTTAAAAGGCAACGTGGAATGTTGTCAGGGCCAATTGATGTCATGTGTTTAGCCTTATAGAGAATGGAGAAGACCTTTTCTCTTGAGATGATAGGCTGAGGAATGGTGGCATGTACACTTTGAAGGCTGACCGGTGTGGACAGGGGGATAAAGTTTAATCCAAATCTGTCAGCTACCGGGTTTGGTATTTCCTCCCATTGAGTATGGGTAGTGCCAGTCATGACCAGCTGTGCACAAAGCTGGGTATTGTCCTCAAGATTTTGGACATTTTAAAAATGCTTTGAGATTTTCCTTGGCTAGTGAGGCTATTTTTGCTTAATAATTTGTTTTTGAGGACTTGACCAGATCTCTGATTTGTTTGTTTAAACTAATGAGGGATTTCTTCTGTGCTGAGAATGTCCCCGCTTATTTTTGGAGATTAGTTTAATTCTTTTTGTATAGGCTATTTATACCAGAGGTCCACCAGGTTGACTTGTTTTTTCTGGGAAGACATGGGTTTAATCTGATTTGGTACTGCAGATTCTGTGTAACTGCTTAAATGGTTATACAGGGTAGTGTTGTACATTTCTGCATGGGATTCTGTGTTTTTTGGTTTGAGGGATCTTTGGAATTTCTTATCCCATTGCTTAGTAGGAGATACTTTGCCTTGGAGAAATTCTTTAGTATTTTTGAGACTGATGGGATATCTGGCTTTATATTTATTTCAAAGGAGACCATTTTGTGGTCTGATCTTACCAAAGAGGACAATACTCAGGGGGGTACAATGCTCCCCCATGTTAGTGAGTACTATGTCCAGGTTATCTGAGCCCCTAGTGAATGTGACGGCCAGATGTTTCAGGGCATTTGCACTGACAAAATCCAAGAACCTCTGAGCCTACATGTTAGTGGCCTTGTATGTTCCCCAGTCAATGGTAGGATAGTTAACATCACACATCAGTAAGGTATTGGGCTGCATGGTGAGTGACTCTAAGAAGTCCAGGGACACAGTGTGTTTTTTCTGGCTCATGTTGGGGGACCTATAGCTAGCAATGATGTGGTAAGGGATTTTGCTATGGTTAGTTGGACATAGATTAGCTTGAGAGAGTCATACTGTTTGACTAGTCTTGAGGTGTACTTATCCTTTATGAAGATGGATACACCCCTTCTTCAGTTCTTTCTTGCTTAGTTAGTAGTTTGAATGTATGAAAGGTGTTGTAGCCTTGCATGGTGACTTTGAACCATGTCTCCATGACTGCACAGACATCAGCATATTCCAAGGTGAGGAGTGCAGTTTCTTGTTTAGACTCCTAACATTGAGCAGCAGTACCTTGAGCCTATCAAGAGAAAATTTTATTACATTGAGAGCTTTGCTTCTTTGACACTGCCTGAAAATGTCACTATAGGGGTGGTTAAAGCCATTGCCAGTATATGAAAGCCTAGAGTAGACAGGTGCACACCATCTCTGGCAAAACAGCATGGCCTGTTGATCCTGTCCTCTCAGATTTAGAAATATTGTATCCCCTTGGACAGACACCAAAAGCTAAGCCAATTTTTAAAGTCAGTCATTTTTTGTTTGTATTGTGGCATCATCCTGGAGGAAGGTAAAATGCTGCTCAATGCTAGGCTCGTACTTGCTTATGACACATAATCTGAAAGCTCAATCATGTATGTCTTCATGTAGTCAGGGAGGAGCATCTCAGGTCATTCACACCCACATGAACTATGGCAGAGTCATGCTAGTACTTGTGGCTGAGTGACTTGAGTACACATATGAGATGACGGATTCTGGCACCTGATTTGCAGCTAACCATAACCTTCCTCTCATCCAGCCTATTGAGGGGGATATCTGTGTGTCTCACTATTAAGTTTTCTATGACCAGTATGTTATGTTTTGTGGTGTTACGCCTTATGGACTTGTTTGTTGAGACAGTGGTGTGTACATTGTTATGTGCTGTGGTTGCTGTTTGCTTTGTTGTGTGTATATCTAGCTTCTGATGGCAGTATTATAAAAATAAGTATAAAACTCTGAGTTTTTGGTAAGTTACTAATGCATACCTTGTTATATGTGGGTTTATGCATCAGATCCTTATTTAGTATGGAAAGTGATGTGTGTGTGTGTGTGTGTGTGTGTGTGTGTGTGTGTGTGTGTGTGTGTGTGTGTGTGTGTGTGTGTGTGTGTGTGTGTGTGTGCGTGCGCGCGCGCATGCACTGACAGCCTGTATGGCATTCTATTTGTCTGTATGTAAGAGTCTTGCCTCCATTTTCATAGTATAACTACATCTCTTACATATAGTATTTGTTTGTTTCAGGATTAAGTGGTTCTCAGTACATACAGGACAAAGGAACAGCTAAAGCAATCCTCTGATAAAAAGACTTTTTCACAATGTGAACAGAAGATAACATAATTGGCTTAGTTTCTGGTGTCATTCTAAGGGGTGCAATATTTGTCAGAATGGAAGCAAATGGTCAACAGACCATGCTACTTTGCCAGGGATGGACTGCACCCCCCCTCCCAGGCTTTCAAATATTATTTAAAGCATTATCCTCCCCATAGTGACTTTTTTAGGCAATGTTAAACTGAAAGTACTTTCACAGTAGCAAATTAAAACCAGGAAAATCTGATATTATTACTGCTGAATGCTAGGAGTCTAAACAAAAAAAATCCACTCTCTACAAGCTCTTCTCACTCTAGAGAACAGTGACATCAGTGTGATCACTGTGACGTGGTTTAAACCTGCAGAGAGCACACTGATAGTGCAAAGCTATAATGCCTTCCACATATTTAGACCAGCTATGTCACAGAAAAGGACTAATGGGAGAGGTGTCTCGATTTACATAAAAGATAAATATACCTCCAGGCTAGTCAAACAGGACAATGCACTTGAGCTTCTTCACAGTGAAATCACCACAGGCAAAATCCAATGCTACTTCCTGGCAGATTTTCAAGCCCCTATAAACAATGAAAACACTGTTACCTGTGCAGGGCTGTTCACAGAAATCTTATACAACCGTGTTACTAACTGCATAGCAGCAGCTGTACACACCAGGAAGAAGTACAGAAGTAACTCAAAAAACAGGGAATCACAACAGCAATAGGGTGGATAACAAAAGGGAGACAATCATTACAAAAGTAACGAGGTGTAGCACTCAGCAGAATAAAGCTCTCTGCTCAAACTAAACAAGCAACTCAAAGGACAAATAAACCCCCGGATTCACGAATCCACCATGTAAGACTAAATAAGTCTTACTCGGAGGCTTTAGTTGAACTGTGTGATGTCAGCATGCCATGAATATTCATGAGGGCACGCTGACTCACCCCCAAGTCTAACACGGACCGTGCAGGCAAGCAGGGGGCGTGTCTGACTGGTGAGCAGTGTAAAGGTCCACACCCCTGCAAGTGTGTGAAATGCAAAATGTCAACACACAAGAGTGAGTCCACTCAAATGTCCATGTACCCAACACCACACTCCCTGACATTGTAAACCCCCAGCACAGTTATAAAAAATAAAACATTAATTTTTTATTTTCTAATTCCCGATATAGCTGCCCGTATTTGCACATGTGTGCGCTGGTGTGCCCATTGCTTAGCTGCAGTTAGCAATCTCAACATGGAAGAGCATAATAAGGAATGTGTATGCCAATTACACCAAATAGTAATAGTGTAGTGGTAGAGCGTTCGCACAAAGAGGAGGCATTCACGGTTCAAGTCCCACCACTCCCCTTCCTATTTTATGTTCAAAATGAGTATATGAAATAAGTCCTGACAGATATGATAAAACTTTTACTAAAAAGCATTGAAATGGCCTATGTATCAGTGAACAAAATGTAAAGTTATAAAGGAACCTGACATATAACTGTCTGCAGTTAAGCAGCGCTTTACCCAGCGCAATGTAGATGCCTATAGCTAAATCGTGCTTTACCCAGTGCAATGTAGTTGCCCATAGCTAAATCGCGCTTTACCCAGTGCAATGTAGTTGCCCATAGCTAAATCGTGCTTTACCCAGCGCAATGTAGTTGCCCATAGCTAAATCGCACTTTACCCAGCGCAGTGTAGTTGCCCATAGCTAAATCGCGCTTTACCCAGCGCAATGTAGTTGCCCATAGCTAAATCGCGCTTTACCCAGTGCAATGTAGTTGCCCATAGCTAAATTGCACTTTACCCAGCACAATTTAGTTGCCCATAGCTAAATAGTGCTTTACCCAGCACCGTCGGGCAACGTGGAGCAATGTAGAGCAAGGTTGCTTAAACACAGCCACGCCCCCTAACCTGTCTGGACAGTAGTAAAATAAAAAGCAATGATGAGGTTTGAACCCAGGACACTGTGCACCATAATTAAAAGTACTGAACCACTAAGCCACGCCAGCTTAGGATAAACATCCACTGTTAACATATATATAGTAATAAATGTTAGATTAACCATTGCTAAGCAGGTCTGCAGTCAGCCGAGAATCGTCAAAAACGGCCAATCACAGAAAAGTGCGGGAAATGCGGCATATTTAAGCTGCATAGGCGGGAATACTCACCATAACTGATTGTAGCTCCCATCTGCAGTTATAATGTCTGGTGCTGGAGAGGGTACATGCTTTAGAGCGCAATGCTGGGGCATCGAGGAGTCAAGATACATGGTTTGGCTCCTTGTCCATCGGCATGAGACTCGAATCCTGCAGGGCCAGTTCCAAGGAACGGAGTATAAGGCAGAGGCTTGGAACCGGTTGGCTCATGAACTCACCAGTGCCACAGACATCCCTTGGACTGCTGAGCAGGTCCATCACCACCATGCATACCTGAAGAGATGGAAGCAGGACCTTCTGAACCAGTGGATCCAGGAGATCCATCATATGCATGATGCCCCACTACTAAGTAGGTAGCCATGGAATGCAGTATGTAAGACAAGCTAATATAGTCTAAATAATGGATATGTATTCCTCAATATCCCTTCATTTACTCCACAGCTGCAGGTGTTCATGCTATGAATCAGTAAGCCTATGCAGATAGGCTGCTAAGGCTGCGCCAACAGGCAGGTTAGTAAATATTCTGCATGCATTGTTATATAATATATGTGAGAGAGCATGACAAAAGTGTTGTATCCCAATAATACAGTTACAAAATGCCCTGAATAAGTCCTCTCCATGTACTGTTATATAACAAATGTCAGTGAGACAGAAATAGAGTGTATTAACCCAGCAATCAAGGTAAAATAAGTGTGGAATACTATCTCTGCATGTACTGTCATATAATAGAAGTGAGCAAGCCTGAAAAAGGGTGTTGTAACCTATCAATAAAGGTATAATATGTCCTGAATAGGTCTCCCATATGCACTGTAATATCAAATAAAGGAGAGAGCCTGTAGACAAGAGTGTTCAATGTAATTAATAAAGGTATAATACTTGGAGTGTGTCTGTGTCACTTACTTTGAAATGTTGTTGTACCCTTGCATTAAATAAATAGTACTATTGTATTAGGTGCTGTCAACCCACAGTTGTGCAGTCCCATATGAAGTGGATGAATGAAGTGCCAGTAGCTGTGAAGCATATAACATTAATTCCCTGAATAAATTCTCTGCATGTACTGTTATATAACAAAAGTCAGAGAGCCAGGAATAGAGTGTAGTAACCCACTAATAAAGGTAAAATAAGTCTGGAATACTATCTCTGCATGTACTGTCATATAAAATAAGTGAGCGAGCCTGAAAAAGAGTGTTGGAACCTATCAATAAAGGTATAATATGTCCTGAATATGTCTTCTGTATGCACTGTAATATCAAATTAAGGGGAGAGTCTGTAGAAAAGAGTGTTTAATGTGAATAATAAAGGTCTAATACTTGGAGTGTGTCTGTGTCAGTTACTTAGAAATGTAGTTGTACCCTTGCATTCAATAAATAGTACTGTTGTATTAAGTGCTGTCAACCCACAGTTCTGCAGTCTCATATAAAGTGGATGAAGGAAGTGCCAGTAGCTGTGAAGCATATAACAGTCCTCAACAGTTGTTAAATGGTTGTCATGCATAGGTAAATCTGGCACACGAGTAGCTTGTCAAGATGTTCACCAGAAATGTGAGTGTGCTACATGAAATGTAGGGTTCTGTAGAAAATTAAGTGAAAATGTCACGTGAACACATCCAGATGTGTAGATGCAGCACTGTACAAATAAAATACAAGTATGTAGCAGTAACATCTGGAGATTGGACAGTTACTATGTCAGATATATGTCAGGTATATAATGAACTAACCAAACCCATTACACAATCTAATGCATGTTGTCTAGTGTAATAATACATGTAGGGGATATACACCTGCAGTCAATAGGAATGTAGTGTAGAGTAAAAGTGCTAATGATATGTTAATGGATGTTTCTTTTTACCCCCTACTCCATGTGCATAAACAAAGCAATTCCACACTTCAATGGGTATGTGTAATCACATAGCATTTGTTGGGACATATGTCCTATTGTTCAATAAAAATCTGTTTTTTCTTTGATGCATGTGCCCTCTTCAAACACCACAATCTTGGTGGCCTGTTGCCACCAGTCATCACTGCATGCTGTTGTAATGTCCACTTCTGTTCAATATATGCATGTGTTATGCTTGCTGTTCAACTGTTGTAACCCTGGTGCATTGGGTTAATGGGAATATTACTGCATGCTGTTACAACTAATTTTGAATGCTGTTGTCTATGTTGTAATTAAACACACCTAATCACAGAACGTATGGGAAGGCCGGCCCCATCGGACCCACCTGTCCCTACTCAGCTGGCGATTGCACCTGGCACCAGCATGTCCGGTGCCCAGCCCGGGCTACCCTCATCCATTGGTCCTGTGCCACCTTCGGGTGGAAGCGCTGCAGGGGATGGGGATAACCCTCCCCCTGCAAGGGTGGGCGGGGAAGGGCCACCTGTCACCCTCCGAAGGGTCCGGGTTGTGGTGTGTAGGGAGATCCAGCGTTTAGTCACTGATCCCCTATGCCAGCTCGAGGTGATAGTGGTGCAACTCACGGGTGAGCCTGCCCCTCCTACACAGCCTCCAGCACAGCCACCCTCGGGTCTGTGAAGGTTCAGTGGTGACTGCCCATGGGTGGGGATCTCAGTCCCACTGTTACCATCTGTGGGCTCATGGGCTTGCGATTTCCAAACATCTGTCCCCATCAATTGTGTTCACCCATCCCATGTATCATACTCCATCCCTGTGTGCGTCTTGTTTGTCTTGTCTGTTTACCTCCCCAACCTACCTCCTCAAAAATACCTACTTCCCCAACCTCACTTTCCACTCTCACCTGAAAAAAAAAATTAAAAAAAAGGGCAGTCTGTACCCACAAAAAAATTATGCCCCATACATAGCTGCCCATCTCGCACACATGTCCGCTGGACATGTAAACTGATAATTATAATTGTCAGTACAACATACTTTGTTGTCGTCACCCCTCTCCCAGGGGTGGAAGGATTCAAAATTACATCAAAATGCATTGCATATGCACAGCTGTTGCTGTTAAAGAAATGGGCAGCTATGGACCTTCTCTACACCCGTCCTGCACATCCCGAGCTTGTTTTCCTACTGTCTTTCCCTCTTTGTGCCCCCTTTTTCACCACTTTCCTATCTCCCCATTTGCTTTTCTTTCAAAGAAATTAATGTGGGGGTTAGCGGGAGTAAGCACTTTTAAGCAGTAGTAAGCGGGTTTCAGCGAGTGTGTGCATGTGTGCGCTTAGCTAAGCATCGCTAAGCATCGCACAAACCCACACAAACCCGCTTACAACTGCTTAAAAGTGCTTTAGTCATGCTATGTCAGGGCCCTTGTTCTGCTCATCAGCAAAATAAACAACACTGTCAGTCTCGAACCCCATACCTTGGACACACTAGACTGCATGAAGTACCACTAAGCCACAGCAGATATACAAGTACCTGTTGCTGAAATAAACATATCATGCATTACAATGAGTGACTCTAAAGGAAAAATAGGAAGGCCATAACACAAAGTTTGTTCTGTGGATCTTTACCAGCAATAGTTGTGGAATTGCATTACATGACTGTGATGTGAGAAGCAGCCATGCAAGCAGCTAATAATGTTACAGAAGCAATTTACAACCCCCACACAGTATCAAAGCAGGACAAACAGTGGCATATCTGATTAGGGCAGAGGCCATACCTAGTAACTGTGACTACTTTTCAGGGATGTGCCTGACTGTGAAACATATTTTAGCTGTGTCCCTCTGAATCCCTCTGAAAAGTACTGACAGTCAGAAAGGTGGGGTATTACACAATGAATACTGACAATAATAACAGTAGACACTGGCCGTACTTCATAAAAGGAGTACTAACCCATATGCACTGCTTCACTCAGGTCTACACTTACTGTCCCTATTATGTGTAAGGTGTACATCACTTTTAACTACCTATCCCTGACTCCATGCAAAGATGTATCTGAGTGTTTAATAGACCTGGCAGAGGCACAAACACACAGGCATATAAGCTATTCTGATGTTACACACTCTGCAAATAACTTTGGTAGGCCCCCCACAAGGATACCCTTATGTAGGAGTACAACACAGAAATACCAAAGTATGTAGCCATGTACTGGTAGCAACTGCCTGTAACAATGCCATTGTAACAGTCCTGAAAACACCTGTGAGTTGTACAAAGAATAACAGTGTAACTTCTGGCTAACATCTGGATAGGTTCACAGTTGTGAACTAGGCAGACAGACCACCTGCCTTGATAAACTAACAGGTACACACCAATCCTTTAAGTCCAGTAAGATAATATTCACACAATAATACATAATGCTCTCTGTATGTAAGTACCCCCCCCCACAATTAAAATATACGTGTGTGTTCAGGGTCTACCAAGGGTGTAGGTAGGCATACTCAGTACTGGAATTGTCCAGTTGTCCTGATAACCCTGTGCTAATGTCAACAATAAAAAACACAAACCCTGCAGAAGTGAGTACATTAATATTCACAGTATAACAGTTCACAAACAGTTCATGTGCCAAAAGAATAGTTCTCAATAATTACATTTGTATGGCAGTTAATTATATGAGTACAAAAGAAACTACATAGTCACATAAATGTTGTGTAAGCATCTGTAGGGGTGAGTTAAACACTACACTGATAGCTCTGTACTGGAAGTGTCAACAATCAGGTCTGAGTACAACATGTACATCACTGTCTACACCTCTAGCTTCATTTATAACACGTATACCAACCTTCTGACTTACACAACAGTGTCCACAGCAAACAAGCATGGGCCCCACTCAGAAAATCTGAAAGGGCTGCGCTTACATACCTTAGCAATTTATAGTATTAGGTTGCTATGACAGTGAGTACTGCAATTACCACTCAGCAGGTTGTATGCATTTACCAAATGCTGGGCAACAATTGGTGCAGAGGGCATCACATGCACATGTGCAGATACCTGTAAAAGCAGATAGTACTTGCTATCCCCACATGCAATCATTACATTGCACGTTCCAGATAGCGAACAACTCCAAGGAAGAAAAAAAAAATCAAAACAAACAACAGTACGTTTCTGTACTTAATAAAAACAAAAACATCAAAGCATACACAGACGGACCGGAAAAGGACATACAGGTATGTAACAGTTTGTAGTTACTGGCAAGTAGTAGATGTTTATGGTTAGTACTGTAGATTCTCTGAAACATGCATATGTGGTAGCAGTAGGTATGTATGCACTGATGCCATGCATAAGTATTGCCATGGAGAAATTGTTGTGTAGCTGTGTGCAGTGGGACATAAGTGTGACATTTGTAGCTCAGCAGTACATGTCAAACATCTGAACATGTTATCTATGGTCTGTACAGTACTGCATTTAATGTCAATTTGGGGGAGTACTGCAAACACCTATATAAACTTGGATGTCACAGAGTAATATATGCATGATAGTCACATAATGTGTAGCTTAGCATTGGCAACTGCTGTAGCAGGCTAGCATAGTAATGTATCATTTGCAGCTATGTATACCTTTGTACTATTACTGTATGCACACATGTGACAACTGTCCATGTTGTAGCAAACCCAACAGATCATCCGTGAGGTGTATGGACTTACAACAGTGTGGACCTTGTGTCTATATGGCACACACATTTGTCAAGATACATGTGTGTCTGATTTATAAGCATCTGAACATGTGCATAGAGCAAGGGACATACTGCAACTGTTTGTGAAGGATGGACATTTATATGTTGGTGCAGGTTGTTATGTGTATGTATATATATATATATATATATATATATATATATATATATGTAGGTCGTAGTGTGTGTCAAACAAGACAGCATACAGTGCTGGCATATGATATGTGTTGTTCAAACGCCATGGGTATGAATTGTTAGGTATATAGTCTTTCAGATAGGGGGTCCTGTAAACATATATGGGCTGAGAACACCTCCCATGCATTCTGCACAACACTGTGCAATATTATTACATAACTGTATCCCCCTCAACCTGTGCATAATTGATATTCCCATCATGAAAGGTGGACTGTATATGTGCCGATATCTATGTGTACACCAGTGGATGTTCAAATGTACGCTCCAGCTGAATGTTGTACATGTATTGCCATCCCTGTTGTTAAAAGCCTTGAACCCATGATGATAGTACACAGTCTGGCTTAGTACCCAATACTGTCCGTGTCACCCCTGCCAGGCACAGGTACTGTGTCCGTGGACAGAGACAGTGATCTGTACAGCCTGGCAGGTACAGTCTGTGGCTGTCCCAGAAACTCCTGTATTTGGCAGCCACAAGGGGGTACTGTGTGCATGCAGACACACACACATACTACCAACACGTAGGGCTAACACATACACACACACACATCACATCAACACTGACCCATACTGTACTGATGTCACTCACACACACACACACACACACACACACACACACACACACACACACACACACACACACATACATGTTGATTGGATGGGTCATTGTTGGGCTCTGGAAAAACAATCACACTCCCTGTGCATATGATGAAACTGTCCCACCTCCTGTCATCTGTGACATTGATGCAGGAACAGGATAACATGGTGCTGAATCACAGGGTGACCTACTAGCAGTGTAGCAATGTTAGCATGCTGTGAACAGTAAAGTGTAATGATATCCTCGTAGGTGTATCTGAGCAGGCATGATGCATCACAGCACTGATTATCAATTTAGTATTGTTCACACCAGTGTTAATTCCAAACATGGATTGTCCACACATGTGCCAGTTGGCTGATGTGTGTGGTACTGGCAGCATGTGTCGGTGAGTGGATATTATGTGTGTGATGTATGCAGTACAGATTTCAAGGTGTACATTTGTGAACATGGTGGAGGTGCACTGTTTGCATGTATGTGCATGGTGGGCACATGGGAAGGGTGACATGCCCTCTATTACACAGTGTTAATACTTCATATGTCCTATTGGTGTCCAATATGCATGTCACTACACATATGTCACAACTTGGGTACACATGTGTGTATGAAATGGTATGACGCTATGCTGTGGGTGATACTGTTGATATTGGTCATTGGTTAGCATTCTGGTAGTGTACATAACCTCAACAGCCTGAGTTTAAACAATCATTAGATGATGTCTTGACAAGTGACATACAGTTGTAGGATACACAGTAGCATTAGAATATTTCCGGTATTGTGCTATACCAGTTTCCAGTGGTAATGACCACCACACATTCCCGTAACCACTCCTGTTTGGCATGTGTCCGTCCTAGGTACAAGAAGACACACTAGGGATATGTACGTCCACATCTGGTGATGCATACAGTGGCCTACAAAGCATTCCCCGGATTAGACACTTATCCTCCACAAGGGTATCATACAGACAGATACCTGTTGACAAACCCATGTTGTGAAGCTATGAGCCAACAATAGCATAATCATCCACATTTACTACACATAGCACCCACCATGTGGCAGGGGTACAGATGTGTACAAACAGCCACATCTGATTTCATCTGTACTTTGATATCCACATTTCAAAAGCTATGCTGATGTCCCTCAGTGTATCACATAAGCAATAAGGGGTCTGTATGCATATCCACGTAGTTATTGTATACCTACAATGATTGGCCATTATTGACAGACTGTGTTGTGTTTGAACATGTCTGTCATATGCCACAGGCATACACCCTCACTCACACTATTCTATAACAACTGTCATTTGTGTGTGTGACACAGATGACCTAGGGCACAGCTCACTACAGTGGCTGGACTTGTCACATACATACATATGTGAGCTACGGCTCAAGAAGCAGCAGCAACAACTGTCAATGGTAACAGATGTAGTCGTGATGACAGCAGGCTTCACACCTATGAAGTGAATGAGGTCACATGTACATATATGTCTTAGCCACACAGTTACCAATGTAGGTCACGTGTACATATGTGTATCTGCCACACAGATACCTGCAGTGTGCAATGCACATACTGTTGTTTTACTGATATGTCATACAGTAGTAAAAGCAAAACCCACAACACATTGCTCAACAGTGTCACACACACACACTCAGCAATTGCAGGATTCAGACTGCTACCTACCTATGTCATGATACTAGACAGCTAAGCATTACCACGACGCACCATATGCTTTACTGGGATTTTTCATTTCCACTGCTGTATTTGTGGGATACTGACATAATCTAATTTGCAAAAGGGGAATTCACCTCTTTAAATGTGTTTTCACAGTCTCCAAAAAAGGACACTCTTCTCTTAGGATTAGACACACACACACATACACCCCCACACACACACTAAGCATTTGTAGGTTTCAAACCCCTATCTATGTTATGATACTATTAAGATATGCATTAACATGACATGCTATATGCTTTACTGGGAGTGTTTATTTCCAAAGCAGTATTTGTGGGATACTGACATCATCACACTTGGCAAAGAGGAATTCACCTCTTCTAATGTGTTTTCACAGTCTCCCAAAAGGCCACTCTTTTCAAAGGGAATCATACACACAGACACTCAGCAATTGCAGGTTTCAAACCCCTACCTAAATATGCTATGACACTAGTGAGATACGCATTAACACGACACGCTCTATTCTTTACTGGGGGGTTTTATTTCGAAAGCTGTATTTGTGGGATACTGACATCATCACACTTGGCAAAGAGGAATTCACCTCTTCTGATCTGTTTTCACAGTCTCCAAAAAAGGCCATTCCTCTCAAAGGAAATCACACCCACAGACACATACACACTCAGCAATTGTAGGATTCAAACCCCTACCTAAGTTATGATACTAGTGAGATATGCATTAACACAACGCGCTATATGCTTTACTGGGAGTATTCTTTTCCAAAGCTGTATTTGTGGGATACTGATATCATCACACTTGGCAAAGAGGAATTCACCTCTTCTAATGTGTTTTCACAGTCTACAAAAAGGCCACTCCTCCCAAAGGGGATCACACACACACATACATACACACAAACACATACCAATTGCAGGATTCAAACTCCTACCTAACTATGTTATGATACTACAGAAATACGCATTAACATGACTCGCTATATGCTTTATTGTGGGCTTTTTATTCTCCTGCTATATTTGTAGGATACTGACATCATCAGACTGGACATGGTAATGTGTGTGCACTTAGTTTTATGCAATCCCAGGAATAAACCTTGTGGGTCAGCAGGTGTGAACAGCTTGAACAGGAATCCACAATTCATAGCTTGTGTGATCTATCTGTGGACAAATTGCCATTCGTTCATATGACAATACTTATTTATGCACAGATTGTTGGTTTTGTGGATACAACATGTGTCTGTGATGTTGATAAAGGGCTATTCAAAGTCTATGTGGGACGTGTGTTGCTCCTTTCAGTGATGTATGTCCTGGGTGGCTGCCTTGAAAACAATCTAGCAGGTTTGGGGAACATGATCTGCTCAATAACATACCACAGACGTTTGGGTTGTGTGTTTGGGGGATTACAATAGCTCTGTTCCTGACTGCAATCATGATGGACTCCATGGCCTAGCAGTTCAGACTTCATAGGCTTATAGGACTATAGTTTCCATGGTCTGTTGTGCACCAACACTTGTGGGATGTGCCACATGTTGCTGTAACACATTCAACAGTGTAAGATCCTGTAGAGAGTGTGAGGATCAACAGACTGTTCAGGTGCAGGGTCTGTTTGTTCTGTTGTTCACTTATGACACATATGGGGAAACAATGTTATCCATGTGATGGGATTCATTTGGCTTTGGGAGGAGCAGTTTACACATTCTACATGTGATATCTCCTGGTACGATGATAGGGCCTTTTTTCACTGGGAGGTGGGTATGTATGTATGGGCCTGTCTGACAGGATGTTGACATTGTCAGTCAGGTACAGTTGACCCTGACTCAGGACATATATGACTGTACATTGCTATTTCTGACATAGCTGAAGGAGGTGTAATGGTTCTGTCTGTACTCCTTCGCAGATAATCTTTCCAAAGCAGCAACAAACCTGAACACTAAACCCCTGTTATACTCTTTTACACACTTAACACACTACTGATCCTTTGTGATCAGTCAACAGTGTATGTCATCATTATATCCTGGCATGTCCAAAGGTCGGTTTTGTGTGTACTCTCCAGTCCAGCTGGTGCATATTGGAATTTTAACGCATTGTTACAACTGCCTTATGTACATAGAGAACCCTGTCCTCCTAACAACAGACTGAGATATATGAGAGAGATGCAACTGTATAGACAGACAGGCGGCTGAGCTCTCCCAAGCCGTGACTGGCACAGTCTATCAGGTGGTGAAGGTAACCACACACACCACAAATCCAGTCTCACGTGGACCTATGATGACAGCAAAACAAATACATTACCACACAAACACATACTTAGAGCCTCTAAATATACTCTGCCTAAGCAGCAGAGACATCCAAAGCAGACACCCAAACAACTGCTAACCCACAACTATACACACATGCCACATAGTTCACAAAGTCAGTGTGCCACACAGTCACTGCCCTTAAGCCTGCACAACACACCTAATACACTTGTAATAGGTGACTGTAATTGTCGGTCACATTGACATCCCACTCACCAGGCTGAACAAGGAGAAAGTCACTTTGTGCTGCCTGTCGGGTGCCAGGATCTGTCACATGACACATGCACTCTTGTCAGTCCACTGCAAGTACAAATATGGCTCCATCATTGACCATGCTGGTGTGTAAACCCTCAGATGTTCCTCCCTGGACTACATGACAAGAGACGTAGAGGAGCTCTCTGATCATGTAGCTCAGGCCAGTATGACCCTGACCTTGTGTAGCATCTTACCCTCACCAAGAATTAGGTCACAGTATACAGACAAACTGATCACTTTTAACAGTTGGCTAACATATTGGTGTCATACAAACGGGATCCAGTGTCTGTCAGCCTGGGATTACATGCTCGACATGCCACATAGATTCGCTATGGGCGCCATGCACCTGTCACCCCTAGTCTTTCACAGACTGGCTAAGGCTCTTGACACACCCATAGTGGCTGTTTGAAGCAAGGCTCAGAAGACAAAACCACCTCCATAGACGTTACAGGGTAAAGGAAACGGAAAGTAATGCTGCTCAACAACAGATGTCTAACCCTCAGAATGCATGCACTCAGGACTCACATCAGTATGGAGACTGTCAATATATGTGCAGTAACAGACACCTGGTTCAGGCTCTCAAAAGCACACCAGCACTACCAGGTTTTACTTCATACCATGCTTTTCGGACACAAGACTCGGACCGGCCAACAAAAATAGGGGTGTATCCATATACATCATACATACACACACCTCCAGGTTGGTAGCACTGCACAACGCATCAGAGAACGTATATGTGCAACTGACGGTGGGAAAAACTGCATTTCAGTTTGTAGACTGCTACAGACCACACTCCCAAACTCAGGAACAACACTCGATATTCCTGGGAACACTGGGGAATGTGAAGGTCTCTCCAAACACCATTATATTGTGTGACTTCAAATGCACAAACATTGACTGGGAATACTACTCAAGCACCGACACCCTCGCACAACAGTTGCTAGGATTTATAGAGTCAAATGCAATGGCAGAACTGGTCACCACAACCACAGGGGGTTAAAACATGTGGGACCTGATCATCACCAACATGGGGACTCTATGTTCCACACCAGAGGTATACCCCTCATTGTTAAGGTCAGAACATACATTCATCTCACTGGACATACATATCCCATACACACACACATCCTAGGTGATCTCAGTGAAGTACTTCTCATAAGCAAATGTCACACTTATACAAACCGAGGTGGTATCCGTCAAAGACCCTGGGACAGTGTTAATTATGGCTCAGACCACTTAATCCTTTACAAACACATTCTATGGACAACTACTGGAATGCATGGATCGTGCTATCCCAGATAACTACAAGACTCACTCCTCCAAGGCAAGGACATGTCTGGTGGACCACGACCATTACTGAGCTATACAAGGACAGGAGGAGGCTACTACATGATAGAGCACAAGCCCAATCAGAAAGGCATCTCTGATCAGTACTATGGAATAGCTACGATCACTTGTTGATTCATCTAAGGACCACTTATAACGGACACTTGCAAAAGACACTATGGACAATCACAAGGCCTTCTTTAGTTATGTCAGGGACCTGGGTGGGAACTCACAGATATGCTGTGAGTTACTGCATAATGACAAAACATACAGTGAACCCACTGACATTACAAACATCCGGGCAAAAAGGTTCAATGGAAATGTTTCCCCACCATCCCCCCTGCAGAGCACATGTCCATCCCAACAGGGTGTAGCCTCCCTGACATCACAGATTGACAGGTGAGTGCTGCCCTCTTCACAGCAGACAACACAGCATCAATGGGACCAGACGGTGTCCCAGCCTGCGGCTTACATGAGATTCATGACGAAATTCAAACTCACATTATGTCACTGTTCAATATCAGAGTTACTACAGGATCTGTCCTGAAGAAATGGCGTACAGCAACAGTGTTCATGCTCCACAGTGGTGGTGCCACAAGGGACCCTGGACAATATCGCAGTATATGCCTAACTATCCTGATCTACTAAGCTATGGAGCGTATCATCATGGAACACATACACATAGACATTGTGAACCTACAGACACTGGATCCTACAGAATTTGGCTTTGTTGTGGGCAGATCTTGCCTCTTGCACCTGTTTGATGTCTTTAAACAGTTAACAGGTCCATAGATGTACAGAGGGTTGTACACACAGCCTACCTGGAGCTCACACAACAGTTCAACACAATACCCCACTCGGCCATTATACATAAGCTCACCGGCTTCTATATCTACACATATGTCACAAGATGGATTGCTAACTGGATCATGGATAGCACCCACATGGTCAGTATTGCAGGTGCCATGTCTGACTATACACCAGTTATACATGGCATCCCACAGGGCTCAGTCCTGGGACCTCTCTTGTTCTGTATATATTTCTCAGATGTACTGGCTAACACAGGAGGAATATGGCTGACCATGTTTGCAGATCACTGCAAACTGTGTGCCATAATCGACTCTACAGCTGGCACAAGCATCCTCAAGAAGGGTCTCACAGAGATGGATAACTGGTGACAGAGCCATGGCCTACAGATACCTTCCATTAGATGCATAGTCATCACCTTTGGTAGTAACAACGTGCGCACACATTACCACATAGGTGATGATACATCATGTACGGTGTGTGTGATTTGTGATTTGGGGACATGAATACTTAGTACTCTCGCCTTTGACATTCACGTTGTCAATGTTGTTGGACACACCTTCTATATAGCCCGCCTTATCCCATAGGGTTTTACATCTAGATCAGGTGGGGTCATTGTGCTCCTATACTCATCAGGCCCATGCTTGGATACAATGGCCCATTTCGGTTGTACCTTACCCAACACCTGCTGCAACTGTAATGTCCACAAATGTACCAAACCAAGTGGATCTAGGGACTCACACAGATGGTATGCGCAGTTTGGCTATAGTGACCCCAGCTCTCCTCAGTTGCTTACTGCCTACTTGGAAGCGATCTGTGCCTGTTGTTTGAAGCCATGTCCATCACAGCATTGATGGACAGGCTCCACCTCAGGATATCAAAGTCCCTTACAGCTACACACTCCAGGGACAGGAACGTCAGCACTGATGTTAATAGGACAAGATGGAGAGGCAGATTCCCATCCCAGAGGCTCCACTCACTCGGGAATGAGATCCTAGTCCCACAAACGCAGAGACACACACTGACCACCTACAGGTGACATCTTGACAGGTGGATGGGTGATCATATGTTTAGCTGTGGGATATGTTCTGGGTCCCTGCTAGACAGAGGCAGAATAAAATGAACATATGTGAAATATCTTGTGTGACCTACATACCTCTCAACTGTACAGATTTTTGCAGAATGTCCAGATTTTTTGCTCATATTTTGGTCCATTTCTCATAAAATTGTGATTTTCACCTCAAATTACTGGCAAATTATTGAACACTGAAGGCAGAAAATAATGGCAGACACTTGAGTTTCAGACTTCATACCCTTTCAGAAACTGCACACCATACAAAACCTCTTACTCTATCAACTTTCTAAGTTTGCAAGAGCAATATTTAAAAGCTGTCACTATTTTGAGGCCTTTGGCCCCCATTTTGCATGGCTTTGTCCAGATTTCTTGCTCTAAGATGTTGAGAGGTATGGTGACCTACTATTCACAGGCACAGTCTACTAATCTAGCAGGGTTGCAAAAGCAAAACACACTGTGACTAGGCTTATACATGCCCTAGGGCAAATAGCCTAGTGTCAACCTCTGAATCTATGATAATGTTCGAGATGCACATTGTTCAGTGATGGTACTGATTGCAGGTTTTGTTTCTTCTTTGCTTTCCCACTTTCTATGAACAACCTAAGTATCTGCATAACATATTTGATTATGACAGGGTTTCACTATATTATATATGTGTCTGTTGTCATATAACTGTGTGCACATGGCAGACTGGTGAATAGTGTGAGGTTCCTGGGTTGACACATGCAACTGACGGATATGTGTGGCCCACTGCTGTACTCAGACATGCACTAAGTGTGTGAGCATGCCCAGTTCAGACTTTCAGTGTTTTGTTGCCTGACATTTGTCTCATATATTCAAGTGTGTGAGCATGCCCAGTGTGACCTTGCAGTATGTTGCTGTCTGAGGTCCACTACATTCGTTGATGTGTGTGAACATTACCAATATTAGCATTTATACTATATGTGTGTTGAATATCAGGTTCTATTCTGACTGCAGGCCTCACCTTTGTGTTTTAACTCGACAGGGATTATGCTATGCCTGCAAGGTTTCCATGAGATACTTTGCATAGACTTATCAACATTTTTTCATACAAGATGACCATTGACATGCTGTCATGGTTTGGTGGTTCTGTACTATGACTATAGTGCACTATATCCTGGGTTTGAGGGCTGTCACTGCTTCATATTTTCATACATGGCAGAACAGACTGCTTCAAGAAAAGTGAAGCAAATATGAACATGTTTACCTGTTTTTGCTGAACTATGCCCAAATTTGACCAGACTTGCACAACATTGATCAATGGTGACCAACATTGCTGAACAGTGCCCAATATTGCTCAGCATTGCCTGTAGTTGTGCTACTTAGTGTGTGCAATTTTGTTTACATATAATAAATAGTAGTGACAGCTGTTTAGCACTGCTTTATATTGCTTAACACATAGCAATCATGCCTCAGGTGGTGCTGCAGGGCTGCCTATGTCGGATGCACATTTTACACTCCCTATACATGTTTGTTAACAGGTAGTGTCAAGTTAGGCATCCCTTTTACTATATGTGCAAGTCAGAAAGAGGTATCATTTCCAGGGTTCCTACTGAGCCAGTGTAAATGCTATGCGCTGCCTCTTTGCCAAGGCCAAAGCATACTGGGCACGCCTCCTTCTGCCTACTGGGGCAGGCTCAGGTTGTTCCTCCTCTAAGTCACGCTCTGCCTGTGATGGCCTTGGCAATGGTGAGGGGCTGTTTGGCCCGGCCCTATGTTGCTCCTGCTGCAGCTGTTTTCACAAGATCAAATTGTGTAGTATAGCACATACCATGACTATTTGGGTACATGTAGTTGGCGAGTACTGCAAGGCTCCACCAGATGTGTCCAGGCACCGGAACTGTGACTTGAGCAGCCCAAACACATGCTCGATTACATTTTGTGTTTGTGCGTGTGCCTCATTATGGCGTTCCTGTTCAGGTGTGTGTGCATTTCTGATGGGTGTCATCAGCCACTGCTCAAGTGCATATCCAGCATCCCCCACTAGGTGACCATGAGGGATGTCCCCATTGGCAAATGTCTGGTACAGCTGTGTCAGATGCCAGATATGGGAGTCATGGTAGCTTCCAGGGCAGCCAGCACACACATTCATTATTATGCCCTGGGCATCACACACAACCTGGCAGTTGATGGAGGGATAACCCTTGCGGTTATAGTAGACCCTACCATGCTCACCAGCTGGTGCTTTGATGCGAATTTGTGTGCAGTCCATTGTACCCACTACCTCAGGGTATTCCGCTATTTGCTGGAAGTGATGCATATTACTGGCCAATACCTCACGGGAATTGGGGAAATATACATGATCACCGACATGTGCTGACATGGCATTCAGGAACTGGTGCAGTACCCTGGAGGCTGATGCCTGTGAAATCCCCATCATATCGCCAGTTGGTCTCTGGAAGGTACCTGTTGCTAGTATTCTTAGGCCAACACATACCTTGGTTTCCACTGGGATGGGTTCCCCTCTGTTGGTTCTGTGTGTGAGGCGTGGCCTGAACAGATCCACAATTTGCTGCATGAGGTCTCTGTCCACTCTATAGTGCTCCACTATTTCCAGCTCATGTAGCACCTGGTAGGTTACCCTAGGCCTGTACACTCTTCTCCGTCTCCTCACTGTGGGTTGCTCAGCAGCATTCGCATTGTCACCACCCTCAGCATGTTGCATATGTTGCCTTATAACAGCAATGGCAGCCCCTAACATTTCTTTGTCTCAGTAAAGCTTTTCCAGTTTTCACTTCTATTAGCTTACTGCAGTGTTGCAGTGTGTCTGAGAAAAACATACTAGAAAGTTGTTTGCTGAGTTTTAAGTGCTGGGCTGGACTGGGCTAGTGTACTGCCTGTGTAATTGCCTGATTCTGATTGTTTTCACCTGCTAGCTCTGCTAGTACTCCCTGGTTAACTTCCTACTATTTGTTGTGCTTCCTTTTCACTTTCTGTTTCCTCAGGGGGCAGCACCATGCATACAAGCGCAAACATGTGCACACCAGCTCACACACGTGCACACATGCTTACATGGGCTACAACTTGCTTATTCTTGCTAACACGCGCGCACACAGGTGCAAACGTGCTTACACGGGTTTCAATATCCTTACACTTGCTTACTCCAGCTTAAATGAGTGCACACAGGTACACACGCGTGCACACAGGCTTACTCAGTTTTACAGGCATGCACACACGTGCATACACATTGCAGGCATTTCTACAAGAAACTTTGGTGTTGTTCACGGCATACACCTTCAATTTCTTGCCTTTAGCTAGGGTACCTATTGACACACCTCTTCCAGTGATTAGTATCTGACAGCAGACACATGCCACTCTACTCCAATGAGCTTCACTTCTCTCAGACACACCCCCCCTTATGATGTCACCTATCTTCTACTCTGTTACACCTCTTATCCTACTTCTACACTACACTGACTGTGCTCTTTTGCTATGTAAACTTGTGATTCACTATCCTTACCCTCATTTGCATAAGATTGCCTACTAATGCTTGGTTACATCTCTTAGACTGAGCTTCCCCCCTTAGCAACCTCTACTCGGTAGCCATGTTGTCTTTGGACTGCCATTCCCTTGCATTGTATATTAGGGATTACTGTAAAATCCAAATGTATGCATTTTAATTATTGGTTTTCTGTTTTTTAGAGCGCACCGCATTTGCGCGGTGCTGCACTATGCTTAAACATAGGCGATCGGGAAATAAAATAAAAAATATTTTATTTTAATTTTGCATTGGTGGACATTGCCAATGGCTGTATTTTTGGCCATTGGCATGATTCCTCCACTGGATGCATCCTTTTTTTCCAGCTGTCACAGCTCCGTTTTGCTATTTGCAGATCCGTACTCAGTTGTCAATGGAGTACATTTCTGCAAATAACACTACTCTTACTCGGATAGGTTATGGTTTCCTGAATCGCAATTTTACCTCATTTGCATGCCTTTCAGCAGCAAATGAGGTAATTTGCATATCCTAGCCCTGTCCATGTAAGAGGAGTTTTAGGAGCTCTCTTACACACCCCTGCCAGCTGTTTCTCGATCGCTTGGAAGACATGTTGGCTGCATGGAGTCTTACTCTACTCTTAGACTCCGTGCAAGCCTTCGTGAATCCGGCCCAAAGTCTACCAAAAACAAATTTGAGGTAAATTTGTCCTCCCCGGCCAAGGTCAGCCACAAGGCATTTTTAGGTATGTCTGCAATCTCAAAGGCAATATACAATTGTACCACTTATACTGAGCCAAAAGATATAGCAAATGTACTAGCCAACAAGTTCAGCTCCAACTTTATCCTTCTCTTCCCAACAAACTTCCCTTAGAAAATACCATAAAATAAAACTCCCAGTGCTGTCACTATGGAACAGGTCTTTAATGATGTCTCTCTAAGGCCAAGAACACTGCATCAATGGGCCCAGACAATATCCCATAATGCCTTGTAAATAGCATGAAACTTGACCTATCAGAACACACAGAATTGCTATTTAACTTTAGCCTCTGAACAGGCTTCATGCTCCAACAATGGAGAACAGTAGCAGTCATTCCCCCTGTACAAAGGTGGGCCATCTGCCGACACTGGAAAAATACAGCCCCATAAGTCTCACTAATGTCATATGCAAAGCCATGGAAAGAATTATCATGGAAATGATCAATAATGACATAGGAAACCTCCAGACACAGGACCCAACTCAATTTGGTTTCGTGAAGGGCAGGTCTTGCCTACTCAACCTGGTGGACTTCTTGAGGACGTCACCAAAGCAACTGATGAGGAAAAAATGATTCACACTGCCTACCTTGACCTGACCAAGCCATTTGACACAATGCCCTGTTCTGGCATTGTTGACAAACTGAAGAGGTTAAGTGCAAGCTCTTATGTCACCTGGTAGATAGACAGCTCACTCACAGACAGGATCCTGGGAGTTAGAAAGGAGGAGTCCACCTCTACAAAGAGGTCATTCACAAATGGAGACCCTTGGGGATCAGTCCTAGGACTGCTCCTTTTTGGCATTTATGTCTCTGAAGTCAAAGCTAATGCCAGTGGCCTCTGCCTAGCTAAATTTCCAGATGATTGCAAATTAAGAGCACTCATAGAATCTCCCAACACAAATTTTCTCCAGGAAGACAAATAACTGGTGTCAGAACCATGGACTAAAACTAAATGCTAAAAAAATATATAATAGTATCCTTAGGAAAGTCATCCACCCTGGTAAATATCATATTGACAACATACCTCTAAGAGTTAACCCAGTAGTCAGGGACTTGGAGACACAAATACACAGTAATATAGCCATTAGGAAATCATTCTATGTTATGCAACTTATAAACAAAGGTATTGTATCTAGGCCCAATGAGGTCATTGTTCCACTGCATTTGGCATTTATCAGACCTATTATTAAGTATAATTCCTCCTTTGGTATGTACCTAAACAGGCACATCAACAATTGGTATGCCACAGTGATTTCTCACTAAAAGAATACAGACCATAAATAACATGTCGCATGCAGAATGCCTCAAGGACATATCCCTGTATTCTCCTACGGGTTGTTGAGTGGACATCTATACCTGACATACAAGGCATTGTCAGATACCACCCTGATGGACTTCCTGCATATCTACAAAACAAACAACACCAGAATTACCAGGTCTAAAGACCTAAACCTTGCCTATGTTATACGTATATAGGACTTGTTAGAAAGACAGGTATATATCCCAAAGACTACCCCTTCTCTGGAAGAGTCTCCCCATCCATGTGAAGCAGAATTCCTCCCTAACCCAATTCAAGTGTTACTTGGAAAATTGTAAAGGGAAGAGAAAATTCATTACTCATTTGGCACCTATGTCTCTAATGGACACAGGCAGCCTGTAAATGGCTCATTTCCAAGACCCCTGTTTTAAATGTTTCATTTCCGAAGCCCCTGCTTACACTTATCAAGGGTACCAGAGCTTGTCAGAGATTTGGGATATGTGGCTAAGCTTAAAAAGGCCCTTGTGGTCATTAGCCTAGTACACAACTATTAACCTATAAACCTATGAACCTATGAAAGGCAGGATGAAGGCACATTAAATTGAGAAAAACATTATTGCTAAAATGAATGAAATGAACAATTTGTAGTTGCATATCGTCTAATGACATAAGATATGCTGCTGTTTTAACTGCACTCCTGCAGAAAATTAGCAGGTAGCCCAAAGCTTAATACAATTTGAAGAAAGGGTCCTACAAAAATGAAACTGGCTTCATTAACTGAAAAGACATTCACTTAGCTAAAGAACTCTAATGAAAATGATCATTCATGCAAATATAGTGTTTGGGTTATTGCAAAGAACAAGGGTTGCAAGTATAAAACAGATTCATGTATTTATTTTAGTCTTTTAACAAGGAAATATGACTGAGCACAACCCTTTTTAAGCAAATGTCTAGATAAAAGCTCTGAGACCAGAAAAACCTGATATTATTTGTATAATACAAAGAAAGAAGAAGACACAATATATGCAATGTGACCCTTACCTATAGGCAGGGAAAATTTATACAGTTGTGTGCCTTAATTAATTATGTCTTAAATAAAAACTGTAAACTCAAATTAGTAGCAGACGTACATCAGCATTCTGCAAATATTCATATATGAAGGCTGCGAAATATCTGTTTCTAGAACTGTTCTGTATGCTGGATATAAGAATATTCCAGTGGTATGGCACTGATACTCCATACCAAGTGCAGAGATATTACATACCCAGTGGTATAGGTTCATAGGTTCATAGGTTTATACTAGGCTATCTGCCCTAAGGCATTTATAAGCCTAGCCCAAATTTTTGTGGCTTACGCCACCCCTTATATGAAAAAATACTGTGCCCATTAGTTTGTTGTGCCTCTGTCCAGCAGTGACACAGAGATGATTCCCGGGGTAAACCTACGATCTCCCATCCACAGGTCTAGATTTCTCTTGAACAGAGTCAGCGAGGTGCTCTGCCTCACATGGACCGGGATTTTATTCCACAGCATAGGGAGTCTCTGAGTGATAAATCTATCCCTCCAGCATGTCCTATTTATATCCGTGCTAAGGTTTAAGTCGCTTGCTCTAGTGGTTTTGGTGGATTTGGATTTTTTGAGGTAGAGCATGTCCATTAATTCCGGGTTGGACATGGCCTTGTATGTCAGGCACTGTCACCTCTGAGCAGACGGTATGTGACTGAATAGAGCTGGAGTTTCTTCAATCTGGCAGCATATGACAGATTTTGGAGTCCCTTTATCCTTTTGGTGAGGAACTTTTGGGGTCTCTCCAATTGCTGCAGATGTCGGGTGAGATACATCCCGAATGGGGCATTGTACTCGATCATTGGTCTGATAAGTGAAGAGTACAGGGGAACAATGACCTGACTAGATCTGGATGTGAATCCCTTCATGATCAGGTGGGCAATGTAGAAGGTCTTTCTAACCACTTTAGCAATGTGAGTGTCAAAAGAAAGGCCACTGTCAACCTGGGTCCCCAGGTCCCTGATAACCTCTTCTGTGCTTAGTGGATTGCCACCTATATGGTAGCTTGGGGTTACCTTGTTTTTCCCGAAGGGTATGACTATACATTTTTTGGCGTTTAACTTCAGGCCATGGCTCTGGCACCAGCTATCTGTTTCCGTGAGTCCCTTCTGAAGGATATCCGTGTCTGATGCACTTTCCACTATGGCCCAGTTTGCAGTCATCTGCAAACTTTGTCAGCCAAAGTCCTCCTATGTTGGCCTGTACTTCTGAGAAGTAGATGCCAAACAATAGCCAAGGACCGAGCCCTGTGGGACACCACTTGTGACCGGCTTGGAGTCTGACATAGCGCCAGCAACTCTAACCCTGTGGGTTCTGTCCTTAAGCCAGTTTGCAACCCATCTTGTGACATATGGGTTTACATTTAAGCTGGTAAGTTTTTCTACAATACCCGAGTGGGGTATTGTGTCGAAAGCCTTTGCAAGGTCAAGGTAGGCTGTATGGACTGCCTTTCCCTCATCAAAGGCATGATCTTCCCTTGACTAAGCCAAACTGGGTCGGGTCCAATGTCTGCAAGTCCCCTATATCTTTGTTTATGAGCTCCATTATGATCCTCTCCATAGCTTTGCAGAATAGACTTGTTAAGCTTATGGGGCGGTAATTACCAGGGTCCGTAGAGGCGCCGCCTTTGTGGAGTGGGACAACAGTTGCCGTACGCCACTCCTTGGGCACGTATCCTGTGGTAAGGCTGAGATTAAACAGCTGCCTTATGTGCGGGTTTAATTCCTCATTTAGCTCATGTAGCACACAGCCGGGGACACCATCCGGTCCCATTGATGCTGTGTTTTAAGCTTAGAGAGAGCAGCTTTCACCTGCGCATTTGAGATGTCCGGGAGGCTACACTCGGCTGGCATAGTTATCTCTCCTTTAGGGGAGAGGGGTGAAGTTTGCACTGAACCTGTCTGCCAGTATGTTGGCAATGTCTGTGGGTTCAGTGATTTTTGTATCATTTTGGACTAATTCTGAGCATATCTGGGAGTTTCCACCCAGGTTCCTAACATAGCTGAAAAGGCCTTATGATTGTCCTTTGAATCCATGGCAATTTTTCTCTCAAAATTGGCCTTAGTTGATTTTATGAGTGCTCGTATTTTTTATTAATAATGATCAGGGTGACTTCCCTTTTATGGATTTTTCTATCATGTAATAGCTTTCTCCTCTTATTGTAAAGTTTGTTAATGGCTGGGGTCCACCAGACTGGATGTTTGCCCTTTGTGGAAAGAGTCTTGGTTTTATTTGGGATTGCCTGATCCATGCAGTCCTGGAGGTGTTCATAGAAGGCATTTGTAAGGGCTTCCACAGCTTGGGTTGTGGTTTCCACTGGCTCAGGGGCCTTGAAGGATACCACACCAGTCTTGAGTAGTGTGAAGTTTGCTTTAGAAGTTCTTCACTATGGTCTTTTGTTTGGGGTGGGGGCGGGATGTGGATTTCCAGTGAGATTAGATTATGATCAGATCTCACCAATGAGGGATATACTTCGGTGTGGAGCATTTTGTCCCCATGTTTGTGACAATGAGATCTAGTATATTTTCTCCTCTCGTGGGAACAGTGATTAGCTGTTCCATGGCATTTGAATTTATGAACTCCAGGAACCGTTGGGCTAGAAAGTTAGGGCTTGAGTAATGTTCCCAGTCTATATTCGGGTAGTTGAAGTCACCCAATATGATGGTGTTTGGAGATACATTTATACCCTCCAGTGTCTTCAGGAAGGCTGTGTGGGGTTCCTGAGTTTGAGAGGGTGGCCTGTAGCATGCTACAATTTGTAGAGCAGTTTTGCCTATGGTTAGTTGCACCTGGATGGTTTCCGAAGCTTCGTGCGTTGCCACCAACCTGGAGGTGTGGGTATCCTTTATGAATATGGATACACCTCCTTTTGTGGTGTGGTCCGGGTTTTGGGGACGGAACGCATGATATGAGGTAAAACCTAATAGTGCCGGGGTGCTCTCAGGAGCCTTGAACCAGGTTTCAGTTACAGCACAGACATCGATGTTCTCCATACTGAGAAGGGCCTCGAGTGCGTGCATTTTGAGATTTAGACTTCTGGCATTGAGCAGCATTACCCTCAGTTTCTTCCCATTTTTGTTTTCTAGGGTGGTAGGTTTAGAATTTGAGCCTTGCCTAAAAAGGCACTATGGGGGTGGCAAGAGCCTTAGCCAATATCCGGAATCCCAGGGTGACAGGTGCAAGCCATCCCTTGAGCAGCGTGGCTTGTCAAGCATGTCATCCCAGGCAGACAGACACTGGATCCCCTTTGAATGACACCAGACATTAAGCCAATTGTTAAAGCTGATCATCTTGTCTCTATATTGTGGCATCATTCTTGGTGAAGGAAGGATACTGCTCAGGGTTAGGGTCATACCTGCCTGGGCTACATAATCAGAGAGCTCCTCTATGTCTCTTTTCATGTAGTCCAGGGAGGTACGTCTCAGGTCGTTCACACCAGCATGGACAATGACTGTGTCATATTTGTACTTGCCGTGGAGTGACCCGAGTGCTTGTGTTATGTGGTTGATTCTAGCGCCCGATAGGCAGCTTACTGTGACCCTCTCCTTGTTCAGCCTGGTGAGTGGGACGTCAGTGTGTCTGACTATGGAGTCACCTATGACAAGTATGTTTGGTGTTGTATTTGGCCTTAAGGGCTGTGACTGCTTTGCACATTGCTTTTGTGGTTTATGTGTTGCTTGTGGGGTGTCTTGAGGTAGCAGTTGTTTGGGTGTCTGCTTTGGAGGCCTCTGCTGTTTAGGTACATTTTACTCAGAGCCTCCAGTATGTCTTTGTGTGTTTATGTGTTTGATTCAGTGGAGTGGTAGCATTATGTGAGGCTGGTTTTGTGGTGTGTGTAGTTGCCTTCTCCTCCTGTCTGGTCTTGCCAGTCCTGAGTTGAGAGAGCTCAGCCTCCAATTTGGCTAAATAGCTGCATCTCTCGCAAGTATTTGTGTTATGTGGGAGGAGGAGAGGGTTGTCTGTGTACATGAGGCAGTTATAACATTGCCTCAAGATTCCCAGATTCACCAGCTGGACCGGAGAGAAGATTGACAACTGACCTTTGGACATGCTAGAATAATATTGGGAATTCCTTAATTGAAAACAAGGGCCAGTGGGGAGTGAGGGTGTAGTGCTTTTAATTTTTAGTGCTGACTTATATAATTGCTTTAGTGAGCAAGTGCCATGTAACTTGAGTGCAATGTGTTACAAGTAACTAAATGCAAAAACGACAAACAGTAACTTTCTTTCAAGTGAAACAAGGAAATAAGTACAGTAAGCAATGAAACTGGTACTGCGTATCAAGTGCAGTGATATTGTATATCCAGTGTTATGGCACTGGTACTGCATATCAAGTGCAGAGATATTACATACCCAGTGGTATGGCACTCATACTGCATATCACGTGCAGCGATATTGTATACCCAGTGGTATGGCACTGGTACTGCATATCAAGTGCAGTGATATTGTATACCCAGTTGCATGGCACTGATATTGCATATCAAGTGCAGAGATATTGTATACACAGTGGTATGGCACTGATACTGCATATCAAGTGCAGAGATATTATATACACAGTGGTATGGCACTGATGCTGCATATCAAGTGCAGAGATATTGTATACCCAGTGGTATGATATTGATGCTGTTTATTCACTGAACTGATGGTAATATTCATTCCATCACACAAAGGTGGCAACAATACTGACATCCCAAACTTCCGCCCTATAGCTATCCTCTCCCCTATCTCCAAACTTCGGGAAAAATGTATTCACCTTCAGCTCTTATCCTACCTTCTAGATAACTGCCTTCTTACCCCAACGCAACATGAATTCAGACCTGGACATAGTTTACCACCACAGCCCTTCTATCCTTTCTTGAAAATATTAACTATCCCCGTGATTCTGGAAATATTGTATCTGCTACTCTCTTAGACCTTTCTAAGGCCTTTGATACAATTTCCCATAGCCTACTTTTATCTAAACTCTCCCAATTTAATCTCTCTCCCCCCTCTCTCCATTGATTCTCCAGTTATCTCTCAGATAGACAGAAAGCTGTCAAATGGAATAACTGCACCTCACCCTACCTTAACTCAATGACCAGTGTCTTCCAAGGATCTATCCTGGGCCCACTTCTATTTAATATCTTCATAAATGACTTCCATCTCTGCATACCTAATGCCAAACTTGTACAATACACAGATGACTCAACCATCTGCTCTGCTGAATCCCTTCTAAACTCTTGCATATAACATAAACTTCCTTCAACAGTGTTGAGATTTGAATGCACAACAATCACTTATCTCTTAATGCATCCAAAACCAAAATTATGATCTTTCCTCCTTCTAAGAATTCCAAAATAGGCTCAAACACCTTCTCCATAGTAAGCCTAAATAAACCCCCCATTGAATTAGTCTCCCAAACTAAGCTGCTAGGCATCATTATTGATGATCAATTAAAATTTGACATTCACCTCCAAACCAACATAAAAAACCCCACCAGAATACTCTACCGACACGATCGCTTCCTCTCTTCTTCAACAAAACTTACCCTCTCCACCACATGCCGCCTTCCCTCTCTTATGTATGGAGCTCCTCTCCTTACCAATCTAAAAGCCACCCTCAAAACTAAACAGGCATCCTGTTACAACAAAATCTTCAAGTTTGCTACCAGCTCAAAATCCTCATCCCACCACTGTGAATCCTTACACTCCTTGAACTGGCTGTACACTCCCCAACTATCTGTCCTATATTCAACTCACTACTGCCCATTTACTCATTTTCAAACCATCACAATGTCCCTCCCTCTCCTTCATCCTCACTATGCACCTTTCTGATCGCATTCTCAGATCTAATAACCAAAACCTGCTTGAAGTACACAAACCTACATGCAGCCCATGGCAACTTCTCCTATCTTTCTCCTTTGCTCAAAATGGAACCTATTTCCTTCTCATATCCATACTACAAAAAATCACTCCTCTTTCAAGTCTTTGCTCCATTCTTACCTCTCCACTAACTGGGATTGCTCCTGCTCCCACCCCTCCTTGCTTCCTTCCAAATAATTTAGCATACCTCAGTCTAGGTTGGCAATGTTATCTGCCACATAGACATAACATACTTTCTCTCTTTATAAATGTTAAACTGCTTGTGTAATTCAACACTTCTGTTTAACATTATGGCCTAACTGCTATTGACTTTATTATTTGAACTTACTGTATTAAATCTTATATTACTTACTGTAGAGGTTTTGTACATATATTCTTAACAGCTGTTACTGGTTTATCTCCTGACAATATTTCTTACTGATATATATTGTATACACTATATCTTGTTGAAAATTGTGTAAATACTTTGACTGTGGAGCTTTTGTCCCCTGGCCTCCATTGAAAAAGGGCTCATCTTGGCCCAATAGACTTTCACGGTTAACAAACTGCAAATAAATAAATATTGTTGATCCAGTGATGTGATACTTTTTTAAATTTCTCCAAGCCTTAAGGTTTGTAATACCTTGATGTGAATAGACCCAATTGCTAAGTCAAAGTAGGATTAAAGTTCATGAAATTAGTATTGATTCAGTCTTTGATATTAGCCAGAAGTTCTCTTTGCAGCACCACATGGGCCCAGAACTGACTCCTTCTGCAGTTCATACAGAGTTACATATATCGGTAATATATCAAAGTACTATTGTAAATTCTTCTTTATAAGACCCATTGCTCCTACTCCTAATGGAACTGCCTGAGTATCCTTCTTCCACATTGCCCTCATTTCTGCCTGCAAATCCTAGTATTTTATGACTTTGTATCTTTCTGTGCATAAGACACTGTAGTCACTGGGTGTAGCAATTTCAATGAGCAATGCCACTTTTGTTTTCTTTTCATGGCCTCTATATCTGGTTTTCTAGCATCTATTTTTAACTGCTGGGATTGGGTGATCCCATGTGATATAAACCATCATTTTCTGTAATGCTTCATGGCTCATGTTTCCAATGTGTTTCAGCTACTTCAATACTATAATGTTTGCACACTCTTCAATGAAACAGTCGTGACACATTATTATGCCTTTCAGTATACAGTCTTTCTGCCATTGATATATCACAACCACCAACAAGTTGAGCTACTGTTTCCAATTCTGTTTTATAAAATTTACAGTTGTCTGTTTCTATGGACCAGAAAACACAAAAGCAAGAAACAAGTGCAACCCCAAAAGGGAAACCAATAAAATACAAAAGCACTTGTGAAGCAGTTTGTCCAGTGCAAAATAAACAATTTACTAAAAGCCAGCAAAACACTTAACACTTTAACTGAATCACCACATTTTCATTTCAAGAATTCTTCAGATAAAATTCCGCATAAAACTGTTGCCTTTATATATCAGAAAACTCCACCTATCAATTATACACCATCAAATAATAGTCAAACACTCATTAAAACAAGTTACAGATTTAAAAAATAATCTCAGTACTTCTTCTGTATAAAAGATGCTATAATGTTGCATCTTGTATATGAAATGAAAAGCTTGTAAATTTATAAATGTTAAAAATTGATACATATAAAAATTTTCAAATATAAAAATGTTATATAAGTAAATTAAAAACTTAAAACTTTTCTGCATTTAAAATAGCAAAATATTAATCTTTCTTTAATGTTGTCTTGTGGCCAATGCACTATCCTTTACCGCCAATATTAATCATTTATCTTTTGGTTTAAATTCACTTTTTTTAACCATTGCTGTGTTCAGTCCTGATCCACATGAAGTTGTTCCAGGAGTTTTCTGTACTTGCCACTATATTTATACGTTTTCCACATTTCTTGCCTTCTCATCTCATCCTTCACTTTAAATTCTTTCTTTAGTTTTTTTTTTTTTTTTTGGTACATTCAGTTGCTGCCTGATTTTTATCTCCTTCTGGTTTGATTTCCATTCCCACTTGACACTGATATGTTTCTGCTAAACTAAGGTTGGAGGTCATCTTAGACTTCTTCTCCTCATGTTTTAAAACCTTTACTATGTTAGGGTCTTGTGAGGTTAGTAGATATGTATGCAATCCTATGATTGCAGATCTAAATATGTAATCAATTTCAAGGAGGCCCATACCTCCTTCAGAATGGGGAATATATAATCTTGGTATGCACTGATTTTTATAAATCATTTAATATGCATGAAGTATTTTTCTTGTTTTCCTGTACAACTTATCCAATACCTTTGGGGCTAATCAATCACTCCAAAACTATAAGTTAGGACAGGAACTGATTTATAGCTTTGACTTTGTTTTTGATGTCAGAACTGTTTTCAGTATTAATTTTAGTCTTCTAAAATTTTTTTTCTAAGTTTTATTCACATTTGTTCATATTTTATTGTTGATCATGCATCAGTTCCCAAATATTTATACACTCTATCTTGCTCAAGTTCTTTTATATCACATTTCTGTCCCAGACTGATGTTTTCTTGGTGCTGCAGCTCTCCTGCTTTAAAGGTTGCTTTTACACATTTATCAAGACCAAATTACACTCTTATATCATCCAAAAAGTTTTGACCACGTGCAGTTGTGCTTTTAGTTTCTCATCTGATGAACTATACAGTTTTAAACTGTCCACAAAAAGAAGATGGGAAGTCCTTACATTCTGTTGTTTTCTGGGAGTCAAATTATAGACATGACTTAGTTTGTTAAGTAGACAGTTTAGTGGGTTAAGGGCAAGACAAAAGAGCAGCAGTGACAAAGAGTCACCCAGGAATATTCCCATTTGAATTTGTATCCCTGGAATAATAATTTGCCCTTAATCGTGGCTTACCTATAGTATGGTTTGCCAATGTTTCTTGGTTGCTGTGATGTAATCAATCAGTGTAGGGTGTTTCTTATACATTTTAAGTACTTTTTATCCATGAATGTGGGATACCATCAAATGCTTCTTGTTTGTAGTCCATCCCTGTCATACTTAAATTCATCCCCTTTTTACAGTTCTCCATTATGCCTTTACTTAACAAATGTTCCTTTTTTCCATATGACATTCTTTTGTTACCCTTTTGTTATATTGCCATGACTTAGTTTTCTTCTAAATGACTATAAACTCTGTTGGCATCAATTCCTGTGTATAGTTTATACATCATCAGAAGGCAAGTTATTAGTCTATACTTTTTAGGATAGCTTAAAGGTTCGGACATAAGAAGGAATATTGTTTTTCCTTTTGAAATCAGGCTGGCAACTGTTTTGAGAGCACATATAAATAGCTCTTACTCATGGATAAATTTTCATGTAAAGATGTTAATACTTTAAGCCTGAAGTTAGATACTGCATCTGGGCCAGGGGTTTTCCAGTTAGAATCTTTTCTTAACTTTGTTCAAATTTCTCTGGCCGTTGCTTCATCCCATTTCATATTCTGCACATTTGAACTTCTTATTCTTTCTTTTACTTCTTCTATCCATTCAGCATCTTTGTTAAGTTCCACAGGATCTTCATAAATATTTCTCCGAAAAATATCTATTTCTTCTTTTTCAGTAGTGTTTCAAGTCCTTTCCACTTGTTTCCCAATTTTCTATAAAACTTTTTGAGTCATCAATAAATTGATTATTTTGTACTTTCCCATTATATTTATCTGTATGTGCTGATATCTTTTGTTTGCGCAATAGATCCTGATATGTTTTGATACTGCACATTTATTTTATCATGTCTATCTTTCTATGAAATTTTGTTGATCTGTTCCATCTTCTGTACTCTTCTAACAGCGGCACTTCTTGTCTTAATTGCTTAATAGCTTTCTTTGTTACTTTCATGATGGCATTGATTTCTCCCCTTCCTTTTCTTACTGCCCTGTGTTTTTGTGTTAAGACTTTGTCTGTTATTAATTTAGCTGCACAGTAGTATATCCTATTTGCTTCTGTTATATGGCATGGATCTCTATGAACAGTCCTAATTATTGTGTTCATTTATTTTATCAAATTTCTAACATTTTTGGATTTTTATTGACTTAATGTAGTCTATTTCTTTCATTGATCTTAATATGTCTATCCATCTCTATTAAAGCAAGCAAATCTAATTATGCATAATTTTCTTCTAAAATGAGTGCACATTCTTTGTTCTCCATTTCCTCTGGGCATTCTACAGAAAGTTCCAGAGCATCTTCCTGTGCCATATTCCCTTCAGTTTCAACCTGTGTTATCCATTGATCTTTCATATGGGAACTCACTGGCCTATCACTCCACAAATTTGACTGCGTGTCATGCCACACTTTCCTGTTCCTTCCCCTGCTGTGCAACGCCAGCTGAACTTTTGTACTGGGTTTCTATGGAAGGCTTCACAGTATCTTCATATGGCAATTGATGAGACATTTTCCATTCCACTGGTTTCTTCTTAATTTGAGGATCCATTGTTCTATCCTGCTGTGGTGTTATCAGAGTTAACATTTTCTGCACTAAATCCTTTGCTTCTCAGTTAATCCATAACCTCAGTTTCTATTTCTTTAACTTCTCCATTACTAATCCTCTTTTCTACTTTTCCTCTTTGTTTTCTCATGTTTTTATTATAACATTTTCCAGATGCCTGCATTTCTCTTCAAATATCTTTGGTGCTGCTTTTTTGTATTGATTAGCTTTGCTTTTCCCTTTGCATAAATATTGTACCATAATTAATTTATTTTTTCCCATGTCCATATTTATTCTTCAGAGTGTCTCCTGCTCCTCTTGCTTATCCTTAATTGGAGGATTTGTTGCTCTATCATCTTGTGATATAAACTGTGTTAGACTTTCTACACTAAATTCTTCACTTTACAGGTATTCCATAACTTCAGCTTCTATTTTTTAACTTCTACTTTACTAATCTTCTGTTCTACATTCCCTCTTTGTGATGTTATTTTTTGTATTGTGAAATTCTTCATATCTGGATGCCTTTGCCTGAATTTCTCTTTGAATATCTTTGAGGCTGCTTTTTTATATTGATTAATTTGGCTTTCTTTTTTGCATACATATTGCACAATATTAGAACTCTCTTTCTTTCCCATGTCCATATTTCTTTTTTATACCTTTCAAAAATCTCTAGATTTTGTTATTTATATTTCACACTTCCTCAGTCACTTATTTTTCGAAACAGCCCAAGGTTTCTTGGTCTATATAATGTTTTTTCCATTAATTTTGTTGTATTAATGAACACAAATTTGCATTTGAAGCTTTTGATAGTTTTTTTCTTGTGCAAGTATTTTTCTTTCCTCTAATTTCTCTCTCAGTCATTTTGTAAATCTTCTGTCCAGAAATTCTAGGCTTCTTGCATAAAAGTAATAATACATCATTTCTTTCTTGTCCTCAATAGTCCACTCTATCATTTCTTTTGACCTGTCAGTTTTTGTGTATATTTGTGGACTACTACTTCTTTTTACAACAGTGGAGCCATCCTCCCCCTGACCCTGGCCTAGCCCCATTGTAGGAATGTTTCTGTGTCTTAAGGATTCTACCCTGTCATTTTTTCTAGTCCTGATACCAGTGTGCCTATCAGGATTAGGTACTTTTTTATCCTTGAACTTGTGCATCCAGTTGTTTTATTATTTTTTAACCTACTTCTTTCCATGATATATGCAATATAAAATACAATCTATATATCAAGTGTTGTCTTGGTGAGATTTTTGTAGAAAAATCAGGGTCCACCTTATGAAGGTACACTCCGAGAAACGAGGCTGAATTCAGTACCAGCAATGCTACTCTCCTTTGCTTGCTGATTTTACCATCTTTCCATTCAGACCCCTTATCATCTCTCCATTGGGTCCCCAATCTCCTCTTCATTTGGACCCCTCTGTATGAGTGTTTCAGTGCTGATACTGTGTACCCAGTGGTATCATACCATGTATAAGGTGGTATGAAGCTGATATATGTACTCAGTGGTGTAATACAGTAAATCCAGTAGTGTAAAATGTATATATGTATCCATTGATGTGATACAATGTATCTAGTGGTGTTAAACTGGTATATGCATCCATTGGTGTGATACAATGCATCCAGTTGGGTGAAAGTGATATATGTACCCAGTAGCTTGATGCAATGTATCCAGTGGTACAAAACTGATATATGTACCCAGTGATGTGGTAAAATGTATCTAGTGGTGTAAAACTGAAATATCTACACAGTGGTGTGTTACAATATATCCAGTCATGTAAAACTGGTATATGTACCCAGTAGTGTGATGCAATGTGTCCAGTTGTGTTAAATTAGTACATGTGCCAGTGGTGTGATACAATGTTCCTAGTAGTGTGATATATGTACTTGGTGGTGTGATGCCATACATCCAGTGCTGAGAAGCTGATACTGTGTACCCATTAGCACGATACCATGTATTCAGTCATAAGATACTGACACTGTGTATCCAATGGTGTAATACAATATATCCTGTGCTGTCAAACTGATGTATGTACCCAGTGGTGTGATAAACATATCTACTGGTGTTAAATTTATATAGGTACCCAGCCGAGTGAAACAATGTACCCAGTTGTGCAATGCAATATATCCAGTGGTGTGATACAATGCATCCAGTGGTGTGAAAGTGATATATGTACCCAGTAGTGTGGCACTATGTATCTAGTGGTATTAAATTAATACATGTGCCCAGTGGTGTGATATAATGTATCCAGTGGTGTAAAACTGATATATGAACCCAGTGGACTGATACGAAATATCCAGTCATGGGAAAATGATATATGTACCCAGTGGTGTGATACAATGTGCCCAGATGTGTTAAATTAATATATTGTGCCCAGTAGTGTGGGACAATGTATCCACTGGTGTAAAACTGATATATCTACTCAGTGGTGTGATACAATGTGTCCAGATATGTTAAATTAATATATGTGCCCAATAGTATGATACACTGTATCCAATAGTGAGAAACTGCTATAAATACCCACTGGTGTGATACCATATATCCAGAATTGAGATGTCAATACTGTGTACGCAGTGGTGAGATGCCATTTCCCTAGTGTTATGATATTTGTACCCAGTGGTGTGATACAATGTATCCAGTAACTTCTGATGGGAAGAGCCTAAGCCTTTTGACAGAATCAAATTATGTCCTCACACTTCAAACAAATGTTCATATCTCTGGAACCATAGGGGTTATAAAAGAAGTATAAATGGCCAACCCTTCAGCACAAACTATTTTTATAATGGAAGTATTCTTTAGATTCTAGGTCTTAAACTGAATTTTATAAATCACAGTAAACACAGTAACTTTTGCATTTGTAATATTTTGTAAACAACTTACAATATCTCAAAAATCACTCACATTACACACATACTATCAGCAACATTTTATTTATCTAGCTGAGAGCTTTCATATGAGGCTAAGGAGTTCTCTCTGTGTTACTTGGTTGTTGAGATACTTAGAAAAATGTGAAAATTATATGCATATAAATTCACATAATAAAAACAACAGTTAATTTCTATTTACCTGCACTAAACAGAGGTCAAATATTAATGCAGCAGCGTTTGCTATTATGTAAGCTTTAACATGAAATATTTTAAAACCTTGTACATAGCATGGTTTTGGAATTATTGATGCAAATATGGACAGGCAATATTTAATGCCTAAAGGCGTCAGTAGGAGTTAACTGCAGATGCACCTGGAGGCATCACTCAGATGTAATAATGTAATGTAAGGAAGTATGGATCTGTTTTTATTGATGTTGATACAAATGATCTCATCTGGAAGGACTCTTTGAATGCAAGTAGGGAACTTACAGATGTCTTAGAGAATATAGCTGAACTGGTGTTTATTTATTTTTATTTATTTACATTTGTTTACCTGGAAATTCCAACTGGACACAGGTCCTTTTCCAGTGGAGGCCCAGGGGAGAAAACCTCCACAGTACAATACAAGAATAAGTAAAATACAGAGTTACATAATAGATAAATGAAGACAATTGTTATACATTAAAATAGCAAACATGGGGAAGATTCACTAATCCTCCGTGTAAGACTAAATAAGTCTTACACGGAAATGGCCGTCTAAGAGTATGACATCAGCTCATCATGCATATGCATGAGGGCATGCTGACTCAACTGGAAGGCTAACATGGAGCGTGTAAGACTGCCGGGGGCGTGTCGGACTGCCAAGCAGTCCAAATATCCATGCCCCTGCAACTATATAAATATGAAAATGGCAAGTGCAATGAGTGTGTCTGCTGAAATGTACACATAGCAAACACTACACATCCCCACATACTAAACCCCTTTGTAATTGTAAAATGTAAACTTTTTTTTTTTTATAATTCCCGATATAGCTGCCTTTATTTCATGTGTTTGCGCGGGTGTGCCCATTGCTTAGCTACAGTTAGCAATTTCGACATTGAAGAGCATAATAAGAAATGTTTATGCAAATTAAGCCAAATAGCAATAGCATAGTGGTAGAGCCTTCGCACAAAGAGGAGGCATTCCTGGTTCTAGTCCCTCCACTCCCCTTTCAATTTTATGTTTTAAATTAGTATATAAAATAATTCCTGACATATATAAATTAAATTTTAGTAAAAAGCATTGAAATGGCCAATGTATTAGTGAACAAAATATATATATATATATATATATATAAATATAAGAAGGTGAGCAGCATTAAGGATATTGACATATAATTGCCCATAGCTAAGCAGCATTGTTCCCAGCTCAGTATAGTTGCCCATAGCTAAGCAGCGCTTTACCTAGTGCAATATAGTTGCCCATAGCTAAGCAGCGCTTTACCTAGCACAATATAGTTGCCCATAGCTAAGCAGCGCTTTACCTAGCACAATAGGTTTGCGCAGAGCTGTGCACCACGCAAACCAGCACACCATATGGCCACTTCAGGCAATGTGGAGCAACGTAGAGCAAAGTTGAGCAAAGTCGCCTAAACACAGCCACACCCCCTAGCCTGTCTGGACAGTAGTAAAATAAAAAGCAATGACAAGGCTCAAACCCGGGACACTGTGCACCATAATCAAAATACTGAACCACTAAGCCATGACAGCTTAGCATAAACATGCACTGTTAATATACATATACTTATAAATGGAAGTTTAACCATTGCTAAGCAGGTTTGCTGTTAGCTGAGAATTTTCAAAAACGGCCAATGACAAATAAGTGTGGGAAATGAGGCATATTTAAGCTCCATATGCGGGAATACTCTCCATAACTGGTTGTAGCTCCCATCTGCAGTCAGAATTGCTGGTGCTGGAGAGGGTACTCACTTTCAAGTGCAACGGTGTGGCATCGAGGAGTCAAAATACATGGTTTGGCTCCTTGTTCACCATCATGAGTCAAAACTCCTGCAGGGTGAGTTCCAAGGGATGGAGTACAAAGCGGAGGCTTGGAACCAGTTAACTCATGATCTCACCAGTGCCACAGGCATCCCTTGGACTGGTGAGCAGGTCCATCACCACCATGCAGACCTGAAGCAATGGAAGCAGGACCAACTGAACCGATGGATACAGGAGGCCCGTGACATGCAAGATGACCCACTACTGAGTAGGTAGCCATGGATTGAAGTATGTAAGAAATGCTATTGTAGTCTATATAATGGATAGGTATGTCTCAATATCCCTTCATTTACTTCACAGCTGCAGGTGTCCGTGCTGCGAAACGGCAAACCTATGCAGATAGGCTGCTAAGGCTGCATGACCAGGCAGGTTAGTAATTATTCTGCATGTATTATTATATAAAATAAGTGAGAGAGCCTGAAAAAGAGTGTTGTAATCCATTAATAAAGGTATAATAAGTCTTGAATAAAGTCTCTGCATGTATTGTAATATAAAATAAGTGAGAGAGTGTGAAAACGTGTTGTAACCCATTAATAAAGGTATAATAAGTCTGGAATAAAAGTATTCTGCATGCACCAAAATATGAAATGAATGAGAGAGCCACTACAAAAGTGTGTAATGTAATTAATAAAGGTATAATTCCTGGACTGTGTCCGTGTCACTTTCTTTGATATGTTGTTGTACCCTTGCATTATGGAAATAGTACAGTTGTATTAAGTGCTGTCAATCCACACTTGTGTAGGTCCATATAAAGTGGATGAAGGGAATGCCAGTAGCTCTTAAGCATATATACAGTCCTCAACTGTTGGTTCATGGCTAGCATGTACAGGTTAATCTGGCACATGTGTAGCTTGTGATTGTATTCCCCACAAATGTCAGTGTGCTGCTAGAAATGTAGGGGTCTGTGTAAATGTAGCTGATAATGTCACCTGAAGACAGACAGATATGTAGATATATGAATATAAATGAAATATATAAATACATAGCAGTAACATCTGCATCTTGAACAGTTTGTATGTCAGATACAGGTCAGGTATATAAACAACTATCAAAACCCATTTCACAATTTAATGGACACTGCCTAGTATAATAATACATGTAGGGAATATATACCTGCAGTCAGTAGGAATGTAGAGTAAAGTATATATAAGTTGTTAATGGAGTGATCTTTTTACACCCTACTTTATGGTCATAAATAATGCCATTCCACATCTAAATGGGTATGTGTAATCTGAAAAACTTTGCTGGGACATATGTCCTATTGGTTTATAAATATCTGCATGTACTTTGATGCATGTGCCCTGTTCACCTACCACAATCTTGGTGGCCTGTTGCCACCAGTCAACCCTGCATGCTGTTGGAATGTCCACTGTTTTTCTAAATATGCATGTGTTATGCTTGCTGTTGAACCATTGGAATTCTTGTGTGTTGGGTTAATGGGAATACTACTGCATACTGTTACAACTAATTTGGAATGCTGTTGTCTGTTACTAACCCATATTGTCATTAAATCCTGCTAAACATAGAACGTATGGGAAGGCAAGTCTCAGTGGACCCTCTTCTCCCATCTCAGCTGGCGATGGCACCTGGCACTAGCATGTCCAGTGCCCAGCCCGGGACCTCCTCCTCTGGTGACCCTGTGCCACCTTTGGGTGGAAGCGCTGCAGGGGATGGGGCTCATCCCCCCCCCATGCAAGCGTGGCTGGAGGAGGGCCACCTATCACCCTCAGAACAGTCCGGGCTGTGGTGCATAGGGAGATCAGGCTTCAGTCGCTGATCCTCTACAGCATGACTCATGGGTGAGCCTGCCCCTCCTACACAGCCCCCAGCACAGCCACCCTCTGGGCTGTGAAGGTGCAGTGGTGACTGCCCATGGGTGGGGGATGTCAGTTCCACTGTTGCCATCTCTGGGCTCATGGGTTTGCGATTTCCAAACACCCTTCCCCGTCAATGGTGTTCACCCACCCCATGTGTCATATTCTGCCCCTGTATGCATCTTGTTTGTCTTGTCTGTTTACCTCCCCAACCTACCTCCCCAAATATACCTACTTCCCCTACCCCACATACCACTCTCACCTGAAAAAAAATGGGCAATCTGCTCCTACAAAAATATTATGCCCCATACATAGCTGCCCATTTTGCACACATGTGCACTGGACACATAAACTGAAATTTAATTGGCAGTACAGCATACTTTGTTGTCCTCATCCCTCTCTCAGGGGTGGAAGGTTTCAAAATTCCATCCAAATTATTAGTATATGCACAGCTGTTGCTATTAAAGAAATGGGCAGCTATGGACCTTCCCTACACCCGCCCTGCACATCCCGAGCTGTTTTCACTGCTGTCTTTCCCTCTTTGTGCCCCTTTTTCACCACTTTCCTTTCTCCCCATTTTCTTTTCTTTCAAAGAAATGAGCATGGGGGTTAGTGGGAGTAAGCACTTTTAAGCAATAGTTAGCAGGTTTGTGCGAGTGTGCGCTTGTGTGCCCTTAGCTAAGTATTGCTAAGCATTGCGCAAACCCACGCAAACCCACTTACAACTGCTTAAAAGTGGCTTAGTCACTCTGCATGGCAGGGCCCTTTTTCTGCTGAGCAGCAAAATAAAACACCTCTGTCAGTCTTGAACCACAGACCTTGGACATACTGCAATGCATGAAGTACCACTAAGCCACAGTTAACATACAACAAGTTGGTGCTGTAATAAATATATCTTGCATTACAATGAGTGAATGTAAAGGGAAAATAAGAATGCCATAACACAAATCTTGTTCTGTGGATCTTTACCAGCAGTTGTTGTGGAATTGCATGACATGACTGTGAAAAGAGAACCAGCCATTCTAGCAGGAAATAATGTTACTTACTTATGGCACTTTACATACCCCACACAGTATCAGAGCAGGATAAACACTAGCATATGTGAATAGTGCAGAGGCCATACTTCCCAACTGTGACTGCTTGTCAGGGATGTCCCTGATTCATAAACAAATGTTAGCTGTGTCCCTCTGAATCCCTCTGAAAAGTACTGACATTAAACAAAATAGTGGGGAATTACATTTAATGAATAATGTCAATAAGTAAGAGTTGACACTGCTTGCACATCAGAAAAGGTGTATTAATATATATGCTCTGATTCTCTCACAGTCTCAAATTAATGTCTATAATATATTACAGGTGTGCCTCACTTATATGTACCTTTCCCTGAGGCTGTTCAAACATATACCTGAGTGTATCAGAGGCCTGGCAGAGGCAGAAACACACAGGCATATCAGCTTTTCTGCTGTTACACACTCTGCAAATAGCTTTGGAAGGAGTCCCACAAGCATACCCTTATGTAGGAGTACAACACAGAAATATCAAAGGATGTAGCCATGTACTGGTAGCAACCAACTGTGACAATGCCATTGTTCCAGTGCTGAAAAGACCAGTGTGGTGCACAGACAAAGAATAATAGGCTAACCTCTGGCTACCATCTGGATATGTCCACAGGTGGGAGCTACGCAGACAGACTACTTGCCTTGATAGACTAACAGGTACACAGCGACCCTGTATGCTCAGCAAGATAAACATCACACAATAATAAATAATGCTTTATGTACTTCTGCACCCCTACCCAAAGGAACAATATACCTGTGTAGTCAGGCTCTACCAAGGATGTAGGTAGGCATACTCAGTACTTAAATTTGTCCAGTTGTCTTGAGCAGCCTGTGCTAATGTCAACACAAAAAAAACACAAACTGTTCAGAAGTGAGTAAAGTAATATTTGCAGAATAGTAGTTCGCAAACAGTTCATGTGCCAGAAGAATATATTGCAATAACTACTTTTGTATGGCAGTTAATTGTCTAATTAGAAAATAAAGTACATACTCCCATGTATCTTGTGTTAGCATTTGGAGAGGTGAATAAAATTCTACACTGACAAGTGTGTACTAGAAGCAGCAACATTCAGTTTTGAGTACAACATGCAAATCACTGGCTACAACCCTAGCTTCAGATATAAGAAGTATACCAACCTTCTGACTGACACAACAGTGTCCACAGCAAACAAGCATGGGCCCCACTTTGGAAAGCTGAAAGGGCTATGCCTACCTAACTTAGCATTTTATAGCAGTGGGCTGCTATGACAGTGAGTACTGCAATTACCACACAGCAGGCTGCATGCAATTACTAAATGGTGGGCACCAATTGGTGCAGAGGCCATCACATGCACATGTGCAGATACCTAGAAAAGCAGGCTGTACTTGTTGTCCACACATGCAATAATATCATTACAGCAACAGAGAGAGTGAGAGCGAGAGCGAGAGTGAGACAGAGACACAGACACAGACAAAGACAAAGAGACAGAAACAGACACAGATAAATAAAGAGCAACATCAACAGACAGAGAAACCCGCCCCAAAAAAAATAATTTCCTTTAAAAACAGACAGAACAGAGAAATACAAAGGAAAGGTATGTAACACATATGTATTTGCTGGCATGTAGTAGATGTTGAAGAGTACTCTACATACTGTGAATCATCCATATGTGGCAGCAGTATGTATATGTTTCTGTACATGTGCACAGGGCAAGGGACATACTGCAACTGTTTGTGAAGGGTGTATATATACATATATATATATATATATATATATATATATATATGTTGTTGAAGGTTGTTATGTGCATATTTCTATGTAGGTTGTAGTGTGTGGGAAAGAAAACAGCATGCAGTGCTGGTATATGACATGTGGTAGTTAAATGCTGTGTGTATGATATTTCATTTTTGCAGTGTTGCAGCCAGTGAGGCCTGCTAAAGCTACATGGGCTGAGGACACCTTCAATGCATTCTGCACAACACTGTGCAATATTATTACATAACTGTATATCTCACAACTGTCGCAAAATTGATATTCCCACCATGAGAAGTGGACTGTATATGTTTTACTATATGTACATCTATATGTACAGCAATGGATGTTTATATGTATGTGTGTATGTGTGTATATATATATATATATATATATATATATATATATATATATATACATATATATATATATATATATATATATATATATATATATATATATATAGAGAGAGAGAGAGAGAGAGACACAGGGTCATACTTACTGCGACAGGTGCCTGGTGACCAAGGCATGGACTGAAGCTCAGTGTTGACACTGCAGTGCCATCCCTTCTTGCCAAAACACTGTACCCATTAACAACCACATAGGTGGTAGTCTACCTAACACCGAAGATGTGATAAGGGAACATGGGACACAGGTGAACAGTAGCCTCCTCTTTGATAATCACAGTGCCACTCTAGTCATGTAATCTGTCTACATGGTACACGTCATCACAAAAGGTGTGTCATCTAGGGAAATATAGGTCAGTGTTCCCCCTCTACTCATCACACTGAAAACCCATTATAGTGTACAATGCCCCATGTTGTATGTACCTCACATGACAACTACAGCAACTGGAAAGGCCACAGACACACCTCACAAAGAGTAATACTGGTCTCAAACAGATGCCCTATGCAGACCGACTCACAAAACCACAGCTAGACTGTGTTGCATACCGCCTACCCAGAGGTGACCTCTGCCTAACATACAGAGCTATGTCACACCCATAGCTGTTGGACATCCTCCACGTAAACATATTACAATCCCTCCGAGATACACGCTCTAGGGCCCTAAACCATGTCAGCTCACTTAACAGCACATGCTGGAGGGATAGATTCCCATCTCAGAGACATGCCATACTCTGGAACAAACCACCTATCAATAGCAAACAAAGCTCATCATTAGCAGTTGTCATAAACACTCCTGATGATTGTTTGGGAGATAGGAAGTACACCCCGGGAATCACCTCTGTGGCTTTGGTTGACAGGGGCAAGTGAAATTAAATTACATGTGTGTCAAAGGCCAGTGTAGCATATGGCTGGGTTGCTGTAGGCCTTAGGGCCAATAGCGTATTACCTACCTATGACAAGATGCACACACACATGTACTTAGTGCAATAATTGCTATGTGAGGTTGACTGAGTGTGATGGTGAATGTGTTGGTGAATGTGTGCAAGGTCTGTAAAAGTGTGATAGCTTAGTGTGAAATTGTTTCTGTCATGGTACTTTGTGTCCTAGCTGAGATCCCAGCAAAAGATGTGTATGCTATTGCTAGGCAGAAAATGTAGTATGGCATACTGTGTGACGTAGTCCCTTGTTGTCAACTGTGGTGTCCTATTGCAGGCTAAAGCAATACATGTATGCTTAGTGCGTGGTACTGCTGGTGAATCCAACTCCCATATGAACTGTAGTACTACCTGAAGCTGTAGGCCTAAACAATACAGTATGGTGTATGTTCACATTGCTTGGAAACACTGTTTTGTGTGTTCTCTGTAGTCCTCACAGATTACATACCTCAGGCATAAGGTTTTGTAAGTAGTGACACACAGTACTGTATGGTACACAGGTAAAGCTCATCTGGGTTGGCATACATTTGTGTATTGTATGTATGTCTGATGTATGTGTAATTATGCCTGTACCATGCCTTCAATCATATGTGTGTTACCGGGTATACGTGTGTATCTAACAACATGTATAGTGTAGTACAGCATTATGCCACCTATATTAACAACTGTGCACATATGTTAGGCAGGGGTTTGGCATCAATGACTAGGGAGGTATACTGGTAATACTGTAACTGTACTTTACATTCATTGCAATGGATGACATCTTTCTTTATGCATTAGCTTGATATATACCTCCTGTGTGTAGGTGGTGCATTGTGTCACATACAGTGTGCCATGTACTGGTGTATAGTCTTACATACTGGCTTCTCTTTGCTGCTGTGCAGAACATGATTTGATATATAGATCATGCCAGGCACTGTCAGCCAGTTGTGGCCTGAGCACTAATATGTGTTATTGAACGTGTGTATCCTCTGACAGCCAATAGGATGCTATATATGGCAGTTAATTGATATATGTACTTTAGAATGTTAAGTGTGCCACATGACTTGCTCACACATATTGTTTACTTGTCTTCCAGGGGCATGGCCCACCAACGCAACCCATGTTACACATCTGCAGAGGAACAGGAAATACACATCAGCCTGGTGCAGCCCTACACCCTGCTGTTCTCCAGAACCAGCCAGGACCAGAATGAGTGGACTGCACTGTGGCAAGATCTTGTTCATCGGGTAAATGACATAGGCATGCATAACCAGACATATGAGCAGGTACGCCATTACTGCAGTGCTTTAATTAGACATGTCCGGCGGCGTGTGTCTGATATCCATAGACAACAGCTTGCCACAGGTGGTGGGGTAGCCATTCATCCCCCCCTCACCAGAGTGGAGGAGCTGCTCATAAGTGTGGTGGCTCCTGGCCAACAACAGGAACAGCAACATACATGTGTCATCATGGAGTCCGGAGCCACCCAGCATGTTGAAATGGAGCGTGCAAGTAACAAGCCCTATCTGTAGACTACTGTTACCTGTATTGGTAGATTATGCATATGTGAGATGTGTACTGTGTGTTTAGCAGTTGTGCTGCCTAGTGTTGTGCAATACTGATATGTGGAATATAATCTGTATGCCTGTGACTGTCGACTGTTGTACTAATGTAGTTTAGCAAACTCACAGTAGCAATGCCACAGTTGTGGCCACTGACAAACTGTCTCATATTCTTGTAGGTCCCTCTGGTGTGACAGCAAGGCAGCCGGTCTATGCTGGTGAGTGTGTTATAAATGTAAAATTGCTAATGAAATGTGCATGTCATAGGTGATAGGTGAGGTATAGGCCATGTACACGTAACACACCTATGCATAATGCATGCTGTGCATGTTTGCTGTGAGACTATGCACATCTCAGTAATGTCAGTAGCTGCCTCAATCACATGCAATACACAGAGCATCACACACAATTGTGGCAACACCATACTGGACATTGGATAGGCATAGTTGATACACATGTACACAACATACACAACTTTGTCATACGCAGTACACCTTAACATGCTACACATGGTGTATCCAGACACCTGCTGTAAGGTCACACTTCAGTATCCTACATGTCATCGACACAGCATACATAATATACCTGAGGGGTAGAGGCCTATCATGGGGCTGTGCGACACTCTTCAACACATAACACATTCATGTTAGGCAATGCTCCCTATTGGGCACCTTACAAACCCACGTAACAAGTGGCTGTGTAATTGTGAATGTAGCCACAGTACTGCAGTTCAGGTGCAGCATGCTAGGTGGCGGTCTGGCACACATTAGTAGCCTTGAGTGACCACATGATGCTTGATAATGATGGCTCATGGTACTACACCCCATCCAGTTACAGTGACCACAGTACTACACATAGCAGTCATTGCTATGCACCTCAATGTTGTGTGTGTGCAAACATATGCACCTATACACAATATGCATTGCAATCACCATTTGTACAAAGTGACACATATATGTCTTGTAATGCTATTGAGTGTATAGGTCACATGACACACATTGGCTATGTGTGATGTTCAATGTTGCAGTCATGTTGTAGCATGCCATGTCATGGCTGGCACTGGCATGTCCACAATATGTCCTACAATCACCATAACCACTGTACAATGGCCATGTTGAACAATGGTATTCCATCACGTATACATGCACCACTCATCCTGTGTGTATACATAGCATGCATGTACTAAACCTGTGTCCACAATTATCTGCTACAGACACAGACACTGTAATCAGAAATGGATATCTATGTGACACACAGATACACATCCAGCCATGGTAAGTATACATGTGAGTGATGGTGCACAGGACATTGCAGACCTTTTAATACTTGCATAGCAATGTTGTGTCCATGTACACATTGTGTTCCAGGGTGAGGACAATCACTGAACAACAACACACATGCATCAAAGCCATGTATACTGTTAATAACAAGGGCTGTCTACACTTGCACAATTGACTGTACACAGCTGTCCACCTCATCTATCATACAGTCATACTGCCAATACATCCATCACCAATGCCCATAGCTGAGGGACAGCGAACAGTTAGCATTGGCCAGGACAGTGTGGTATCCATGGCACATGCATCCCAACACAGCAGCCATACCCAGATGTCTGGAATGGTACCACATAGGCAGATGTCCAGGGGTTCTTGTAGGAGCACTGCTGCTCATCATGCCACTGGCAGACGTGCCACAGGTATGACAACATCACACATGTTCTAGGCTGTTATGGAGGCACAGGCACATATGGAATGGTACACCAGACAGGGACTAAGGGCACAGAGGGCACATAACACCCCCATCATTGACAGTATCCATGACCTAGCAGGTGCCATCCGTCATTACACAGAGGTCACAGATAGACATTGGGGAGAGACATTAGATATCCTCCGCAATGTTGTATCCATGTGTCAGGACAGTGCAGGACAGTTGAGACGTCGACGTGGATGTATGCCAGCAACATCAGCAGCTGGCAGTCGCCGCGGGCATCCCTCAAGCCACAGCTGCTCCTGTAGTGCCAGTACCAGCTTCAGCAATGCTGGGGGTGGGCTGTCCATAGAACATCCTAGAAGACCACGTGCACGTGGCTCTGGACCGTCCCAGCAGGGGCCTGTGTCCAGTGTACATCCATCCACCTCTGGGGATAGTACCCATTCTGGCTTAGTACCTGATAGTGTCAGTAGCACCCCTGCCAGGCACAGGTACCGTATCCGTGGCCAGAGACGGTGATCTGTAAAGCCTCGCAGGTACAGTCTGTGGTTGTCCCACAAATACCAGTATATGGCAGCCACATGGTGGAACTGTGTGCATGCAGACACACACACACATACTCCAGACACCTAGGGCTAACACATACCCACACACATTACAACAACATTGGCCCATTCCAGTATTCTTGCCACACACACACACACACACACACACACACACACACACACACACACACACACACACATACATGTCAAGTGGATGGCTCACTGTAGGCCTCTGGCAAAGCAACAACACACCCTGTGCATATGATGAAACCTGTGACATCGATGCAGGAACAGGCTACCATGGTGCTGATGCACAGGGTATCTATATAGCAGTATAGCAATATTAGCATGTTGTCAGCAGTAGAGTGTAATGATATGCTTGAAGGTGTAGGTGAGCAGGCATGATGCATTATAGCTATGATTGTCATTGTAGTGTTGTTTACACCAGTGTTGGTTCCAATTGTGTATTGTCTGGCCACGTGCCACTTGGCTGATGTGTGCAGTATTGGCAGCATGTGTTAGAGAGTGGACAGTATGTGTGGGATGTGTGTAGCACAGATTTGCAGGTGTACAGTTGTGAACATGGTGGAGGTGCACTGTCTGCATGTACGTGCATAGTGAACACATGGCCAGGGTGACATGCTCTGTATTACACAGTAACACTCCATAGTTTCTATTGGTGGCCAGTATACATTGTACTACACACATTCCGGAATTTGACTACACATGTGTGTATGACATGGATTGACACTATGCTGTGTGTGATACTGTTACTATATGTCATTGTTTTGCATTCTGGTAGTATACATCACTTCCACAGCCTGACCATAACCAATCGTTACATGATGTCTTGACAACCGACACACAGATGTAGGACACACAGCAACATTTGGATCCTTCAGGTATTATACAATGCCAGTAACCACTGGTATTTACCTGCACCCATTACTGACACCACTCCTGTTTGGCATATAGCTCTCTTAGGTACAAGCAATCACAGTAGGGATATGTCCATCCACGTCTGGTAATACATAATGCATACTGTGGCCTATAATGCATTCTCCAGATGACACACACATCCTGCACAAGGGTATCATACAGACAGATGCCTGTTGTCAAACCCATGCTGGAAAGCTTTCAGCCAAACTAAGTATAGTCATCCACCTTTACAGAACATATTATCCCCACAGTACCACATAGGTAGTAGCCAACAACATGATGAACAGGTACCGATGTGTACATGCAACCAAGTGTTACATCATCTGTCCTTTGTTAATCAAATTTCCAAAGGTATTTTGAGATCCCTTGGGGGATCACATAAGCAATAAGGGGTCTGCATGCATATCCACAAAGGTTGTTCAACCCCTGTTATAAATAGTCATCATTGACAGACTTTGCTGTGTTTGAACAGGTCTGACATATACCTCGGCCATAGACCCTCACACACACATTCCAATAGGAACGGTAATGACTTTGTGTGACACAGATGACCTAGGCCAGAGATCACTGCATTGGCTGGGCTTGTCACAAGCATACAGATGTGACATAAGGACTGGGAAGCAGCAGCACAGTCTGGCAAGGATGACAGCTGTGTTCTTGGAGAAAGCAGGGTTCCCACACATGCAGTCATTGAGGTAACATTTACGTATATGTATTTGCCACACATCTAGCTCACATGTGCAATGCATACTGATATGTCATGCAGAAGTAAAAGCAAAGCAAACAGCACATTGACCAACAGTGTTACACACACTCATCAACTGCAGGACTCAAACCCCTACCTAACTAATTCATAATACTAGAAGAGTATGCATTAACACGACGTGCTATACACATTACTGGGAGTTCTCTTTTCCACAGGTATATTTGTAGGATGGTGACATCATCAGACTTGACAAAGGTTAGTTTACCACTTTTGAGGTGTTTCACTACACTCCTTAAAGGTTGCTCCTTCCCAAGCAGACCACACAAAAACACACAGCTGTCTAGTGTAGGATTCAAGCCCCTACTTAACGGCTTCATGATATTAGAAGAGTACGCATTAACATGACGCACTATACACATTACTAGGAATTCTTTTTTCCAAAGGTATATTTGTAGGATGGTGACATCATCAGACTTGACAAAGGTTAGTTTACCACTTTTGAGGTGTTTCACTACTCTCCTAAAAGGTTGCGCCTTCCCAAGGAAACCACACACACACAGTTGTCCAGTACAGGATTCAAACCCCTACCTAACTACTTCATGATACTAGAGAAGTGCGCATTAACACGATGCGCTATATACATTATTGCGCATTCTCTTTTCCACAGGTATATTTGTAGGATGGTGACATCATCAGACTTGACAAAGGTTAGTTTACCACTTTTGAGGTGTTTCACTACTCTCCTAAAAGGTTGCTCCTTCCCAAGGAGACCACACACAAACACACATACAGTTGTCCAGTGCAGGCTTTAAACCCCTACCTAACTACTTCATGATACTAGAAGAGTACGCATTAACACGACACGCTATATACATTACTGGGAATTAGTCTTTCCACAGGTATATTTGTAGGATGGTGACATCATCAGACTATACGAAGTCGGTTACATGAGGTGACATTAGATGGGCTACATTGAAGGAATGTCTAAACACTTTGGACATGTGATCAAAAAGGTGAGTTTACTATCTACCTGTGTCCCCAGGGCCATAATGACTTTCTCCATACATGCTGGATTACCACCTATGTGGTAATTTGTGTGCACTTTGTTTTACCCAAAGGGGATGACTATGCATTCTTTGCCATTCAGCTTGAGGGCATTGTTTTGACACCAGGTATCTGTCTCTGTAAGACACTTCTGGAGGATGTCTGTGTCAGCTGTACAGTCGATTATGGACCACAGTTACCATTCATCTGCAAACTTGTTCAGTCATACACCTGCCATGCTTCCCTGTACCTCTGAGCAGTATCTACTGAACAGGTGGGGTCCCAGGACCAAGACCTGTGTGATACCATTTGTGACTGGCTTAGAGATGGACATGGTACCCGAAACTATGAACATGTGTGTTTGATCTGTGAGCCACTTGGCCACCCATTCTGTGACATAGCGGTTAATGTTCAAGCTGGTATACTTGTCCATGATGACAGAGTGGGGAATGGTGTAGTAAGCCCTTAGTGAGGTCCAGGTGGGCTGTGTGGACTACTTTCACCTCCATCTATGTTCATGGTAACTGTTTTAAATAACTCAACTAGGTTTGGGAGCCAGGCTCTGCCTTTAACAAGGCAAAGTTGTGTAGAGTCCAGTGTCTGGAGATCTCCAATGTCTCAGTGTATGGGTTCCATGACAATTGGCTCAATAGCTCTGTGGACCCGGCTGAGTAGACATATTGGGCAATGGTTTCCAGGTTCTGTTTTGGCACACCCTTTGTGGAGCAGGATGACTGTTAGTGTATGCCATTCTTTGGATACATAGCCTGTGGTACGGTTGAGTCTGGACAGGGAATGTAGATGAGTGTGTAGTTCCTTATTGGCCTAGTGTAAGACGCAGCCTGGAACAACATAGAGTCACACTGATGCTATGTTCTTAGCTTTGGTGAGGGCTGTCTTTACCTGCATGTCCATGACGTCTGGGTCTCTGCATTCTTCTGTGATGGACACAGGCCTTTTTGGGGGTGATGGGGGGAGTTTACACTGAACTTGTACCCCTGGATGTGGGCAATGAAAGTTGGTTTGGTGTATTTCATTCCTTTTTTCAGTAGCTGACAGCATATTTGGAAGTTGACACCTACATGTCTGGTATAGCGACCAGAGGCTTTGTGGTTGTTATTCTTACATTCCTTAGCTATTTGTCTTTAGAAACCATCCTCGGATTATTTTATGAGTGATCATTCAAACACATGACCTGGACATTTCTCCCCGGCCCTCTGAAAAAAAACAGGATCTGTGGAACCTAGTTGGACTTTCCCGGTCAACAAATGTTAAATAAAAATAAAAATAAATAAAATTGTTTCTTCATGATAATGTTCAGTGATGCCTTTCCTTTAGTGAAGTTGGATCTATCATGTGTTGGTTTCCTCCTTCTCTTGTCTAGCTTATTTATGGACAACAAACACCTGCTTGTTGTCCTATTTTTGGAGGAGTGCATCTTGGTTTTATTTGTGATGTCTCGATCCATGCATCCCTGTAGATGCTCATAGGATGCACTTGTAAATGTTTCTGCAGATTGCATACCATTATCCTATAGAAAGAGGTCTTTGGACCATTCCACTTTGGCCTTGGGAAGTGTGCAGTTTGTTTTTGCAAATGTCTTCACAGTGGTTTCATTGACTGGGTGGAGGGGGGGGCGGGATGTGGATGTCCAGTGTGATTACTTCAGGATCTGATATTCCCAGCGAGGGGTTTATCTCTGTTGTGGAACACTGGTACCTCATGTTGGTGATGATCATGTCCAGTATGTTGTCACCTGTAGTGGGCATGCTGACCAGCTGTTCCAGGGTGTTTGTTTCTTAACTGTAGGACACATTGGGCAAAGGATGTTGTATACGAGTAATTCACACACTCAATGTTTGGATAGTTCTAATCTCCTCATATAATGGTGTTTGATAGGACCTTTATATTTGCCATTGTTCTCCAGAATACTGTGTGAGGTTACTGAGACAAGGTGCGTGATCTGTAGCAGGCTACAATCTGATGGGCAGCTTTGCCCAATGTTAGTTGCACTTGCATGGTGTCCAAGGCCTCATGCTGTGCCAGTAACCTGAAGGTGTGGATATCCATAAGGTAAATGGCTACACCCCTTCCTTTTGTATTTCACTCGTGGTTTTGGGTCCAAAGGTCAGAGTGATTGTGAGTGTTTTACGTGGATCATATCCAGCAGCTCTATGTTTGACATAGCTTTGTATGTTAAGCAGTGAACACCTCTGAGTAGGCAATATGCAAGGGAGTACGGATGGAGCATTTTGCGATGGTCTGTGTGTGGCATGTATTTTAGGCCACTAATGCTCTTTGTGAGGTATTGCTGCTGGCTTTCCAGTTGTTGTAGTTGTTTTGTGAGGTACATAGCAGCAGTGGTGTTGTACTCTTTTATAGTTCTAGTGAGTGGTGAGTAGGGGGGAACACTGTCCTCTTTTATTCTGCATGAGACACATTTTGTGATGAGGTGTGCCACATAAGAGGGTTTCCTGACTACTGTGGGAATGTGCTTATCACAGTTGTATCCACTGTCCACCTGTGACCCAGGGTCTCTTGTCACACTTACAGTGTGAGGTATACTACCACCTATGTTATAGTTCTTGGCTACAGAGATTTTAACAAAGGTGATGATAATGCATCTTTTGGCGTTGAGCTACAGCACATGGCTTGGACAACATCCATCTGTCTCAGTGAGGCCCTTTTGTAGGATGTCCACATCTTTAGTGTTTACAGTGATGGCTCCTAGTTTGCAGTCCTCTGGAAATTTCAGTAGCCACAGACCTTCCATGTTAATGTTTACTTCAGGGAAGTAGATACTACACAGCCTGCTGCTGTGATACTGGCTTTGGAGAGTGTTGTTTACCTGTGCAGCCGTGATGACAGCAACTTTGCAGTCTTCCATTATAGACATGTGCTCTTTCATGGGTGAGAGGGAGCTAAAGTTAACACTGATCCTATCTGCCAGGATGTTGCCAATATCAGTTTGCTCTGTACATTTAGTGCCATTGAGTTATAACTCAGAACAGATCTGAGTGTAACCATGACTTGGACCTGTCTGTTGGGCAGAGATGTCCTGCATAGACAGTATCCAACAGAGTACAGCTTGGGCTACATTCATTCTTGTTGCATGGGGCAACTATTTGAGGCCAGTAATCCTCTTGTTAAGGTACTTCATTGGTCTTTCTAGCTGCTGAACTTACCTAGTCAGATTCATCGCAAGTGTGTTGTGGTACTCTCTGACAGGTCTGATGACTACTGAGTAGTGGCAACCTCCTTTGATCTACATGCACAGACCTTGGCAGTTTGTGTGTACACAGAGCAGGATTTTCGGACCACTTTGTGAATGTGTTTATGGAAGTAGAGATGACTATACACATTTGTCCATAGATCTCTAATTATCACATCATATTTAGCCTGTGTGTGAGCATGCCCAGTATGACCTTTCAGTATCTTCCTGCCTGACATTTGCTTCGTTTCTTTAAGTGTGTGAGCATGCCCAGTATGACCTTTCAGTGTGATGCTGAATGAAATCCACTACATTTGTTGGAGTGTGTGAGCACGCACAGTATACACATTTATACTATATGTGTATGGTAAATCAAGGTGTATTTTTACAGCAGGGCTCACCTTTGTGTCATAGATCAACAGGGATCATGCTGTGCCTGCAGGGCTTCCATGAGACACTTTGCATAGACTTATCAACATTTCTACATACAGGGGGGACAGCTATTCTTTGTACATTTCTACCTGTGGCCACACCGGATTGTTACTGTGGGTGTACATAGGATGTGGGTTTCACCTGACACTTATACACATTTGCTGTGCCAGCACTGCTATGTACAGGGCACCATTACAGTCTGTACTGTTGCATATCATACTGGCTTGGGGCATTCTACTGTACTACAGATCTTAGCGTCCATTGTCACATATATTAGCTTGCAACTTCATAGCCTACACATCCCACATCACAACGCCTGGCCTGATGTTCTCTGTCTGCATAGGCGTGTGGGTGAGGTTACCCATTTGCCTCATTAGGAGCAAGATACAGCATTGCTTTGTGTTTGCATTAGTGTACAATTGTCTTGCTGTGTCTGTGCCACAGTAATGCTATCATGGCTTAGTGGTTCAGTACTGTGACTATAGTGCACAGTATCCTGGGTTCAAGCTCTGGCACTGCTTTTTGTTTTCATGCTGGCCAGACCAGACTGCTTAAGGAACAGTAAAGCAGTTATGAGCATGTTTAACTGACTTTGCTCAACTTTGCCCGACCTTGGCCAACATTGCACGAGCAATTTTGTTTACATATACTAGATATTGGTAACAGCTGCTTAGCGCTGCTTTATATTGCTTAAAACATGGCAATCATGCCTCAGGTGGCACTGCAGGGCTGCCTATGTTGGATGCACATACTACACTCCCTATACATGTTTGGAAACAGGTAGTGTGAAGTTAGGCAGCCCTTTTATTTTATGTGCGAGTCAGAGAGAGGTATCATTTCCAGGGTTCTTACTGAGCCAGTGTATGTGCTATGCGTTGCCTTTTTGCCAAGGCCAAGGCATACTGGGCACGCCTCCTTCTGACTACTGGGGCAGGCTCAGGTTGTTCCTCCTCCAAGTCACGCTGTGCCTGTGCAGGCATTGACAATGGTGCAGAGCTGTTTGGCCCTGCCCCATGCTGTTCCTGCTGCAGCTGTTTTCGCAGGATCATATTATGTAGCATGGCACATGCCATGACAATTTGGTACATGTAGTTGGTGAGTACTGCAAGGCTCCAACAGATGTGTCCAGGCACTGGAACTGTGACTTGAGCATCCCAAACACACTCTCGATTACATTTCGTGTTTGTGCGTGTGCCTCATTATAGAGTTCTTGTTCAGGTGTGTGTGCATTTCTGATGGGTGTCATCAGCCACGGCTCCAGTGCTTATCCAGCATCCCCCACTAGGTGACCATCAGGGATGTCCCCATTGGCAAATGTCTGGTACAGCTTCGTCAGATGCCAGATATGGGAATCGTGGTAGCTTCCAGGGCAACCAGCACACACATTCAGTATTATGCCCTGGGCATCACACATGACCTGGCAGTTGATGGAGTGGAAGCCCTTGCGGTTCATGTAGGTCCTACCTCACTCACCAGCTGGTGATTTGATGTGTATGTGCGTGCAGTCAATTGCACCCACTACCTCAGGGTATTTCGCTAATTGCTGGAAGAGACGCATATTGCTGGCCAATACCTCACGGGAAATGTGGAAATATACATGATCACCGACATGTGCTGACATGGCATTCAGGAACTGGTGAGTACCCTGGATGCTGATGCCTGTGAAATCCCCATCATATCACCAGTTGGTCTCTGGAAGGTACCTGTTGCTAGTATTCTTAGGCCAACACATACCTTGATTTCCACTGGGATGGGTTCCCCTCTGTTGGTTCTGTGTGTGAGGCATGGCCTGCACAGCTCAACAATTTGCTGCAGGAGCTCTCTGTCCACTCTATAGCGCTCCACTATCTCCAGCTCATGTAGCCCCTGGTAGGTTACCCTGGGTCTGTACACTCTTCTTCGTCTCCTCACTGTGGGTTGCTCAGCAGCATTCACAATGACACCACCCTCAGCATCTTGCACGTTGCCTTATAACAGCAATGGCAGCCCCTAACATTTTTATGTCTCAGTTTAAGCTTTTTAAGTTTTCACTTCTCTTTGTTGATGGCAGTGTTGCAGTGTTTCTGAGAAAATCATGGGGGAATGTTGTTTGCAGAGTTTTAAGTGCTGGGCTGGGCTACTGTACTGCCTGTGTAATTGGCTGCTTCTGATTGATTTCACCTGGTAGCTCTGCTAGTTCTCCTTGGTTAACTTCTTACTACTTCTTTTCCTTCCTTTTCCCTTTCTGTTTCCACAGGGGGCAGTGCCGCTCAAAGAAGCACAAGCACGTGCACATGAGCGCACATGCATGCACACAGGCTTACACAAGCTTACACAGGCTTAGGCGGGTGCACATTCATGTATACCAGCTTAGATGACCTAACACAGGCTTACACGGGTGCACACCCACGCACACAGGCTTAGACGGGTTTACATGCGCGCACACACGTGCACACAGTGTAAGCAGCTTTGCAAGAAACTTTAGTGATAGCCACGGCGTACACCTCCAGTTTCTGGGTTTCAGTTTAGACAACTGTAGACACACCTCTCCTAGTCCTGAGTAACTCACAGCAAACACATGCCACTTTGCTCCAATAAGCTTACAGTCTTTTTGAAACATATCCCTTCATGATGTCACCCATCTTCTACACTGTTCCTCCCCTTATCCTACTCTTACACTCTAGGGATATGGCTCACATAGCAGGAAATATTAGGATTCACTATCCTTATCCTCATTTGCATAGGATTGCCTACTAATGCTTGGTTACATCTCTCCCACTGAGCTTCCCCCCTTAGCAACCACTACTCAGTACCCATGTTGTCTTCAGCCTGCTATTCACTTGCATGGCAGATTAATATTTTGAATTAAATCATATTTGTGGCTTTTAAATTCTTGATTTTCTGATTTTTTAGTGCACCGCACATTTGCACGGCACTGAGCTATGCTTAAACATCGGAGATCGAGGAAAAAAAAACATTTTTATTATTTTGCAACACATAAAAATGCCAATGGCAATATATTTGGCCATTGGCATGCTTCATCAACTGGATGCATCCTTCATTTGGAGCTGTCATGGCTCCGTTTTGCTATTTGCAGAAAGGTACACAGTTGCCAATCGAGTACATTTCTGCAAATAACACTACTCTTACTCGGACAGGTTAGTGTTCCCTGGATCACAAATTTACCTCATTTGCATAGCTTTTAGCAGCAAATGAGATAATTTGCATAGACTAACCCTGTGCGTGCAAGAGTCATTCTAGGAGCTCTCTTGCACGCCCCTGCCGGCTGTTCCTGGATCACTTGGCAGACATGTTGGCTGCATGGAGTCTTACACTACTCTTAGACTCCGTGCAAGCCTTTGTGAATCTGGCCCATAGTATTGAATAGAGTATTCTAATATCTAGCTAGAAACTAAGAATAATGCTAATATGAATATTCAAATTGTAATCAAATAAAATCATACAACTATATAAGCAGACATTCCACTAGAATGGTGGAACAACTAGAAGGGCTAAGAGGAATAGCACGGGGGGTAGAAAGGAGCACGAGAAGAGACTTAGTGATTAGAAGTGGTAGTCAGAAGTAAGTAGTTATGTGACAGCTGGAGATGTATTTAGAAGTTGAGTTGAAGGAAGTCAGTTGAGGATGGTATAAGAGGGGTCAGAGAGATTGAGCATGGGAGAGCAGGGTGCTGGGAAAAGCCAAAACCTGCAGAGGAAATGATTGTAGTGATCTAACAGTGGGAGTCAGGGTGGCTAGGGAAGAGGTAAGGAAGAAGAGGTAAAAGGAAGGTCATTAATCAGGACTGGTGCATGGACATAACCAGTGACTTTTTAAGTGAGTTTTTGTACAGCCTTGAAGTGATTGCTTGATAGTAATGTGGTTATAGTTGGAGGGGTTCCATAATTTGGATATTATGCAGGAGAATAGAACTTCCCCAGCTGAGTTCTTGACTTTGGTTACTAGAAGTTGATTTTTACTGCTGGAACAAAGTGGTTGAGTGGTGCAGTAGGGATGGAGAAGGTTTTGGAGGGATGGGATTTTAAGAGGATAGTTTACTAACTTATGAGCGAGTGAGAGGTGATGCAGGTGAAGAAGCTGAGGGAGTTCAAGCCAGTCAACTTACCTAAGTGAGATACAGTGGTGACTGAGATATGATGCTCCAGTGACAAATGTAGCAGTTTACTTAGGTCAGTTTGTCTAAAGTTGGTGAGTATAGGAGAGGCATAGAGTAAAGTGGAGATTAGGTGGGAATTAGCAGCAGAAATTCTTACTGTTTTGGTGAGGAATTGTTTGTTTCTATACAATGGCCCAATTTTTTGTTAACTTTTTTTTTGGTAAGAGAAATGTTAATGTCAAATCTAAGATTATCAGTCTCAACACCAAGTAGTTTCATGTGTTTTGTTGGGGAGATGATGTTAGTGTCATTGGCTAGAATATTAAAGTGGGGAATGGTTAGGTTAGTTTTGGTGGGTTGGAAGATAAGGAGTTTAGTCTTGTTAGGGCTGATTATTAACTGGGCATTAAATAGCCAGGTTTCTACAGAGAAAAAGGCTTCTTGTGTGAACTTATGTACTTTAGGTATAGTTGGGGCTGATCAGATGAGGGTGGAGTCATCTGCATACTGTATGAGAGAGGCTTTCTTGGTAGCTATGACTAGATCATTGGTGAAGAATGAGAATAGCAGAGAACCAAGGCTAGAGCCTTGGGGTACACCGAGTGTAACAGTAAGTCAAGGAGATAGGTCATTATGCCAAACAATGGATTGTTGGCATCCAGTTAGGTAGCTGTGAAGCCAGTCAATAGCTGATTGTGAAAAGGATAGGATAGTAAGAACAGAGATTAGTAGTTTGTGTGACTCCATATCAGAGGCCTTGGAGACATCCAGGAATGTAGCAGAGGAGAACAGGCCATTATTTTTATGGTGAAAGAATAGTGTTAATGAAAGAGAGCAAGAAAGTTGTATTACTGTGGTATGGCCTGAAGCCATGTTGGGTGCTGGAAAGGAGGTTATTAGCTAGGAGGTAGTCCAAAACTTGAGAGTGGATACATTTCTCAAGTATCTTAGGAATAGAAAAAGGATGGCTATGTGGCGGTACTTGGAGAGCTCAGCGGAGGAGCCTCTTTTATAGAGGGGCTTGATGTGGGATAGTTTAGGCTAGACTGATAATATTGAGTTTTGTCTTCCTTTATTTGCTTTTTGACCCTATTATGCAATTCTAGGAATGACAGTCTAGAGGGGGGATTTTTGTTAAGCCTAGTGTTCCCAAGACTCTGTCTCTGACTTTCATTTGTGCTCTGGTACCTTTTTGTAGCCAAGAGAAGTACTGTGTTTTGACTCTGGGATTTCTTATGAGGGCATGTGAGTGTAGGATATTTAGGAAGGTATTATTGAAGAACTGAACCGCTTCATCCAGACTGAGGTTCATAAGTTCATAGGTAGGTACAAGGCTATTGGCCCTAGGGCCTATATAAGCCTATCCAAAAAGGTACCCTGGCTTTCGGTATCCAAGAAAATTATTTTCCTGTGTCCCTGTCGAGCAGAACCACAGAAGTGATCCCCTGGGTGAATTTACTATCTCCCATCCAATCATCAAGATTCTTCTTGAAGAGTGCTAATGTGGAGCTTTGTTTGATATAGATAGTTAGTTTGTTCCAGAGTATGGAAAGTCTCTGGGACAGGAATCTATCCCTCCAGCATGTTCTGTTTATTGTGGTGACAAGATTAAGTCCCTAGTGCGTGTAGCTCAGAGGGATTAGGATTTCTTTAAGTGGAGCATGTCCAACAGCTCTGGGTTTGACATAGCTTTGTATGATAGGCAGAGATCACCTCTGAGTAGGCGATATGCAATGGAGTAAAGCTGGAGTTTTTTGAGACAGTCTGCATAAGGCATCTGTTTGAGACCAGTAATCATCTTTGTGAGGTATTTCTGTGGCCTTTCCAGTCGTTGCAGATGTCTTGTGAGGTACATACCAAAAGGGGCACTGTATTCTATAATGGGTCTAATGAGTAATGAGTAGAGGGGAACAATGACCTCTTTTTTCCTGGATGAGAAACCTTTTGTGATGAGGTGTGCCACATAAAAGATTTCCTGACTCCTGTGGCAATGTGATTATCAAAGGAGAGACTACTGCCCACCTGTGTTCCATTATCAAAGGAGAGACTAATGCACACCTGTGTCCCAAGGTCTCTTATCACACATTTGGTGTTAAGTAGACTACCGCCCATGTGGTAGTTCATGGGTACAGAGTTTTTAACAAAAGAGATGACAATGCACTTTTTGGCATCGAGCTTGAGGCCATGGCTTTGACAACAGGCATCTGTCTCAGTGAGGCCCTTTTGTAGGATGTCCACATTGTTAGGAGTTTTGATTTTGACTCTTAGTTTGCAGTCATCTGCAAACTTCTTTAGCCAAAGACCTTCTCTGTTAGCCTGTACTTCAGAGAAGTAGATAGCAAACAGGAGAGGACCCAGGACTGAACCCTGTGGTACTCCACTTGTCACTGGTCTGAAGTCGGATTTGGAGTCTGCTACTTTCACAGTGTGGGTTCTGTCAGTGAGCCAGTTGGCAACCCATCTTGTGACATAGGGATTAATTCCTAGTTTAGTGAGTTTATCTATAAATCCAGAGTGGGGGATGGTGTTGAAAGACTTGGCAAGATCTAGATAGGCTGTGTGAACCACCTTACCCTCATCTACAGCTTTGGTGACCGCTACAAAGAAGTCTATCAGGTTTAGGAGACATGAAATCTGCCTTTTACAAACCCGAACTGGGTGGGGTCCAGAGTTTGGAGATTACCAATGTCTTTGTTTATAAGTTCCATGATGATATGTTCCATAACCTTGCAGACCAGGTTCATGAGGCTAATGGGGTGGTAGTTCCGGGGGTCCATGGTGGCTCCCCCTTTGTGGAGTGGGATAACTGTCACTGTGCACCATTAGTGGGCACAAAGCCTGAGGTGAGGCTATGATTGAACATGGTACTTAGGTGGGGTGCCAGTTTGTCCTGTAGTTTGTGTTGAACGCAGCCTGGGATTTTGTCAGGTCCCATGGATGCTGTGTTCTTGGCTTTGGAGAATGTGGTTTTTACCTGTGCAGCCAAGCTTACAGGAACTTTGCATTCTTCCGGTATAGAGATGGGCCCTTTAGGGGGTGAGAGGGGGGTAAAGTTAGCACTAAACCTATCTGCCAGGATGTTGACAATATCAGTTGGTTCTGTATATTTAGTGCCATTGTGCTGTAACTCAGAGCAGATCTGAGTGTTGCTATTGAGATTCTTGACATAGCTATAGAATGCTTTGTGGGTGTCTTTACAATTAGTGGTGATTTTGTTTTCATATCTAGCTTTGGAGGATTTTATTAGGGATTTCAGCTTCTTACTGAGGCTGACCAGGGAGTTCCTCCAATCATGGGATTTTACTCTTTTTTGCAACAGTTTCTTTCTTCTTTTGTAGAGTTTGTTTATGGCAGGGGACCACCAGATTGACTTCCTTTTTTGGAGGATAGCATCTTGGTTCTGTTAGGGACTGCACGATCCATGCACTTGTGTAAGTGCTTATAAAGTGCATTTGTGTAGGATTCAGCAGTCGTACCTCTATTGTCCATCTGCATGGGTGTTGTAGCGTTTTCCACTTCTGTCTTAAAAAGTATGAAGTTGACTTTGGAGAAATTTTTTATGACGGTTTCCCTAATGGGGGGTGGGGGGTGGAATTTTAATGTCTAGGCTGATTAGCTTGTGGTCGGATCTGACCAACGAGGAATTGACCTCTGGTGTGGAACACCGGTTGCCCATGTTGATAATGACCAGGTCTAGGATATTGCTGCCCCTGGTAGGTGTGGGGATAAGCTGATCCAAGGTGTTGGAATTTATGAATTTCAGAAAATATTGAGCAAAAGAGTTGGTACATGAGTAATTTTCCCAGTTAATGGTGGGGTAGTTGAAATCACCCATTATTAGGGTGTTAGGTTGCACCCTGATATTTTCCAGTGCAACAAGAAATGAGGAGTGGGAATCCTGGGGCATGGTGGGGGATCTGTAGCAGGCTAGAATTTGGAGTGAGGTCTTGCCCAGAGTTAGTTGCACTTGGATAATCTCAGATGCATTATGCTGAACAACTAGTCTGGAGGTGTAGATACCCTTAATGAATATGGACATGCCTCCACTTTTAGTGTTTTGGTCCAGATTAGGTGGCCAACAGGTGAGGTATGAATTATAGCCTGGTAATGAAGGGGTGCTCTCTGGAGCCTTGGACTAGGTCTCTGTCACTGCACAGATGTGGATGTTCTCCATTTTAAGGAGTGCCTCGAGTGAGTGCATTTTGAGGTTTAGACTTCTAGCATTGAGTAGCATTGCCTTCAGATTTTACTTGATTGTACCTGTTACGGTGGTGAATTTGTCATTTGAACCTTGCCTAAAAAAGGCACTATAGGGGTGGCAAGAGCCTTAGCCAGTATCCAGAATCCCAAGGGCGACAGGTGCAGGCCATCTCTGGCAAAGCAGTGGTCTGTTGATCATGTCATCCCAGGCAGACAGATACTGGATCCCTTAAAATGACACACCAGAAGCTTAGCCAATTGTTGAAGTCAATCATTTTGTCCTTGTACTGTGGTATCATTCTGGGTGATGGCAGGATGCTACTCAGGGCTAGGGTCATACCTGCCTGAGCTACAAGATCGGACAGCTCCTCCATGTCTCTTTTCATGTAGTCCAGGGAGATACATCTCAGGTCATTCACACCAACATGGACAATGACAGAGTCATATTTGTACTTGTTATGGAGTGACCTGAGTGCGTGTGTTATGTGGTGGATCCTGGCATCCAACAGGCAGCTGACAGTAACTTTCTCCTTGTTTAGCCTGGTGAGTGGAACATCAGTGTGCCTGACTATAGAGTCACCTATGACTAGAGTTTTGGGTATGTTGTTATGCCTTATCGGCTATGGTTGAGTGGCACACTAAGTTTGTGGGATATGTGTCATTTGGGTTGTGTTGGGGGGGTGGAGTTTTCTTGATTTTCTGCTTTTGAGGTCCTTGTTGCTTGGGCAGATTTTTATTGAGAGCTTCCACAAATGTAGCTGTATGTTTTGTGTTTCAATGTGCGTGTTTTGGTGGTGTAGGATTTAAGGGACTATGTGATGAGTGTGATGTGGTGCAAGTGTTTACCTTCTCCTCTTGACTGTCTAGTCCAGTCTTGGGTGAAGAGAGATTTGCTGCAGTTTGGCTATATAAGTGCATCTCTCACAGTTTGTAGTGTTGGGTGGTAGGAGGAGAGGGTTGTCTGTGTACTTGAGGCATTTGCTGCATTGCCCCAAGATGCCCAGATTCATCAGGTAGACAGGAGAAAACAACAGGAGCTGACCCTTAGACATGCCTGGATAGGTGCTTATTTATTAAGTACTAAACATTGTTTTCCTCTAGACAAGTGAGGAAAGTTGAGTGCTGTAGTAATTTTTAGCTTATTTAGTGCTTACAATGAGTTCTGAACAAGTGCTGAGCTCAAAGAAATGGATTTGATAGCTAAAACTAAAAAAACTGGCTAGTTCTAAGGGAAAATTTGAACAGCAGACTTTATGGCACCGGGAATACTTTAACACTAGCTAAGCAGCGATGCATAAAGTGTTTTTTTTTTTTTTAGATAAACTACCTAGTACTTACCACTCCCACTGATAAGCTAGAAGGCTTCCCTCCAACACAGAAAGGCTTAGGGTCTCAGAAACTTACAAACAGTCCTGGATACAGCAAATCTGTATCTGGACTAGACTACTTATAGGAAAGGCAGGAAACAAGCTTAGAATTTAGTAAAGTGGAAAGGGAGAAAGGAGGAGCAGAAGATAATTCAAGCTTAAGAAACTAAGTGGGTTAGCCTTCTCAAATATTCTCCCTGTATTAGGTAGAATTAGGCAATGACACTAGACTAGGAAGAGTGTCCCAGATCAAATTTACAGTAGGGGTGGGCAACTGCAAAGCCACCAGTCAGAACAAACAAACCCAAACAGATGCTTAACAAATGTAGAAAATTTCCAGTTAATACCTCACACACAGTGAAACTAGCTAGAAAAGTATGCAGCAGACAATAAAAGTGCTATAAATAACTCGTAAAAATAAGCAAAAAACAGGATGCTTAATGTTATATATCACAGATCAGAGTTTGCTCAGTGCCCTTCCTTTGATTAGCTCAGTTTGAAATGGCAGAAACACTCACAAGTTAACTTCTTAAGTAACAGAAAGTTGAAACCTGAAACAACTTTAAAAAAAGCTCGAAAGAACCATTGAGGTGCTTACTCCAAGCTGTAGTCCAGGTAACCCCAATCAGCCAATGAACATAAACACTTCCATCTCACTGAAATGCAAGAATGGCTTTGGCTAAACTAAGATGGCCTGGAATATGTGTTCAGACACACAGCCTCTACAAACAAACAACTAGGCCCAAAACACAAGCCTGAATATGCACAATGCTACAACTACCCACACCATGTAGGAAGAAAAAAAACTGCATAAATATGTTGACAAATTACAGGTTCGAAGGGATGAGATTAAGGCAAGAAGGTTAAAGTTTAGCTTGTTTCAGATGAGATTAAGGTGAGAAGGTTAAATTTTAGCTTGTTTTGGATTTGTCGATAGATGATGGGTTTTGCACTATCTAAATGATGTTGCAGAAGGAACGTTGGAGTGTGGTTACTGAGGCAGTCAGGTAGACAGCCAGCAAAGTATGAATGGAGGGGCTTTATTGACTAATATCCAGTCAAGAGTAGAATGTTTGAGTTTTTATTTCTCTGGGTTTGTGACTGTATTAGTTGGGAGAAACCATGTAGGTTTAAGTGGTGGGCTGGGTGATTGCTACTGCAAGATTGCCAGTCAATGTTAAAATCACCTAAAATTATGGTTTCATGGCAAAGGTATTGGCTTGCCCAGCTCAGGAGGTTTTCCAGCGGTGGAATGTTATTGCCAGGTGAGAAGTAGCATCCAGTGATGCTGACTGTTTTTTTGCGGTTTAGTTTGAGGTTGGCATATAAGATTTCTTCATTGCCAATTTGGGGAGCTGATGTGTTAAAGGACTGGATGTTGAGGTGGTGTTTAAACATTAGAGTGACACCACCCCATTTCTTAGATAGCCTAGCCAAAGTATGTTATAACCTGGTGGGAGTATTTCCTCACTTTTAATGTGAGGTTTGAGCCAGATTTCAGTCAGGATGATTATATCAGGAGAGTATAATGCTATGTTGGCGTGGAGGTCTTGGGTTTTATTGGTTACACTTCTTATATTTAAACTCAGGAGAAGGAGGTCAGATGATTTTCTGTTGGTTGCTAGCTGCAAGATGGAACAATTATTAGACAGGTTATTGGGTGTGGATTTGGTGATGGCTGGACCAGGGTTAGGGTGGATGTCACCAATGAGGGCTAAATTGGATGGAACAGTATACATAAGTTTTATAAATCTGATAATTAGCCTGTAATTTAGTGATAATGTTTGTACGTGATGGGTGACTGAAGGTGCGGAGGGTGCATTGAGAGGGATATTGTGCTGGTATAACAAGTGTAATAGTTAGAGGGTGCAGTGATAGTGGTTGGGTGTAACTATTATCATGTCATGGTAAGATATAAGGTGCGCAAGGTGAGTGCAAGTAAGGAGTGTCAGCACATTAAGTAGTACCATGATTGTGTCAGCTGAACAGTTAGATAGGAAGTGGGTGGGGTGTTGTAGACTGTAGAGAAGAGAAATACCCAGTACAGTTCTGATTGATTTGCTGGTTACTGGGTGAGATTAACGAGTAGTAGTAAAGGATCTGGGAACACTTGTAAATGGCAATATGGCATTTGACCAATAAGTAGCTAAAATAGTAAGAAAACTGTTCTATGTCACCTAACGTATAGGTAAGCATATGGCATCCAGGTCCATGGAAGTAATCAGCCCTTATCAGGCCTATCATTGAGTACAATGCCTCATTTAGCATGTACCTAACCAGGCAGTTACAACAAACAGCTTCTAGGAATCTACAAACCATCCTAAAATATTGGCAAGTCATTATATAAATGCTCAGTATCTCACTCCTGGAACTCTCTTCCTCATAATATAAGAAGTATCCCCCATAAGTCCCAATTCAAACTTGCACTCAAGCACTACCTACAAAACACCTGGACTTGTCCCTGCCTAGCACCAACCTGATCCTACTTGCCTACTTTCTAATACCACTTCCTTTTACTCACCATCCTACTTCCTGTCTTCTTGTCCCTCTTCCTAGCAAAACATACCAACTCCCACTACTTGTAAATAATATTTTCTTCTTTACATGCAAATATCATGTTGGTACTGTATATAAATATCATGTTGGTACTGTATATATATATATATATATATATATATATATATATATATATATATATATATATATATATATATATATATATACAGTTACTCAAAAACATGTACAAAACTTTAATTGTGCTACCATCTTTTGTTGTATAAATTCTTATTGTGATGTAATTTCTTTCTCGAATGATTGTAATTGTACTTAGAGCTTTTCTCCTCGGGTCTCCACTGAAAATGAGCCATTGGCTCAATTGGACCAACCCAGTTAACAAATGACAATAAACAAATAAATAAATATTCAGAAAGGTTTCTCACCAGGAGAATTTAGGACATGAATACTTTCTTCTCTACTGATTGTCTAAAAGCCATATGATGCTGTTGGTGGTAATGACCCTCTGCTCATCTCTTTGCTTAAATATACTAGCTCTATGTTCACACATCTGAAGAGAAAGTAGAAGTGCCAGTGAACACAGCAATTGTAGAAACTGCGATCTCAAAAGCATACTAGGAAAGATTGGAAGTATCAGAGCTGTAAAGTAACAGTGAAGGTTGGCATCCCTGAGCAGCACACACTGGATTTGTGCCCCCAACTCGTAAACTGTGATACTATGTTATTCTTTTTTCTTAGATAGTAATGAGTTATTATGTAGCAAACTTATAATTCATTGCTACATAACATATTGCTACCCTTAAAAGTAATGCAACAATTTAACAGTTTAGTGTCCCCTACAAGTTGGTACCTAGGGCAGTTACTCCTACACTACACCCTGGAAAACACAGTCATGTAAAAACAAGATCTGAGAATTGCGAAATACCAATTAGGCTTTCATTTCTTATAAAGTTACTGTTTGAAAGGCCTCCCTCTTCTATTCATGTCAGTTAGCAGAAGTCACTAAAACAAATCAACTAATGCTGAATCAAAAATATGAAATCACTAATGTAGTAATACAATGTTTCGGACCTTTGTCCCTATGTAGAAGTTTTCCCTGATCCTTCCTATGTAAATATACTAACTCCACAACTGCACATCCATGGAGTAAGGGCAACGTCTAATAGACAATAAATCAATCCCTACACTGAATGTGCAGCTCCTTGTTGCAAAAATAGACAAATAAAAATATGAATTTAATGTACAAATAAAGATGAAGTTCTAAGATAATAATTGTAAAATAAAACTCAAAGTAATATGAAATTATATGCAATACTTCTAACAAAGAATTAAGACAATTAGCCACAAAATAATATAAAATGTTATATAAAGTTATGCACTGCACTAACACCAAAAACTGAAGCTTTACAACTAATAATCCAAAACAACCTTAACCAAGGCGGGTTCAGTTAATCCTCCCTCTTTTGTTCTCTTCTCTGTTGTCATTTACTGCACTGACTCAATTCGCTGCCTTTATAGTCTAAGATCAGATTTATACAGCATTTCTACTGTTAATCCTGTTTCCTTTCTTCCTCCTGTCATTCTGTTTTTAGCTGCGACTTTTCACCTCCTGACATTTCTGTACAGACTATTGCCTAGCTACTTTCCTCCTCCTCTGTATGTAAGCTGTAATCTCTCTTCCTTACATCTGCCCTGCTAATATTATTCTCTAAAACTATTTCCCTTTTATCTTTAGCTTCATCTCAATTAACTACCCTTACCTGTCTGACTAATCACTGCAGCTTTCTGTTACTGCCTTTACTTATTGTCTGCATCCCCTTCATGCAATCATACTTTTATTAGCAGGTCGTGATCATCCAAGTGAAATATGTAACTAATTTCCCAGTGTTGAGTATGCTTTCACTTTTTATTAACAAACATGTTAAAATTGCAGATCTTTTCTCCTGCATCTTTTTTATGAAAATATACCTGGAAAAGTGAAGAACCTAGTAGTGTAACTAAAGTAAAACAAACAAGCAAACAAATAAACAAGATGCAAGACACTTAAGGGGATAGAAAGATAAGTATATAGAGAAACACAGACTGACCCACAGACAGACAAATATACTTTGACCTCATACTGCATCATCAGTTCACAAATGGCATGACATAGTAAATCAGTTATATTTAGTCTTCAGACATAAACCTTCGAGTAGGCTAAAGTATGCCATGGTGAGGGGTGTAACAAGGAACTGTGTAATTGCAAACTCTCTTAGTGGTTTGAAAAGGCCAACATATGCCATGGTGTGGGTTATACAAAGAAAATGTGTGAGTGTAAACTATGTTAATGGTTATAGCTTTCAGAAACAGTAAACTGCAGACACTGCATCCCAGTGCTTAATAAGTGAATTTGTATGCAGTAGATGTCCTACATAGTACAGCTACTATGCAGAACTGACAACTAAATTATTGTATTTTTTAAGTTACAAGATCAAAGAGAATGCTTGGATGGGGTGCTCTTGTACAGGAAAGCTGTCATACTTTATGCTGTAATAACCAACAAATGTTTAATCCATGTAGGCTTTATACTGACTGCTGTTGTCATTATCATGTTACCATTGTATTACTTTTTTAATTTTAATTTAACAATAATTGACAAGACACTGTACATGTAGAAAATAAAAGGTGCATATTGTATACTATACCAGAAACCCAGGGTAAAGAAAAAGCACAAGGCACCACACCCACTTCCGCTCATTAGGCTAATTTGGATAACAAATATAAACATGCCATTTACATATTCTGCATGCATGTACAAGAATGTCCGAGATACAGTATGCAAATTGTACATGCAGATTTTATCAGGCAAACAGGGTTATACTAGACCATTTTTGTTACATACTTTGGCACATTGATGCTTTATATGTAAATTTGTTCTTCCTAGAGCTCCTAGAGTGTAGAAAGCCGGTGACACTTGCTCAAAGATGCCTCCATCTTGTGTTCCTGAAGACTGGCTCAAACCACTTAAAATGTTCAGCAGTCTCCTGCAAAAATGACCGGTAAGAAAACTATCAAAACGTATCATTGCTCACAGTACTAGGAATACACAAAATAATCATCATGGAAAAATACCTACATTCTTTGTTCAGGGTTCAGGAAGCAAAAGCAATTCATGGGATTAAGCAGCAATGTCCTTAAATTAAGATTCAGTGTGCATGATTAGCCTTGCCTGTTAACTGTCCAAAAGTAAAGTTAATAAAATAAAAAATAAAAAAAATCAGTGAGTAACAGCATCATATAACACTAAGAACAAGAATTAACTTCAGGCAATAACAATGTTTAAAAAGGTATTCAAATTTACATCTGTTTCTTTTTAAGAAACAATGCGTTCCGGACTTTGACAGATGGTAAGCTTGTAACTACATAATAAACTTTGTGATAAAATTCAACCAAGTTCTGTACATTAACTTTTTAGTTCAGTTTAAAATAAAGACTTCATTTTCACTTTTCATTAAAAGCCACACATTACATATCTTTGATTAGAGTTTCTCAGTTCTGCATATTACAGCAGTTTGATGAATCATGTCATCTAGCAAATACAGTTTGCAGGACTATTGCAATTTTTGTAGCACTGTTTAAGAGGGACAAAAGAATATAGAGTATTAGTGCATGTAGCAGTATCGCAGTTTATCAAAATGAGGATGCAGAGAATAGTCACCTCTGAACATTTTCTCAAACACAGTCAGTGCACTAGGATATGAAGCAAGCTTATATTTTAAGGAAGCAGAGGATATGGAGCCCAGCTAATCACTAATGTCACTCAGATATGTATTCATGAGGGTATTTGGCCTTAACATCTAATGGCAAATGTATACTACTGCCTTGCATTATGACAAGCAGCTCAACTAAGCTGTATACTGGCAGCTCCAGAATGAGGTTATAATCACTCTTCGCCCAGGATTTCACCCTCCTCAGTTTGAGCCTAGTACTTTTAGTGCTTATTACCAATAGTAACTAAGACTTAATCAGACTGTGTGTGTGTGTGTGTGTGTGTGTGTGTGTGTGTGTGTGTATATATATATATATATATATATATATATATATATATATATATATATATATATATATATATATATATATATATACACATATATATATATATATATATATATATATATATATATATATATATATATATATATATAGAGAGAGAGAGAGAGAGAGGTTTACCATCAAAATTTTGAAGGCAAAACTTATTTAAAGCAAAAGACTAAAATACATCAAAAACAAAACCAACATCTAGCCTAAATGCCGAACATCAGAAACACAATAATCAATAGGGAACATACCAGACTTCCAGTTTCAAAAGTCCATATATCCTTTTACATTTTGACCTATAGGTATGTTGACTAACAATAAATACAAAGACAGAAAGAGAGTCTCAACTTTCTTTTAGTTGATTCTGTAGTGCTTCTGTGTACCTTCTTCAGATTTGCCTGTGGGGGTTGGGCCTACATTCATGTGTTGATTCCTATAACTGATAGTTTCAGTCTTAGATGTGTTCCTCTAAAATGGGTTAGATATTGATAATGATCCTGGGTTGATTTAGTGCCTTGTGGGTGACATGGAGCACGCTTGTTAGTTATTTAGCCAAATAAGAGATACCCCTGTTTAGGCTCTTGGTGTTATATATTTATACAAATCATCCTTTCAAGTTCAGTAAAAAGTGTGGTGGTCCAATTTCCTAAGGTTGCATATGCAGTTAAATGAAAATAAGGTATTCAGGCCTGGTTGTTTTCCTGCTGTCAGTAATATGTGTCATTCTAATTTCTTCTTCTCTGATCTGTCATTTCCATCACCATCCAGGTCTTCATAGTGGATCCTGTCAATGACATGAAAAGTGAAGATGTTACATCCAACATTTTCCTTAGCATGCCTGACCAAGGAGTTGTTGGGGTTCCTTGACATATGTCCATGCAGTGATGTGCTATCCTGGTCTTTAACTTATTCCTGGTCTTTCCCACATAAAAAGCTGGACAAAGCTTGCATTGTGTTCTGTGAACAACTGTGTCAAAGTTGCATTTACTGCAACATGTGCACTGAAATTTCTTCTGGTTGTTGGGACAAAAGAATTGTCCTGGTTGGTTATGAATCTGCAATAGTTGCAGAAAGGTGGGCCTCATTGATAAGCACGTTTTCTAAGTTGCACATTCTCTATTGGTCTTTCTACATAGTACCTTATGCACTTGTTTATACAGATGGTAAAGAGCAGTTTTGGGTGGAGGATCTTACTCAGAGTCTTGTTTTCACTAATAATGCACCAGTTGTACTCAATTGCCCTCAGATTCTCAAATATCCTCAGTCGCAGATAGTATAGCATTCCCCATCAGAATTCTAATCAATCGGTCCATAGCTGATGCCAAATTCCCCTCCATATGGAAAATATCTTGTGTTATACCTCTCCATAAAGGTGGTTGCTCTACCGAACTATCAAACTATAGGCCCATAGCCATCTTGTCACCACTGGCTAAGATCCTGGAAAAATGCACCCACAAACAACTCCTGTACTTTCTAACCCAGAAAAATCTACTGGCTAAATCTCAGCATGGCTTTAGACCACATCATAGTACCACCACAGCCCTCCTCTCATTCACTAATGATATTTACCATAACAGAAACAACAACAAGCTCTCCTCAGCTCTATTCTTGGATCTTTCCAAAGTGTTCGATATGGTTAACCACCAGCTGTTAATCCACACTCTGACTAATATATCCCTAGGTCACCACTCCCTTCAATGGTTCCAATCCTATCTACATAGTAGACAACAAGCAGTACTATGGCAAAATAATCTATCTAACCTTCTTCCTAACACCCTAGGTGTCCCCAAAGGGTCTATCCTGGGTCCACTGCTATTCTCCATATTTATCAATGATCTCTACACTGTCATCCCAAATGCCAACTGCATTCAGTATGCAGATGACTCTATGATTATCTGCACTGGTACCACCAAGGATGAGCTACAGGCTAATACTCAGTTAACTTTCAACCTGGTTGAAAGTTGGCTTGCAGGCCGATGTCTCCTTCTAAACCCCAATAAAACTAAACTGCTATTTTTCTCTCTCACACATAAATCACTGGTGATATCCTTCTCCATTACCTCTAACAATGGCACTATCATCGCCCCAGATGTCCACACAAAACTACTTGGGGTAATTGTAGACAACAATCTTAAATTTGATGCCCATGTAAATAAAGTGATAAAAACCATTAATAAAAAACTGGGCTCACTGTATAGAATAAAATCATTCCTTACCCCACCTGCTAGGACTGCTATTGCCCAATCCCACCTCCTCTCCACCCTCTTCTATGCCTCTCCTATACTTGCCAACTTAAACAAAATGGAACTTAATGGACTCTCAGCCTGCTATAACAGCATAGCTAGATTTGCCACTGGGCTGCCCTACAGAACACATTACTGTATAAACCTAAACAATCTAGGCTGGCTAGAGCTATCTAGACAGATTCAGTATAACCAACTTATTATAGCTTTCAAAGTTCTTAACCAACCTCATAATACCCCTGCGTTAAGATATATCATCAAACCTCACACCAACCAAAGATCACTTAGATCATCCAATAGAATTGTAGTGCAAACCACTATAGCTAACAACTTAGCAGGGAACTCCACATTTGCCAACTCGGTAGGCAAAGCTTGGAACTCACTACCCCTGTACATCACAACAAACACTACCCTTTCTAAATTTAAGACAGACCTCAGGGAGTACTTCATGACTCAGTGGCTTTGTCCCTGTGCCAGGCCTGATTAAATACATGGTAACACTTGTACACCTGTATCAGATTAACAATTGCTTTTGTAAATAATAGTCAATTCAATGCTACTGTGTTATAATAAGCTGTCCAGATGTAAAGCATCCTATTTCAGCTAACCTATGAGCCCAGTGGCAAATCTAGCTGAATTTCCTGTTTGCACTTAATTTTAAAATCGTTTTTTCTCAAAACTTGCATATTTTCTGTCTTTGACCTAGCACTCTTGTGTGGGGTCATTTACTGCACTGTTATAAGTTGATATTACTTGTGAACCTCTGCTATCTCTGAAAAAACAAAAACAAAAAAAAAATCTTGCTTTTTCCCACTTTTCTGAGATTTAAAAAAGTTCAGTTACAGGCTTGCTGTTCCTGAACTGTTTGTAAGTTTCTGTGAGGCCATTTTTGCTTGGGCTAGGGGAGAGTCTCTCTGTTGATCAGTGGCAGTGAAAAACATTGAGCAGCTCCCCTGCCCCCCATGGGAGTGGTTACTGACTTGAAACTGTAGTTTTATTGACCAGTAGGGGTCATTTCCAAAACTCCTTCATCTTCCTCTCTTAAAACCTAGTTGCCTCGTGGGTTTGGTGTCTTTTCAGGCATGTTGGCTGTTGGTGAAGCACCCACCAAGAGGAGAAAATGCTGAGAGAAGAAGGGAGCCACTTTTGAGATTTTAAGTATTTTTCTCTGTTTATTTGCTAAGTTTTTCTGCATAGTTGCCTAGTTTGAGCATTTTCTGGCTTGTTAAACCTGATTTCTGCATTAGTAGCTGTATTTAGAGCACAACCAAAAGCTGTTTACTGAATTTCCTGTTTGCACTTAATTTTAAAATCGTTTTTTCTCAAAACTTGCATATTTTCTGTCTTTGACCTAGCGCTCTTGTGTGGGGTCATTTACTGCACTGTTATAACTTGATTTTACTTGTGAACCTCTGCTATCTCTGAAAAAACAAAACAAAAAAAAATCTTGCTTTTTCCCACTTTTCTGAGATTTAAAAAAGTTCAGTTACAGGCTTGCTGTTCCTGAACTGTTTGTAAGTTTCTGTGAGGCCATTTTTGCTTGGGCTAAAGGAAAGTCTCTCTGTTGATCAGTGGCAGTGAAAAACATTGAGCAGCTCTCTTGCCACCCCGTGGGAGTGGTTACTGACTTGAAACTGTAGTTTTATTGACCAGTAGGGGTCATTTCCAAAACTCCTTCATCTTCCTCTCTTAAAACCTAGTTGCCTTGTGGGTTTGGCGTCTTTTCAGGCTTGTTGGCTGTTGGTGAAGCACCCACCAAGAGGAGAAAATGCTGAGAGAAGAAGGAGCCACTTTTGAGATTTTAAGTATTTTTTCTCTGTTTATTTGCTAAGTTTTTCTGCATAGTTGCCTAGTTTGAGCATTTTCTGGCTTGTTAAACCTGATTTCTGCATTAGTAGCTGTATTTAGAGCACAACCAAAAGCTGTTTACTGAATTTCCTGTTTGCACTTAATTTTAAAATCGTTTTTTCTCAAAACTTGCATATTTTCTGTCTTTGACCTAGCACTCTTGTGTGGGGTCATTTACTGCACTGTTATAACTTGATATTACTTGTGAACCTCTGCTATCTCTGAAAAAAAAACAAAAAAAATCTTGCTTTTTCCCACTTTTTTAAGATTTTAAAAAGTTCATTTACAGGCTTGCTGTTCCCTGAACTGTTTGTAAGTTTCTGTGAGGCCATTTTTGCTTGGGCTAAAGGAAAGTCTCTCTGTTGATCAGTGGCAGTGAAAAACATTGAGCAGCTCCCCTGCCCCCCGTGGGAGTGGTTACTGACTTGAAACTGTAGTTTTATTGACCAGTAGGGGTCATTTCCAAAACTCCTTCATCTTCCTCTCTTAAAACCTAGTTGCCTTGTGGGTTTGGCGTCTTTTCAGGCTTGTTGGCTGTTGGTGAAGCACCCACCAAGAGGAGAAAATGCTGAGAGAAGAAGGGAGCCACTTTTGAGATTTTAAGTATTTTTTTCTCTGTTTATTTGCTAAGTTTTTCTGCATAGTTTGAGCATTTTCTGGCTTGTTAAACTTGATTTCTGCATTAGTAGCTGTATTTAGAGCACAACCAAAAGCTGTTTACTGAATTTCCTGTTTGCACTTAATTTTAAAATCGTTTTTTCTCAAAACTTGCATATTTTCTGTCTTTGACCTAGCACTCTTGTGTGGGGTCATTTACTGTACTGTTATAACTTGATATTACTTGTGAACCTCTGCTATCTCTGAAAAAACAAAAACAGAAAAAAATCTTGCTTTTTTCCCACCTTTCTGAGATTTAAAATAGTTCAGGTACATGCTTGCTGTTCCTGAACTGTTTGTAAGTTTCTGTGAGGCCATTTTTGCTTGGGCTAAAGGAAAGTCTCTCTGTTGATCAGTGGCAGTGAAAAACATTGAGCAGCTCCCCTGCCCCCAGTGGGAGTGGTTACTGACTTGAAACTGTAGTTTTATTAGCCGTACTAGGTCAATTCCTGGCTCTTTCCAGCCCCTGCTATCAAGCACGCTTTAGCGCGGAGTTGCCACTAGAGCAGCATCGAGCAGCACCGGTTTAACAAGGTTAAACTTTTTCTGGCTCCATAAAGTCTGTTCTTCATTTTTCCCTTAGAACTGCCCTACTAGTAATCTAAACAGTATATCCCTTAACTAAAAAGCGCAGCACTTGTTCTTAAAAAGCTTTTTTTTTTTTCTCCAAAAAAAAAAAAAAAAAGCTCAGCACTTGTCTTAAAAGCATCTTCTTTTCAGGCTTAGCACTTCTGTATTATACAAAGTCCCTCACTAGCAACCCCCCCCCAGGAGTACCCACTTCCTTACTAAGTCTTCTCTCATTCAGTTACACCCCAAACTTCTTAATTTCTCTAGCATGTCAAAGGGCCAGATGCTGGCGTCCTCTCCTGTCCAGTTGGTGAATCTGGGAATATTGAGGCAATGTTACAATTGCCTCATGTACACAGAAACCCTCTCCTCCTCCCACATAACACAAATACTTGCGAGAGATGCAGCTATTTAGCCAAACTGGAGGTTGAGCTCTCTCAACTCAGGACTGGCAAGACCAGACAGGAGGAGAAGGCAACTACACACACCACAAAACCAGTCTCACATAAAGCTATCACAACAATGAATCAAGCACATAAACACACAAAGACATACTCAGAGGCTCTGAGCAAAAATTTACCTAAACAGCAGAGGCCTCCAAAGCAGAAACCCAAGCAACCGCCACCTCATGACACACCACAGGCAACACATAAAACACAAAATCAGTGTGCAAAGCAGTCACAGCCCTTAAGGCCAAATACAACACCAAACATACTTGTCATAGGTGACTCCATAGTCAGACACACTGACGTCCCACTCACCAGGCTGAACAAGGAGAGGGTCACAGTAAGCTTCCTATCGGGCGCTACAATCCGCCACATAACACAAACACTCAGGTCACTCCACAGCAAGTACAAATATGACACAGTCATTGTCCATGCTGGTGTGAATGACCTGAGATGTACCTCCCTGGACTACATGAAAAGAGACATAGAGGAGCACTCTGATTATGTAGCCCAGGCAGGTATGACCCTGACCCGGAGCAGCATCCTTCCTTCACCAAGAATGATTCCACAACATAGAGACAAGATGATCAGCTTTAACAATTGGCTTAATTTCTGGTGTCATTCAAAGGGGATCCAGTGTCTGTCTGCCTGGGATGACATGCTTGACAAGCCATGCTGCTTCACAAGGGACGGCTTGCACCTGTCACCCCTGGGATTCTGGATATTGGCTAAGGCTCTTGCCACCCCCATAGTGCCTTTTTTAGGCAAGGCTCAAATTCTAAACCTACCACCCTAGAAAACAAAAATGGGAAGAAACTAAGGGTAATGCTGCTCAATGCCAGAAGTCTAAATCTCAAAATGCACACTCGAGGCCCTTCTCAGTATGGAGAACATCGATGTCTGTGCTGTGACTGAAACCTGGTTCAAGGCTCCTGAGATCACCCCGGCACTATCAGGTTTTACCTCATATCATGCGTTCCGGCCCCAAAACCCCGACCACACCACAAAAGGAGGGGTTGTATCCATATTCATCAAGGATACCCACACCTCCAGGTTGGTGGCAATGCGAAGCATTGGAAACCATCCAGGTGCAATTAACCATAGGCAAAAATGCTCTACAATTTGTACCATGCTACAGGCCACCCTCTCAAACTCAGGAACCCCACACAGCCTTCCTGAAGACACTGGAGGGTATAAAAGTATCTCCAAACACCATTATATTGGGTGACTTCAACTACCCGAATATAGACTGGGAACATTACTCAAGCCCAAACTTTCTAGCCCAAAGGTTCCTGGAGTTCATAAATTCAAATGCCATGGAACAACTAGTCACCGTTCCCACAAGAGGAGAAAATATACTAGATCTCATCATCACAAACATGGGGACAAAATGCTCCACACCAGAAGTATATCCCTCATTGGTGAGATCAGATCATAAACTAATCTCACTGGATATCCACATCCCGCCCCCACCCCAAACAAAAAAGACCACAGTGAAGAACTTCTCTAAAGCAAACTTCACACTACTCAAGACTGGTGTGGTATCCTTCAAGGCCCCGAGCCAGTGGAAACCACAACCCAAGCTGTGGAAGCCCTTACAAATGCCTTCTACGAACACCTCCAGGACTGCATGGATCAGGCAATCCCTAATAAAACCAAGACTCTTTCCACCAAGGGCAAACGTCCAGTCTGGTGGACCCCAGCCATAAACAAACTTTACAATAAGAGGAGAAAGCTGTTACATGATAGAGCAAATCCATAAAAGAGAAGACACCTTTGATCATTATTAGTAAAAAAAATACGAGCACTCATAAAATCATCCAAGGCCAACTTTGAGAGAAAAATTGCCATAGATTCAAAAGACAATCATAAGGCCTTCTTCAGCTATGTTAAAAACCTGGGTGGAAACGCCCAGATATACTCAGAATTAGTCCAAAATGATACAAAAATCACTGAACCCACAGACATTGCCAACATACTGGCAGACAGGTTCAGTGCAAACTTCACCCCCCTCCCCAAAAGGAGAGATAACTATTCCAGTGGAGTGCAGCCTCCCAGACATCTCCAATGTGCAGGTGAAAGCTGCTCTCTCTAAAGCTAAAAACACAGCATCAATGGGACCGGATGGTGTCCCCGGCTGTGTGCTACACAAACTCAATGAGGAACTAAACCCGCACATAAGGCAGCTGTTTAATCTTAGCCTTACCATAGGATACGTGCCCAAGGAGTGGCGTACGGCAACTGTGGTCCCACTCCACAAAGGCAGTGCCTCTACGGACCCTGGTAATTACCGCCCCATAAGCTTAACAAGCCTGGTCTGCAAAGCTATGGAGAGGATCATAATGGAACTCATAAACAAAGACATAGGGGACTTGCAGACATTGGACCTGACCCAGTTTGGCTTTGTCAAGGGCAGATCATGCCTTTTGAACTTGGTCGACTTCTTCGAAACAGTCACCAAGGCCATTGATGAGGGAAAGGCAGTCCATACAGCCTACCTTGACCTTGCAAAAGCTTTCGACACAATACCCCACTCGGGTATTATAGAGAAACTTACCAGCTTAAATGTAAACCCATATGTCACAAGATGGGTTGCAAACTGGCTAAAGGACAGAACCCACAGGGTTAGAGTAGCTGGCACCATGTCAGACTCCAAGCCGGTCACAAGTGGTGTCCCACAGGGCTCAGTCCTTGGTCCCCTGTTGTTCGGCATCTACTTCTCAGAAGTACAGGCTAACATAGGAGGACTATGGCTGACAAAGTTTGCAGATGACTGCAAACTGGGAGCCATAGTGGAAAGTGCATCGGACACAGATATCCTTCAGAGGGGTCTCACGGAAACTTATAGCTGGTGCCAGAGCCATGGCCTGAAGTTAAATGCCAAAAAATGTATAGTCATACCCTTCGGGAAAAACAAGGTAACCCCAAGCTACCATATAGGTGGCAATCCACTAAGCACAGAAGAGGTTATCAGGGACCTGGGGACCCAGGTTGACAGTGGCCTTTCTTTTGACACTCACATTGCTAAAGTGGTTAGAAAAACCTTCTACATTGCCCACCTGATCATGAAGGGATTCACATCCAGATCAAGTGAGGTCATTGTTCCCCTGTACTCTTCACTTATCAGACCAATGATCGAGTACAATGCCCCATTCAGGATGTATCTCACCCGACACCTGCAGCAATTGGAGAGACCCCAAAAGTTCCTCACCAAAAGGATAAAGGGACTCCAAAATCTGTCATATGCTGCCAGACTGAAGAAACTCCAGCTCTATTCAGTCGCATACCGTCTGCTCAGAGGTGACCTGTGCCTGACATACAAGGCCATGTCCAACCAGGAATTAATGGACATGCTCCACCTCAAAAAATCCAAATCTACCAGATCCACTAGAGCAAGTGACTTAAACCTTAGCACGGATGTAAATAGGACATGCTGGAGGGATAGATTTGTCACCCAGAGACTCCCTATGTTGTGGTATAAAATCCCGGTCCATGTGAGGCAGAGCACCTCTCTGGCTCTGTTCAAGAGAAATCTTGACCGGTGGATGGGAGATCATAGGTTTACCCCGGGAATCATCTCTGTGTCACTGCTGGACAGAGGCACAACAAACTAATGGGCACAGTATTTTTTAACATAAGGGGTGGCGTAAGCCACAAAAATTCTGGGATAGGCTTATAAATGCCTTAGGGCAGATAGCCTAGTATAAACCTATGAACCTATGAACCTTTGACTGTTTGTTATCTATGAACTTTAGAGTGTTACATATAAGTTTCCTTCTCTGTATTACTTCCTTTGGAGCTTTTCTCCCCGGGCCTCCACTGAAAATGGACATGTATCCAGTCGAACTATCCCGGTCAATAAATGTAAAATAAAATAAAAATAAATAAATTGCTCTCTTGATATCATTAAACTCCAATGAATAGGTGAAGGTGATGCTAGTCTTCCACCTATCATCTTCCCTTTGTCTGGTGAGGTTATGAAGATATTTTTCAGTCTGGCCAAAGGATTGTTCCAAACTGGGGTCATTGTTTTCTTTGTGAATAATGATGGGGTCTATGATTTGTTTGAAGAAACATTGCAATATCCTCAGGCCAGAAAGTATTTTTGTAGTTCAGTGATTTTTTTGTGAATGATTCTTTTTCCTTAGTCACTCTTACTATCCTCAGTCCTTTCAATTTAATTGCATTCATTTTTGTTCTTGGCAGATGCATGCTGCTATAGTGGAGTAGCAAGTTGAACTAGGTGGGTTTTGGTACAAGTCATTGGTAAATAATCCTGTCTCCAGATTTTTATTAATCTGGATGTCTGAAAAATTAACTGTATGGAGGCTGTGGGTGGTGGTAATGCAAAGAAAACTTATGGAATTGTTTATGTGTTCCAGAAATTGCTTAAGAAGATACAGGCTGCCATTCCAAATAATAAAGATGTCATCGATAAAGTAGAGTTAACAGGCCATTTGTTGGTAGAAGGGGTTGTTGTACCAATATTCCTCTTCCCACTTTCCCACTACTGTGTTAGCCAAGCTGGGAGTCATGGCTGCTCCCATTGCAATCCTTATGGTTTGTTTAAAATATTTATCTTTGAATTGAAAATAGTTATTGTTTAACACATATTTTAGCAGTTTTCCTATGGATTTAGTTTCACTAGGCAGAGCTACCCCTCCCCTTTTTGTAAGCTTTGGTTACTGCTTGCATGCAGTAATCATGTGTGAGGACTGTGTACAATGCTTCAACATAAATTGTAACCAGAATGCAGTCGCAGTCCACTTGGATTTCCTTGATCTTTCTCCAGAAGTCCATGGAATTAAGTAATGTTGCTTTTGGCTAGAGGCTTGATCTGCACCTTGAGACATAGCGATATTTGATGATAGAGCCATTTCTATCACCAGTCTGTAAGGAGGGTCAAGTTAATTTTTCTGGAGCTTGAGAATGCCAAAAACGTTTAGAAGTTTTGGGTGGTTGACTGTCCAAAATTCACATAGATCATTGCTTATGAGTCCTTCCTCACTGACATTCATGATTTCATTTAGGATCTCTTCATAGGCATATTTGATCCTGCTCAGGTCCGCATTTTTAAAATATGTAGGGGTGTTGAGCATTTGCAGGACTTTAGTGCTATAAGCCAATGCATCAGTGACTAAAATGCCCCCTCTTTTGTCCGCCTTCATGAATCTCCTTGTTTTATCCTTGCTTAGGTTGATCAATGCTGTGGTTTCCTCCTTGCCAAGATTGTAAAATTTACTCCAAGCAGGTTTGTTCAGTATATTGTGGATGTCTGCCTCACATTTGTTCTTGAATGTGGTGATGGTGGTTTTGGGAGGGGGTCAAAAATTGCTAGTTTTTTTCATTTTCTTACTGGGATAATAGGCATATTGGGGCCATTGAGGTTGCTGTTGTCATGTTGTTTTTTGTCATGATAAAATATTTTTAAGTTAAGATTCCTTGTAAGGAGTTTCAGATCAATGATTGTGCCCACCAGCTCACACCTTTGGTGTGGTATGAGGGTCAGTCCTCTATTCAAGACTTTGTATTCAGTCTTGTTTAGTGGTTTTGTGGAGTAGTTCCAAATCATGTGTTGTTTTCTCTGTTCCTCTGGCCATGTCTGCTGTTAAAAGTGCCAGAGGAGTGCCAGAGATGCTTCAAATCTCTCTTCCCTGCCATGTTTTCTCTCTCCACTGGTATGCTCTTTGTGGTGATCTGTTCAGTCATAGTTGGTATCAGTCCTGTGTGTGATAAGCTTGTGATGCATGTTGTGTATTGTCCTGTGGAGTGCTGGTGGTATAATATCAGTACAGTAACATAAGAAGAAGATACTATAATGGAGAGACAATGTCTGCAGCTGATGCCCAGTATACAATGATGACTAAAAATACTATGCTGAGGTAGAATTTTATGCTGAATTTTGTATTTGTTTACTAAGAAGAGGCTGAATTTACTGCGATATACCAATAATTATCTACTTTGTGGGGCATACTTTTTAGGAGCAATGGTGCACATTATAAAATGTACCTAGGAATTCTAGCAATAATCAAAGAAAAGTTGTACTGGGAGTAAAAAATCATACTGGCAGAATGTTTGACCATACTAAACCTTATGATGTTTACAATAGTAATTGGAAAAAGTACATTAAGCTGGGTTTTGTGTTTGTGTTTATTGCCATATTGCTTTTAAACACACACATATGAGCATACTTTCAATATGTTATTACCAGCTGTCAAAGATGTCCTTGGTGTTAAAAAATATTGAAAAAAATCATTGCTGTATAAAAGAAATATCAGACAAAGCATGGCAGAGCAAAGGTGCTTATAAACTGCTGAGTTATATGAAGGAGCAGATTGTTACTTTAACTCTACAAGGTTTACACCACATATCAATGTATTATTAATTTCTGTGATATGTGAATGCAGATCATTTGATAGGTTTCAAAGACATAACTCCGTTGCATTTCTATCCAGTGTACCTTTAAAAAATAACCAGAAGAAGACTGTAGAATATAAAGGAAAACTTAGAAGCGTTTTGCCTGCTGTGACTGAATGGCTTCCATGGTTTTAGAGTGCGATATTATTGTTTCTTAAAAACTGAGAACACATAGTAGAATTGTACTTTTAACTGGAAATTTTTTATACTTATGTTTGCAAAGTTGTTTTTACACACATTTTTGCTATCCACAGTCAAGCCAGTTAATCTCCTTGAAGAAAAGAAGGGTAGAAATATGTGATACTTTAGGTGACCAATCAATTTATTTCAAGATTGCTGAATGTATTTTTTTAAATGTCATTAAAATTGTGGCTGGTACAGTTGGAGTAAAGTAACTTTGAAGTTATTTATAAAAAGTAGGTGGTAGAAGAAATGCACTCTGCTGTATTAGAGACCAGCTTTGGGGTTTAAAGTCCCCAAAAACAATAACACAAATACAAATGGTTCAATACATTTTCAACAATTATTTAATAAAAAGTTTATTGAGAAAGCTCTCATTTAAATAATTCATCTAGAACTGATCTTTTTCACAGTGAATGGTTTGAATGCTTGAGACATTTTTTTAAGTGTACAAAAGGTAGATTTACTGTAGTAGGAACAATGACACCTTTCTGACAAAAAGCAATAATTTAGTGCTGATTTACTGTTGTAAATGTAATTAATCCAGTATGACTTTCTGGAATCAATGTAAATTAGTCTATTGTGGTTAGGTACTGACTACAACTTATGAATAACAGTACAATAAGTCTGTTACATCACAAGTAAGGAACATACTGTTGAAACAAGCAGGCTAGATGGCCAGTATGCAGAAACAACATAGCATAGCTATGTAAGGTAAAGCTTCTACCCTGAAACATAAGTAGTGTAGGGTACCATTGGTTGTCCAACCTTTGATCATACTGGGTCTTCACAATGCCCTTTTGCACACCTTTCTTTCTGCAGTAAACACTATTACAAAACAGGGTCCCTATTAGATCATTGAAAATTCAATTCAGCGAACAGCATTTTCAGTACATTTACATTGAACTTGCCTTTCATCGAACTGTTCATAGTAAAATTGCAGTACAGTGAAGATTGGAAAATTTGCCCTTTCCTCACTGTAGTGTGATCTCAGAGTTGGTATATATAATTAGAGGGGGATGTGGGGCGCAGCCCCCAAAAGAGTGGAACTTGATGAACGACATTTTCGATGAAATGCTGTTCATTCAAGAGAGTTTTTGCTGATGTAATATAGACCCTACAAAACACACTCCCTTATCTGTTTACTCAAGTTGTATTCGATGAAATGGTGTTCATTCAAGAGAGTTTTTGCTGATGTAATATAGACCCTACAAAACACACTCACTTATCTGTTCACTCAAGTTGTATCCTGAGCTGGAAATTAGAGCAAAGGTTGTACATGTCTTGAAAAACACATGCATGCATTAGGTGATGGCCTCTTTTTCTGATATGTAGTGTTCAGAAGTGGACATATTATTAAGATTTCTTACTTCTAAGTTTCAAAAGTTGCATGTTTAGATAAAAAGGAACTGTTGGGATTTTTCATTGAACTAGAGGGTTAAGGAATTGCTGAATCTGGAAGAAAAGTTTATGGAGTTTTACAATTAGTATTAGTCACAATGAAGTAGTATTCTTCAAAGTGCATTTCTGCAACATTTCAGTGAAAATTGGTAGCAGAGTTACATGTAAGTAGCTCATATATTTGAATAGTTCATTTGTCTGATCTTTATACTTTTCAGTGAGGATAGTTGCAGTATGTGTATTTCATAAAAAAAATAAAATAAATAAATATATACATGTGTTGAGTTCTCAAGATAGTGACATCATGACAGACCTTTCTTTTTGAAAAGACTATAGATGACGGCCGTTTTCTGTGGGGCAAATTATTCATCTAAAAAAGAAATGAGCAGACAGATAATTCCATCCTTTTATTTTTGTCCAAACAAGCAACCTTCTCTAGACTGATAATGACAGAATGATTTAGGCATTGGCTACATTTTATTTTACGCAAACACCAGAGATGACAAAGTCAGAACATAAATGTCTGTTACTGAAAATATGAGCATGATAGGCAGCATTTCTGCAAGTATAATTACACACACAGTAAGATAATCAGACTTCCATTCCTGAATAACATTCAATGCATGGACAGCAGCAATACATAAGCATATGACAAAGCATATCAATAAAAGATGGAAACCAAATGTCATTCATATCTGAGTGCCTTCTGTGAGGAGCCTAAATATTTAGGCTTTGAGTTTCCAGTGTAGTTTCCAGTGTCCTTTCATGTCTCTAAAATATTCTAATAAGTGGACTCAGTTCAGGTCATCTTAACCTTTATTGTACCCTTTACTGAAAAGTGCTTTTCAAAAGAGAAGAAATTGAAATTGGTATATATTGGTATCGGTATATTACATGAAGAGTTTAAGGGCAAAGCATATACAAAGTACATACAAATGAAAAACAGTTCAGTCATACCTCATAAACATTCTAAATCTAGACAAAAGCCAATGTTGGGGGTGGAGGGTCAAAGGCCTGCAATCACGGATGGATTTTTAATATTGCTCTTGTAAACTTTAAAAGTTCATAGAATAATAGTTTTGCATTAGCATCCATTTTCTGAAGGATACAATATCTCTCATTTATTAGTCAGTGCAATCCTCACTGATTTGCCAGAACACCACACATTTTATGAGGAATATATATGATGCAATAATATAGACATTCTGCAACCTTTTGGAAAGTTGAGAGGTATGATTTCAATTTATGGTTAAAACTTTAACTATGCTAATATAAATAACACTATACAAATGATAGAATAATACTAGTAATGAAATAATATACAAATTCAAACAAAAGTTAAGCATCAAAAAATCAATGACACATTTCAGTATTTCAGTGAGCATGTACTTATAGAACTGCCAATTCTTTAAATTGCCCATACTCATTGTTGGAGCATACCAGTAGATTGACTCCAGTATTGTCAACTGCGTGGTAGCGAAAATGTTTTGCCAAAAGCACTTTCAGTAACAATGGACAATTCTCATTTCTCCACTGTTTTGTGATTTCAGAGTAGGTATATTTAAGTTCTGGGGTGTGGCAGTTGTCCCGGGGGACTTGCCCCCTGCAAAAAAGAAAAAAAAATCTATATTTATTATGAGTTTTAGCAAAAGTACTTTTGGTGAAATATTTTCAGTGTTTTTTCTGTCTGGGAAAAGGTATCAATCTTTTGGCATGACTTTCTTGTATGTGCATAATGCATACGAGTATGTGCGCATTCTCCAGCAGACTGATGATGTGTCTTGGTCTGGCTCAATGTCTTGTACCTGTTGCTTGCTGAGACAATCTGAGTTCATGCATGACACTACAGTAAATAGAGTAAGGCAGGCACTGAAAATGAGCGAGTGAATGAATGAATGAATGAATGAATGAATGAATGAATGAAAGGTATTTATTGATCTAGAAATCTTCGAGAAAGGAAGGCTTTTAGAACTGAAGTGCCTATAACTGCTAGACTAAACATTATAATGCTACTGCCTTACTATTTCTACACCTTGAAGACATAACAGCAGTCATAATCATTGCCAGATTTAGGAATCAACAAACCCTGTGTTTGCTGGAGGCCCTCTGGTTCTTGGGGCGGGGGGGGGGGGCAACCACAGCAAGTTTTCTTATTTTGATCTTTTTAACATGTTTGTTAAACCAACAAAAGGTAATACAGCAGTCTTATGTACTTAATAAACCAAGTGGCTAATGACTTTTATTTATATCACCTTTAGAATTTAAAGATATTGCTGTTATAGTAATAGTGTTTTGTCACCTAACAGACTTCACAATTCCATTAAATGTTTTACCATTAACATAGTGCCTTAACTTAGCTAAATCCTGCTAGTGAACATTCTCTCCATTTAAACTAACATTATAGCTAGCTTTAGGCACCTGCAATACCAGTGGTTGCATGGGGCCCTCCTAATTATTCTTGATTGTGTGGTGGCCCCAATTATTAATTTTCCAATTATGCACTTTATCTGAAACAATGTTATGATATGATGCTGTTAGGATAAAGCTAAGAATCAGTGAATGAACATGAGCAAAGTAAGCCCTACAGATCAGCTGTCCAAGGTAACCCCTTTCAATGCTTACCTTGGATATTAAGAAAACCTGATGCTTCCTATCTTAAGGAATGGTTTTCTCTTTCAAGGAGTTTTATAAATAGTATAACTCGACTTCTTTGCTCAATAATTCTGGGCAAAGCCAAAATAACAGCAGAATAAAGGCACAGAATTAGGAACAAGTTGTAAATGTTCCTGTAAGTCACTTAAACATGTTAATAGAGTAATACATTTTGCATCACCATCCAATTTTTGACAATAAGAAATATGGAACTCTGATGTCTGGATTTATGTAGTCTCTGTAATCTTAAATGATTTGCCAGCATATCAAACATTTTACGAGGGACAGAGCAAAATTGTGAGGCAAAAATCGAATTCATAGACATTCTCTGAAATCATGGACAGTGACCCATAAGCATTACTCCTCAATGAGGTAAAAATGTGATTTATCCCTGCTGTTTGACAACTGCTAAGCAGCAATACCAGTGTTGCACAACATATTGCTATTTGCTGGGAATCTAGTATTGCTATTGTATATGTTTGTGCATGCATTTGTGCATGTGTATATATATATATATATATATATATATATATATATATATATATATATATATGTGTGTGTGTGTGTGTGTTGCAGTATAAGTGTAACAAGCTAGATATAATGTATTAACTTTCTAGCACAACCATCATCAGCATTGCCATTATGTGTGTGTGTGCTTGTGAGGGGAGGTGTGGTTGCAGTGTATTTAAGAGTAACACACAGGCTATATCTTCCTTCACTTACCATCACAAACATAAATCTCAGACTTGAAGCATGGCTATCTTTGGTGATGTGGCAGGAAGAAGATGTGGCATTAACTGCCACTGTGACAAAGTGTGTAGTATTGCCATTTCACAGTACTTTACTCTGGTCAATTTCTTAGCTATGCTTTTTCCTGTGTGGAGTCTGCATGCCCTCCCTGTCTTTGTGCGCATCTATTCTTGTACCCCATTCCTCACAAACACAGAGAAGGTGATGTGGAATTCCTCCAGTTTTCCTGAAGGTGAACATATAGTGTGCATTGATGTGCGTGTGTATGTTTGAGTGTGTGTGTGTGTGTGTGTGTGTGTGTGTGTGTGTGTGTGTGTGTGTGTGTGTGTGTGTATGCATGCATTCATGTGTAAAAAAATATCACTGACATGATAATGCCAGGCATATACATAGCTCCTCTAGGTAACAATAAAAAATGCAGTTAACAAGTAATTATATTTCAAAAGTAAGGCACAAAATACATCACAGAACATTCAGATATTTGACCTTCCAGGAGACTGATGGCCCCTGCACCCCAGACTGTATAACTTGATTTTTACATGGGCATACCCATTATAAAACCTCCTCTGCTCAGAGGTTTATAAGGAAAGTTTCTATAGGTAATGTGTGTGTTTGGGGTGGGCTGGAGATGGCATGATCATAACTTATTTAATTTTCACACAATCAAACCTTAGAGGTGTGCACAGGAGGTCATTACAGCTTGTGTTAAGGTGGGGACAGTGTGGTCATTGTTTTGTTTGTTTTTCTCACAGACTTTGAAGATGTACAAAGAAGGTTCCTATAGCTTGTGTAGGGGCAATGCAATGTCTAGGAGCAACTGAGTGGAACACATTACTGTGATGATTATTTTTTTCACTTTCCTCAAAATCATAAATCAGGCACGTATACAGGTGGCTGCCTTTTGGGGAGAGGGGTGAGGAAGCATGCTACTTATGTGTATGACAGCAGTCACTTGAAATACATGACTGTGGCCATTTGAACCACTGTTTTCATTCCAGTCTAACACCAGGGGATGCACAGGCAGTGAGTGCCTCTTTTGGGGTAAAGGGAGGAGACAGGCAGTATTCCCAGATAGGATTTGTATATCTTCATAACAATTATCTTGTTAGTTTACGTTAGCTACTTTTTGTCCGCTTTGTACATTAAGCCTTGATCACAACTCATATCTTCCTTGGAAGAAAAATTAAGACTGAAATTCTTTTCTTACTCTTGATTTTTGATTATGCCACCAGTAGATTATAAGTTTGGCAAAATACTCTAAAATGCATCCCAGATCATCTATGACCCTATGACTTCTGAGAACCCTAGCTTAATTGAGTTATTTCCAAAACAGTTATTATAGTGCTTATATTTGTCCGGAAAGGTATGTTGAACGGATTCATGGAAAACTTAAGTTGAACAGCAAAACTGAATTTCTTTCCATTATTGTAATTTCTGTTCAAGCCGTCATCAGATGAAAAGGTTGGAGCATATGCAAATTCATGGCTTCTTGAAAAATCTGAGGAGTAATGTAAAATGTAAGCAAAGGACGAATATAGTAATGAGCCTGGTGACGGGAGCCCCAGATGGAAGAAAAGAGGGGAACACTAAAGGATGTGAAACAGTAAGGGGGGTGAAACATTTGGCAGTGCCTAGGGCACCATTTCATCTAAGTGCAGCCATGTACATAGAATTGTTGAAATGTATCACTGTTGCAACCAAATGCCAGGGACCTTGTATGTCCCTCTGTGAGATGGGACAACATAGTGTGATATACAGGCCTGGTGTAATGTAATAGATTTGTAGCTAGAGTTCAGTCTTTGCATACTATTTGTAAAACTCTGCAGCATGAACTAAACTGTTGCTTAGGAGGGGTGGCAGGGACAAGGTGATACTTGAAAAAGAAAAGTCCAGGGGTCCCTCATCACATTTTCTGGGTACCCCTAAAATGTTAATACTGGTCCTGGTCATAATGGCATTTCCAGTCAAATCAAATATAAATATTATGCAGTTAATCTCTTGGAGTTAGTGTACTGATAATAACCCTAGGACCATCAGTCATACAAATTTATCCACAATCAGTGCAGTCTACCTGTGGGGGGAGAGCAATGGGAGGAGGTAAACTATTATGACCTCTTGAACCTAACAGTGATTATCACTACTCTTCACTTTGCCTGCTTAAAAAAAATAGTTCTTACTTTTTTTATCTGTGTGGATTGTGTAATAGATCCTACTCTCTTATACATTCCCTTGCACAGAAAGGAATCAGTGTAAATGTCTGGCAGATTGTTGCTTTGATTGCCCATGCTTCAACTTGCCAACAATTGAAGTTCCTCCATAGGAAATCATTTTTAGTGAGTGATACTGGAAATTATTTCCTTTTGGGGGGATTTCCCTTTTTTGAGTAAGTGCAACCTTGTAGTTAGTATATATAAGTTTAGGGTGTGTGGGGGCTTGCCCCTCACATCAGGTGATGCAGGAGGTAGAATGCAGTTTAGGGATTCCAGTCCTCAGTGCATTCACTTTCTTTCACTCATTTTGGAAGTCTAGCAGATATGATTTGCATGCACAAGTTTGTCTGTTCTTAAACATATTAGTGGAGTTTGTCTTGTGCTACTGATGGTGCTGTGGTGAGGATACTTTTTTAGTTTGTTTTTTGTTTTCTGCCCTTTTTTTTTTACTTACAGAGGAAGAATGTTGGATGTGACACTTTGAAGACCAGAAATCCAGGGACTAGGAAAATACTACAAGGTTAAGACCTTGCTGTTAGATATATAATAAAGATATGTTCACTTACACCTTTTGGTCTCAGTTGAATGCCTCTTTTTGCAGAGGTAATTTTAGTTTAAGGTTATTTTTGGAAGGAATGTTTGTAATTTATTTTCAATAACAATGCTAGCAGTATCTGATGGACCCTTATTATACAGCTGCTATTTAGCCCTAGCTCAAATACTTTACTTTTGTAAAGGTTATATGAATAATCCTCAGGAAATGAAAGGCATGGTTTAATAAAAAACTTCTAATATATTAATGAAAAACATTCAGGATTTAAATGAATTAATTTGTTAGTTAAAAGAAAACATAGGACAGAGGGTTTACCAAGTACAACCGTAGAAGTACTACTATAGCTGACTTTACAAACTGTAGTATCTGTTGGAGCAGTTACAGTTTTATGAATTGTGGTATTAGACTAAGTATTTCATACCAACTTTATAATGAAAAAGCAAGATAATTCCAGACTCCCGACCTTCAAGCTGTGAAGGAAAAGCTTATTGCTGAACCACAGTAAAAACTGTATAACAATAAATTTCTGTTAGAAGTTTCTTTCTTTTAAATTTCATTGGCATAGCAAGAATGTGTTTTTGACTACCAGAAGACATTTCAAAATTCCTTGGGTTGAGATTGAAATGGGCAAAGTGTGATCAGTGGTCTACCCTAGTTAACAAATTCAAAATAAAATAAAATGCATACGTAACGGAGTGTGCTGTATTAAGTCATTTGTTACTGTTAAGCATTGATGAAAACATTGACAGCAGTGCATTAAACTTAGAACCTGCCATATCATATATAAATAAATATAGGAACATACTAAGACAAGTGATCACAGAGAGCACAAGGTGCCTAGCCATGTATACCTTTAACTCATTACACCAAAGTGATCCACCCAGGTAGTTCTGCAGTTACACCCTACAAATGTCTCCAGGCATAAATAGTGCTTATTCAGATTTGCATTAATAATTCCCAAACTATGCATAATACAAGATATTACAAGATACCATCTTAAAGCTTACATGATGGCAAAAACATGTGTAGTGATGTTTGTCTAGTACAGCTAAAGGAATAAAACAAATTGGGTAGGCTTTAATAATCCACTACAGCAGCTAGTCTAGTACTTAGCAAGGGGGTAGGAGTTTGGAGTAATGATTAAGTTATTTACCTTACAGGAAAAAGGTACATGGTTTAATTCTTACCTTTGAAAGGAAAATTGACTAGTCTCAAAATGCCTACAACGTAACATGCCTACTACTTACCTATTGATTGTTATTTGTATACTGTTTATTTGTGCTGTAATAATTTTCATATTTCTTGAAATTTCTCAAAAGTCATGTGATAATAACAGAACAACCCTAGCCTCAAATGAAAGCTCACAGATATATGAAGAAAATGCTGCTGGCTGTATGTGTGCTGAATGAATAGTTACTAAGATATCTAGGCTGTTTATACAACGTTAAAACATTAAAATTGACTGTGTTTATCATGGCTTATAAAATCCATTATAAGACCTAGAATAAAATGAAGGCAACTAATTTAAATATTTCTGTGTGCCAAATACTTTGCTACTAACACTTGTGGTTCTAGAGATATGAACATTTGCTACAACTGTAAAGTAATAATTTTATTTTTTTAAAAAAGGCTCAGTCCACACCCATTGGAAGTTAGAGTACAAGATGAAAAAACTCCAGTGGAGGGAATGAGTTAAGCAGACAATCTTAAAAGTTATTACTGCACTTTCCAAGCACATAATAGTGCTCCCCATCCCCATTCAGCAGAGCAGTACATGATAACCCTGGTGTAAATTTGTGTCTCCCATCCAGTCATCAAAACTACCCCCAATCTAGGTAGCCAAAGTAGTACTTTGTTTGACCTGTAGTGGTAACTGAGTAGGGATATATTGTGTTAAGAACTGCTCTCCCCAGCTAGTCCTGTGTGTTTGTTGATGTAGATTTAAGTCCTTAGTGTGGGTGTTTGTAGAGCCACTGGTTTCACCAAGAAACAGGAGGTCAGATAAGACTTGGTCTTTCATGGCTCAAAAAGCAAGACGCAGGTCATCTCACAGCAACCTGTAGGCTACTGACTATAAGGAGAATATTGTTAATTTACCAGGCAGTTGAACAATTTAAGGCCTTTAATTTTCTTGGTTAGAAATCATTGGGGCCATTCCAGTTTGACAATATGCTTGGCCCCATCCCAAATAGCTGAAGCTTTTAACACACATTTCATTGACAGCATACTCAGTCTACTCAATCTCTGCAACCAGCCTTCAAACTCTCACTCCAGTCAAAACCTCAGCCCCTCCCATACATTAATGAAACCTCCTCCTCTTCCCATCTCTCTCTTAATACTACCAAAACTCCTCAACATCTACCTCTCCTTATTCTCCAACAAGTACCCACTCACCACATACGTAGGTTACTCAGCTGACAATCTCCCACCAGAGTACTTAAAGCTCCCCATCGATGCCATAGCTTGTTCATCAGTGTATTCATCAACCAATTCATCACAGGTTCCTACATCCCCACCCTCTGGGAAAAAATCCATAATAATCCCCATACACAAAGGTGTTAAATCCTATGACATTTCCAGTTATTGCTCTATCACCATATTATCTCCCCTATCCAAAAATACTAGAAAAATGCATATATAAACAGCTACTTAATCATATCCTAAAAAACAAATTACTTACCCCCACCCAGCATGGATTTAGACCATAAAGTAGTACAACTACAGCATTAGTCTCCTTCACAGATACAGTCAACAAAGCCAGGGATGACAGATCGCTAGCATCTGTAATATTTCTTGATCTGTCCAAGGCCTTCAACGCCATTTCCCACCCTAAAGTACTACAACAAGTGTCTAACCTTGGTCTCTCCCCTACTTCTCATCTATGGTTCAACAGTTACCTAACAGACAGGAAACAATGTGTAAAATGGCAGGGAATCCTCTCATACTTTCTACCAAATAACACTGGAGTTCCACAAGGGTCCATTCTTGCACCATTACTCTTTATCATCTTCGTTAACAACCTTCACACTGCCTCCCACCTAAGCTCCCTTATACAATACGTCAATGATTCTACTATCATCTCCTCCTCCAACAATATAAAATACCTACAACATCTAACCCAAACTGCCTTTACACACTTGGAGACCTGGTTAAACAATGCACAACTCCTGCTAAACCTAATAAAACCAAATTTCTCCTTTTCACACCCAATATTCTCTCAGCCGACTTTAAGATCATCTCTGAACAATACTCATCTAGAAGTTGTTTCCCAAGCTAAACTACTAGGAGTAATCACACACAATAAGCTCTTCTTTGATGTACATATTCACAATGCAATCAAAAACTCTACTGCAAACTAGAAATGTTATACCTGCAAAAAAAACTTCATGAGCTCAACCACCAAAGCCACCTTAGCTATTACTTATCTGCCCTCCTTTCTCTATGGTGCTCTCATTCGGGCAAACACTCAAATTACCTTAAAAAATAAATTGGAATCCTGCTGGAATAAAATTGTAAAATTTGCTATAAATGAAGCCCACTACACACACCACTGCACTGCTCTCAGTACCCTCAACTGGCTCAAACTCCCACTCCTCCTAGACCACCTACAACTAAATATGGCACACAAAGTTATATTCCAACCTGACGACTGCCCAGCCAAATGTACAAACCCACCAAACATTTTTGATCTGTAGACAAACAACTAGTAACCCTACATAGCTCAAATAAAAAAGCTGGTCAGTGCCTATACTCCTACGCTGTAACAAAACTCTGGAACCCCCATCCAAGCAGCATCAGGACAGTTGCAGACCACAAAAATTTCAAACTCATGCTAAAAAAACACCTGCTAGATGCAAACATCTGCCCCTGTTCCAAAGCAACCTAGCATCCTCTGCTCCAATCTACCAGCTCCACCCCTAGCCCCTCCACTGTTCTATACAAATTAGCTGCAAGTCTTATTAATGTACCATAGCTAAATCTTTACTTCTCTTAAACTCTTTTTTAACCAAAGATCTACCTGAAGTCTACTTACAAACTCATGTAGACACCCTTCTTAAACTGTACCAACTTTCATTATGATTGCATTTCTATCAGCCTTCCTACAAAAGGTGTAACTAGATAACCTATATTCCTGTATTTCTTGATTGCAATATTTACTTCTGTAAGAATTATCAACTGCCAATATGCCAGCAAAACTACCCATTATCTCTAGGTTACACTTCCACTGAAATATTCTGATCTCTGTATTCCATTTTTTGTAAATGTTTTCATATCTGTAAAAGTTCTCATCTTTGTAAAATGTTTATTATGTAAGCTACACTTCCTTAAAATATGTAATGATCAGCATATATCATCTTTCGTAAGACGTTTTTCACTTTGTAAAATGTTTTTATACTTTGTGGAGATTTTCTCCCTGGGCATCCACTGAAAATGGGTTCATGACCCAGCCACACTTTCCTGGTCAACAAATGTCAAATAAATAAATAAAGACAATTGGTACATACCAAAAAGGACATTGTATTCAGTGAAGAGCCTGATAAGGAAAGAGTACAGTGGTAGGATAACTTCTTTGGAATTTGAAGATATTCCCTTAGAAATGTATTGGGTCAGATAGAAGGATTTCCTTACTGTGGTAAAGACATGAGAATCGAATAACAGAAGCTATCCATATAAGTACCAAGCTCTGTTATGACCACATGTTTGAAGAGGAGTAGCATTTATAACATATGAGATGGGAACAGCCCTTCTGCCAGAAGTTACTATACTGCCCTTCATTTCATTTAGTTTGAGACCATTTTTGACACACCATGTATGCTGATATTTTAGACCTTGTTGGAGCTGTTTCATATCAATGAATGAGCAGGTAACAGTGTCCAGTTTGCAGTCATTGGCAAACTTGGTCAACAATACCTGCAATATTGGCTTGGAAGTTTGCAAATAAATGGCAAGCAGGAGATGGCCTAGAATAGATCCCTGTGGCACCTTACTAGTTCCAAAGTCACATCAGAGAAGGAAACAGCAACTTACATAACTTCTGTTGGATAGTCAATTTGAAATCTAGAGGACAATGTAAGAGCTTACATTAAGATTGTCTCATTTTTCAGTAATGCCAGCATGGGTGATACTGTCAAAAGCTCTGGCCAGGTTGAGATAAGCAGTGTGCACAGAATGACACTATCCACAGACCCTGTAACCCTTTATTAGATTCAGGAAAATAGGACTTGACCACAAAAATAAACTAACCGGGCATGAGATCAGTTAAGCTGCCTATGTCTGCACAAAGAAATAGCTCTGATACATTCCATGGCTTTACATACAGAACTGGTGAGACTGAAAGGTTTATAATTACTTGTATAACACCCCTGCACTGACCCAGTAATCAAGGAGCCTCAATCCTCACCACTGGCAACAGTGGGGAATGTACACACTGGGAGGATGACAAGTACACACACACAGTAAAGTACAATTTCCCTTAACAGCACAAAGAGATCACAGTCAGTCTGGGGCTAGTTTCTGCCTCTTTCTCCAGATCCCCTATAAGACTCCCCACTGGCACAGCTATAGAGTTGAGATCTCAGCTGAGTGGCCAAACAAAGATCTCCAGCACCCTCTCTGTCCAACCATTGCTTCATGTCCCTGCCCAAGTAGCTGACGCACATACACTCACTGATATTTTATTTATACACAAACACATAGCTGGGAAAGGCTGGCACAGCTTTACTAGTTATGCCCCTTTCTGCCCTGACTATAAGATAGTTCCAACTGCGACCAGCCTCTACTTATCAGCTACTATAAGGCCTTTAACAAAGGGTGCCCAAACCTACTGCGTAATGTTGTTATTAATCCAAATGGTAGTCTGACCAAGAGTAAGGGTGTTTAGGAGTGGTGTGTACAGTGTCACCATATAGATATGCAAGTATCTAAGAGCTTAAATATATCTCACAAATATCATCCACAATGATAGGCTTAAATATATTTAATAATAAATAATAAAAGAACAAGATAATACTCAGTAAATTGGGTCTATATCACTTCGATAAAACAGCAGAAGTTCGAACACCATATGTTTGAACTTCTAACCTCGAAGTGCAAAACCATCGAAGTCTTAGAACAGCGATTTTTTTCCCAGGGAAAACAATCACTGTTCCATGAAAACACACACAAAACACAAGCACACCAAAATAAATAATCCACACATATACACTTCACAAAACACTGCTTCTAACTCTACACTAAACTGTACATGCACTACTATCTATCCACTTATCTTAAACCAAACCCTAACCCTAAGGTCCAAAACAATCGCACACTCACCTTACCCGCTCCCTAACCCTAAGGTCTGTAACTATCACACACTTACCTTACCCGCTCCCTAACCCTAAGGTCCATAACTATCACACACTCACCTTAACCTGGTCCATTCGCACACTTACCTTAACCCAGTCCATAACATTCGCACCACAGTGGAGGGAATAGTGAAGCCGCAGAAATGGCCCACCTAATTCTTTCCCTGGGAAAGAATTCGGTGTTCTGCAGCTTCTCGATAATCAGTTTTCGAACTTCACAGTTCAAACATATGGTGCTCGAACTGCTGAAGTTTCGACAAACTGATAGGAACCCAGTAAATCAACACAGTAACTTTAGAGTTCAAAATCACAGGAAATATTTAAAACAGCATTGCAGGACAGTCTCAAAAAATAAAGAAAACATCTAAGCTATACTTTACTATATTCCTATCTGAATCTACAAGAGTTACTATGCCCTACAAACTTACTTACAGCAAGGCATGTGCAGATGTAGTCATGAGTGGATGTTTCTAGGTCAAAGATAAAATACAAAATGCACAGTCTCTCTCTGAGAGAGTTCTTAAATTGATATCAAATATTACTGATGGGTTAGCTTGGATGACATCACTTTTTGTCACCTGATGTTTAATTCCCATGCTAAACTCCCTTTGTCAGAAACTAACAGAATTTTAGCATCTCTCTGTGAAAAATACATATCTCTCAGATGTCTGCAGATCCTGGAAGTCATAAAACAATAAAACACTTACAAAACAACACTGAGAGTCCCCCAGTGTAGATATCCTGTCTCCTGTTGACTGAAACTGAAAGATAACTTTTATAGCACAATTGTAAAACAATTTCATTTCAACTTGTTTAATTGAAGTTTTGCAAGTTAACCCTCTATGTTCTAGTTGCTACTGTTAAAACATATACATTTACACAATTACAATAGTTTATATACATTTCTATTCTAAGCCAGCAGGGCATGCTGTGGTTACATTTTACACACACTTCTGTATAAATCATATTAATATTCGCAAATGACATAGACTTAGTTACAAAATTCCAGATAGCTGGGCTGGCAGTATTTCCCTGTGTCACAGCTTGGATCTGTACAGGGGCCACTCTTGTGTACAGGAGTCTCATTGGCTATTCTCTAAGCATTAGGAAAAACCCTGCAGATAGGCTGAAGTTAAACAGTTTCACGAAAGGCTCAGACAGTACATATTTGGCACTGATGAGAGTGCATTCTTGTATGTTGTCTGGTCCGACTGTTATTTTTTTAGCCTTTAATAGGGAATCTAACACTTGTTCCAATGTGGTTAAAGGGGAATCTAAATTGTCAGAGATAGTGGGAAAACAATCTGGGTAAGAGGGGGCACTAAATCTTCTCCTAAAATATTAGCTATATCCATGGGGTCAGAATGAGTGATATTTTTATTTTTATTCACTCTTGCTATAAATAAAGTTTAATCCCGTCACATATAGCTCCAGAGCAGCATATATTTTACTTTTATATATTGAATCAATCAAAATATTGAATGTGTAGTGGGGAAGTATGTAGAAAGTTTAGAAACAGAAGTCTAAAAAGTGGATCTGGCTTGATTCCTTGAAAATTTATTTCTTACAGTACATTTTTTTTCTGAAGGCAATTAATAGTAACCACATAACCTGAAAGATGGTAATTACATGAGTTTCTCATATAGTTGGACAATGTGTTCTTCTTACAGAGAAGAATATCATGTTAGCCTTACAAACAAGACATTAGCATAGATAGCCTAACTTGTTTCTGAAGTTACTAAGAGAGAGAGAGAGAGAGAGAGTAAAGATGAGCATACAGATATGGAATTTGTACGCTTTAAGATTCTTCATACGTCATCCTTTTATGTCTTATATACCTTTTAGATTAAGTTAAGTATTTAGTTGTTACTGTCAGATAAATGCAAAGTTTATTTAAAGCTGTGCAGGTACATATGCGTTAGAGCTGTAACCTTACAAAAATATCAAATTACTTTATCCAGTGACTGCACAAATAATGATTTGTAGCCCACATCAGTATCTGTACAACTCCTGCTATCCAGTAAAGACAATCACTCATCACATGTTATCCAGAAATACAATTTTTTGTCTTCTTAGTGAATGCAGCTGACTCAGACATAGATTACAGATGTAATTGTCATAACCAATACAGACTACAGAGTAAAACACTTACTGAAAAAGTAACTTATGCATTACATCTATAAAGCAACTTATTATTAAATCATTTCTTACTTTGTCATATACATTCTTGTTTTCTTCCACAGTTATTCTGTTATGTTTTACTTTCTTGATGTCCACACTTTCACTATATTTTCTCCTGACACTACAATAATACATTCTCTGCTATAATTTCAGCTTATAACAGCAACTGTGACCTGCAAGCAATACTTAACATTCAGCTGTAAAGGTGGAATAGATGACTGCAGCTAGTTATGTGAGCATATTAGCTTACATCAGTCACGTGGTTGAAGCATACTGTGAAACACGTAAAACAATGCCTTGGGCATTTTATAAGAACCAGGAATTCTACAGGCACACTGAATGTGTGACAGATCATTTCAATGTGGAACTGTGGGGCAGAAATAAGGAAAACAGATATTTTAAGATTAAAAATGAGGAATGTTTCTGATAATGAGGTACAGCTGAGAGACCAAGAGCCTAAACAAAAATCTACACTCCTTCCAGGCCCTTCTCACAGTTGAGAATCTAGACAGCTGTACAGTTAAAGACAGATAGTTTAAAGCAGCAGAGTACCCTGCCAGTTCAAGGTTTCAGTACTTCCCACACTTTTAGACCAGCAGCTGCACAGAAAAAGACTAAATAAGGAGGTTTCTCAATATACATCAATAACAAACATTCCCAAAAGATACAATAATGCATTTTGTGGCAATTAGTTTCAGTCTATAATTTTGGCACCAGTTATTTATTTGGGACAAACCTTCCTGCAGGATGACTAAATCATTTGGGGATTCAATGATTTTTCCTAGCTTACAATCATCTGCAAATTTAGTCAGCCAGACCACTTTGGTATTGGGTTTTACTTCAGAAAAATAGATGTCATACTGTAGAGATCCCAGCACAGAATTCTGGAGGACTCTACTGGTGACTGGTCTCTTTATAGATGTAACTTCCCCTATTTTGATTTGTGAGCTAGTTGGCTATCCATTTGGTGACACAAGGGGTTATTACCAGTTTATTCAGCTTTTCTACTATGCCTGAGTAGAGAATTGCATCAAAAGTTTTGGCTATAAAGCTTATGTCAAAACCTTTGACATAAGGTTTGTCTCCCAGAACCTCTCTGCAGATGTTTCATATAACAGATGTGTCATATAACAGCAGTAACAGTGGCAGTTAATTACTGGTCTACCTGATAAGACCAAAAAGCCAAAAATTTTGAATCCAAGAAGACACAAATGAAATTGCCAAAACCTCACGTGAACAAACATCTGGAACACCAATGAACAAACTCCTGGTAAGTAACTTTATCCACCTTTATCGCTATTACTATTTGCTCTACTCATTTGCAAATTATATTAGGTCTAATACAAGTATTAAAGGTATTAAAGGTATTCAAATATACAACAATTTAAATTTGAAAAAAATACATCATTTTGCTGATGATATTTTAACATTAAATTAATATAATTATTCCCTTCAAGCATTGTTTGAGTGAATGAAAATCTTCTAGAACCTGTCAAGACTTAGTTTTAATGACAACAAAACCAAGATCTTACTTATATATTGCAATGCATACATTATAAGCAAGAAATTCTCTAAATATATAGTAAATGATAATAAAATGAAATACTTAGGGATTACTTTAACAGATATTATTAAGATATACTTAACAGATAATATTAAAGATATAACAATTAACTGCATCAATAGTTTGAATAGCATAAAACATCTCATTAATAAATGGCATAAACTTTTTTTACTATTGAAGAGAGATTGCTTTAATCAAAATGATAATTCTTCCAAAATAATATACAATCTGTATCCCTTCCCTTTTCTAAAGATTGTATTAAACAGTTTATTTCATTCATTTTGAATTTTCTTTGGCTCCCCAATAAACTCAGATTGGCATTTAATCATCACATCAGAGACTGGTTGGCAGGGGGTATAGATATACCTATCCTAGAAATATATCAAGACTATAACTTTATGGTTGAATTCCAATTGCGCTGCTAAACGGAAAGAAATACAAGAAACAATTTGGTTAAAATTGAACTATTCCATACCTGTACAATTTAATAAAATATTAAGCAGCACATTTCATTGTTTGCTGAGAGACTATATCTCACAGAGTAAAAGTAAACCAATGTGCTCATGGTACATTGCTAATATTTTAAATATATTTAAAAATGTTATATATAAATATCCATATTTTAAGGAGTAGAGTTGGCAAAGGTAGATGAGTGTAAGTACTTGGGATCAACAGTTCAGAGTAATGACGAGTGTGGAAGAGAGGTGAAGAAGAGAGTACAGGCAGGGTGGAATGGGTGGAGAAGAGTGTCAGGAGTTATTTGTGACAGACGAGTACCAGTAAGAGTTAAAGGGAAGGTCTACAAGAGGGTAGTGAGACCAGCTATGTTATATGGGTTGGAGGCGGTGGCATTGACAAAAAGGCAAGAGTCAGAGCTGGATGTAGTAGAGTTAAAGATTTTAAGATTTGCACTGGGTGTGATGAGGGTAGACAGTATTAGGAATAAGTATATTAGAGGGTCAGCCCAGGTTGGACAGTTTGGAGACAAAGCCAGAGAGGCGAGACTGTGTTGGTTTGGACATGTGCTGAGGAGGGATGCTGGGTATATTGGGAAAAGGATGCTAAGGATGAAGCTGAAGGTAAGAGGAAAAGAGGAAGGCCTAAGATAAGGTTTATGGATGTGGTGAGAGAGGACATGCAGGTGGTTGGTGTGACAGAGCAAGATGCAGAGAACAGGAAAAAATGGAAACAGATGATCCGCTGTGATGGCCCCTAATGGGAACATCCGAAAGAAAAAGAAGTTATTTCTATTATTTTCTATAGCAGGGACACAACATAATATAAACACTTTTTAATGTATCAAAGATGACAGAACTTAGAGGAAAAAAAACTGATATATTGGCATCAGCTAATGAATAATGGGAAAGGGGTTTGTAGTTAATCATCAAAGACAAAATCCATCAAACAGCTTTTAAGCGAGCACTAACCATTAAATGTGCTTTTTTATTGTATAGACTGATCATCATAAATCCATCCATTGAATATGCATAGTTTGCCATCTACAAGGAAGTAACACAACAGGAAGATTAGATTAACACTGGACATTCATTATGTGGGAGCTACACCCCCCCCCCACATCCCCGCTAATTATATATACCAACTCCAAGATCACACTATGGTGGGGTAGGGGGAGATTTGCTATCCTATACTGAAGACAGCCAACTATGACTATTCGATGAATGGATTTATGATGATCAGCCTATTCAACAAAAAGCATATTCGATGGTTAGTGTTCACTTAAAAGCCATGTGATGGATATTGTCTTTGACTATTAACCATAGACCCATGAAAAGTACATACTATGGATTATATAATAGATGCATTTAAAATTAATAAAGAAATGTGGTTAGATATTCAGACTTGTAGCCATTTTGTTATTCAGAAAATAGAGTCAATGTAGTTAATATCCAGAGGTACAGTTTCTAAAGTTATAGAATCTTTGATTTTTTTTATTTTTTATTTAAGGAAGTTGCAGTGTTACTGGGAAGGGATATTTATCGAAAATATATGAAGTAGTTAAAATGTGAGAATATATTATAAAGAAAAGTATTATTTTAGATTGTGAAAAAGTCAAACTTAGATAATACCAGCGGTATAAGAGCTTCACCCAGTAAGGTCACCAAAATGATGAAAAACGCAATCAGAAAAAAGCAAAGGTAAAGCAACCCATGGCAGAAATAGTACATAAACTGTTCTTTGTTTAAATAAAGAACAGTTTATGTACTATTTCTGCCGTGGGTTGCTTCACCTTTGCTTTTTTCTGATATTATTTTAGACTGATTAGCAATCAGTTTCCAAGTGAGAAAGATAAAAAGTTAATGTTAGTTTCTTCAAAACAAACTACTCTTTCATTATGTTGAATGTTATTCTTTTTCAGATTTATGCACAGAAATTTAATTACACCTCATAAAATTGAATTACTGTTTAAAAAAGAACTTGGATGTTCTAGTTGTAAGTTAAATATAAAAGCTGATTGGCAACACATTCTTTATGATTGTATATTGCTCAAACATTTTAGGAAAACATGAATTCTTTTTTGCAAGCTGTCTATAATGACAATTTTATTTTAACTAAATCCATGGTTTTGCTCAATGTTCCAATATCTAAATGTGTTGCTAGAATAAAATATCCTCTTCTTTGGAGCATAGTAGCCATCACAAGAAAGGTCATTACTACAAATGGGAAAATGAGTCTACTCCTACATTTAAAGAATTTAAGAATATTGAAACTAAGGTGAGTCATCTTGCACAAACTACAATCTACACAAGAACAGATAGAGCCACTTCATATTATAATTCTTGGCTGAAAACTTTAAAGAATTGCTAGAATAAATTGACAGTAATATATCATTAAATAATATTGTGAGACGAGTGATTAATAATTTATTTTGTTTAGTAGGCACCCTTGTAAATAGTTGATTTGTTACATGTTGATCTGTAATTTTATAATAGTTGTATAATGTTTTAATTTTCTTTATGTTTAGATTATTTTATTTAATCTTTATTAAAAAGAAGTAGTAAAAAAATACTGGGTTGCAGACATCCTGTTATTCTAGCTTTCTACCTTTTTGAGAGAAAGTGACAGGCATATCATCACTACAGACAGCATGCAGAAACAAATGTCTTTGCTGGTTGGTACTGGTAGATTTGATTGCCTAGTGTAAGACCTGACCTTAACATATGTTAAGATTGGATCTCTCGCTATAGTGGCGCTTAACTCATTTATCTTTTTCTAAATATCAGAGCTTAATCATTACTCTACATGGACTACAATTTTAAGCACCTTACAGTGCTGTTAAACTTTATTGTCATGCTAGAGCATTAACAGTAGTTCAGAAGCCAAAACAGAACAGTGTCTATAGCATTCAAACAACTTTTCTTAAAATGTTCATGGTTTTCTTTTCTGTTCTGGCTACTGTCTGTGTATCAGCACTAAGAATTATATGACTTTCAAAGTTGTAAACCCCATTGATCTGCTGCAATTTATTTTCTATTTTTTTTTTTAACTAGACATATATTAGGGCAACCAAAGCCCCATGTACTACCAAGAATTATGATCAGGTCTCTTTAATCATAAGTTAGGCTGTTGGGTTTTTTTTGGCTTTTATCGGTTAGGGGTCGCCACAGCGGAACTCCTGTCCGCTAATGATTGGCAGTCGATTTTTATGTTGCCAAGGTGCCAGCCCGATGCCCAACCTTCAACGAAGGCACACCCATTCACACATGTCTTTCGAATGCCACTCGACCACGGGGAGGACATGCAGACTCCACACAGAAGGTGCTCCAACCGAGAATTGAACGGGAGAACCTCTTGCTGTGAGGTGACAACGCTAACGCTGCACCACCACGGCTTATATGTTTTTTCATCTGGATGTCTAGATTCATCTCTTTAACCTTCATTTTAGCTCCACTATCAAAGGGAATCTTGACATCTATGTTAAAATCACATAACAAGTAAATTATGTTTTTTAAGAATCTTGCACATAATGTTTTGCAGTAAATGGAAATATAGCCACTCAGATATACTAGTTAGAGGGGGAAAAAAAGGATTTCAGCATGAATTGATTTACAGTTTTAAAAGTTGCAAAGCCCTTAGCACTGTTACGTACACAGTGGCCAAAATCTAAGTGTCACTCTGAAGAATGAATTGATTAAAAAGCTTTTAGGCACTTCACTCTGGCTCACCTTTGTTTGCTTGTTTTACTTGTTTGTTCGTGTGTGTGTGTGTGTGTGTGTGTGTGTGTGTGTGTGTGTGTGTGTGTGTGTGTGTGTGTGTGTGTGTGTGAAATAGACAGTGGAGTGTTTTACAGCTTTTTAAAGCTCCTTTAGCATCTCACTGTTGTTCTGTGGTGGCTAGTACCTTTCTAGCATCAGAAAGTTTGTTAAAGCTGCACTTTTCTTGAATTTGGAGTGTAGTCTTTGGCAATTCATTTAGTACAGTAAATTTGTGAGCATCTTTGTTAGGGCTACTCAGTGATCTCCCAAAGTGAGTTGCTAGCTGAAAAAGCACAACTACTTTATGCACTTTTCTGACATATTTCTTACTACTAGGCAGAATAAGGACTGGTGATTGAACTAATGTTTCCTTGTTACCTACTGTACTTCATCTATTTGCTGCTTTCTGTCTGAGGTACATAAGAAAGGGCTGACATGATCCTAGCTGGCTACTCTGTAATATCTATTATACCCTCTCACTGTGCTGATATTTCTGTTTTTGAGAAGATAGTTTTTTTACTGCAGTGTAATGATTAAAACTGACAGTATATTACCTAAAGCTATTTGCCACTTGGCTGGACAGTCATGTTTACTGTAGCTAGTCACACTGTGGTCAGAGTGGTAGTGCAAGGCTTGCTGGATGCGTGTAGTTTGAAACTAGCTGAAATGCACTGCTATGGGTGAGAGTTCCAAGTACTTACCAGTTACTCATGTTTCATGTCCACAGTCTAACTGTTATTATTCTGGGTGTGGAGTAGTGATGGGTCATATTGTATATGTTTTGTTTTCATCATCTGGAATGCATACTATTGCCAAACTGATCTTGTTTGGTCAATCAGGCTTGTGTATCACACTCATTCTAAGTGTAACTTCAGTGGTGGATGTGGTAGGATTTCTGGTTACATGTTATAAAAGAAGCAGCAGTGCATTGGTATGGGATACATTTCTAAGCTGACCAGACATGGCCAGACATGGGTTCATAGGTTTATACTAGGCTAATGACCATCAGGGTCTTTACAAGTCTAGCTATACAACCCAACCCAATTTTGTCCCTGAGTACCTTGGGCACTTATATGGTGAGGCATGTTAGTAACGAGGTTGCTAAGAGTTATGTGGGAGGGTATGTTAGTTGGGTATTAATTAACTCAATGTCGATCTCTGTCAATAAAAGACATAAGGGCCAGACCAGAGGGGAATTTGTGATTTCCCATTAAATTATCAAATTTTTGTTTGAATATGGTCAGGAATGAACTCTATTTCAGGTGGATGGGGAGCTTATTTTATACTGTGGGGATCCCTTGAGACACATATTATTCTCTCCAGCATTTTCTAATTATGTCACAGGCAAAGTTCAGGTCCTAGGATCTAGTGTTTCTGGTGGTATATGTTTTGCTGATATGCAAGAGATCTATCAGAGCTTGATCTGAGGATGCCTTATATGCCAGGCATAGATCACCTCAGGAGGCTGAGTGCAGAGATAAGACCTTATGACATATAAGGTGAGGAATCCTTGAGGGCATGCCTAGCTAAGTACATGCTAAAGTGGGCACTGTACTCAATGATGGAGCTGATAAGGGCTGAGTACAGTGGTACTATAACTTCCTTGGACCTGGATGGCATACTCTTTCTTGTGAGTTGGGAGATATAGAATGGTTTTCCTACTATCTTGGTTAAGTGTTGGTTAAAGGCTAGATTAGTGTCTACATATGTTCCCAGATCCATAACTATTGAGTCAACTCTTAAGGGTATTTTATCGACAGAGAAATTAGGTTGGGTGGATGATTTCCCAAAGGGCACCATAATGTGTGTCTTCTCTTGAGTTTTAAACTGTAGCTTTGGCACCAGTCATGTGTTTGTATTAGACCCTCTTGTAGGATGCCAGTATCATGAAGGGAATCTATGATAGCTCCCAATTTGCATTCATCTGCAATCTCGGTGAGCCAGAGAACTTTGACATTAGCCTTGATTTCCGAGAAGTAGATGCCAAACCAGAATGGGCCCAAAATGGAGCCCCGGTGACCAGTCTCCAGGTGAAGGTGGTCTCACTGATCATGACTACTTGGGTCTTATCTGTGAGACAGGCAGCAATCAGTAGAGATTTAAACCTAGTTCTGAGAGTTTGTCCATAATATCTGTGTGGGGTATTGTATCAAATGTCATGGCCAGGTCAAGGGAGGTGGTATACACCATTTTTCCCTCATCTATAGCTTGGGTGACCCTTTTGAAGAAGTCTACAGACTGAGTAGGCAAGACCTTCCTTTAACAAAGCCAAACTGAGATGTTTCCATTGACTGTGGGTTGCCAATGTCCTTGCTGATCATTTCCATGATAATTTCTTCCATGGTTTTGCATATTAGGCTTGTCAGACTGATGAGTCTATATTTCCCAGGATAGGATAATGGCCCACCTTGCCTAAGAGGAATGACCATTGTAGTCCTCCATTCATCTGGCATATAACCTGTTTTGAGGCTGCAGTTGAAGACTACCTCACATGGTCCTACTAGGTCATATTTTAAGCTATTTAGGAGGAAACTAGGAAAAATACTGGGGCCAACTGAAGTAGATTTTGTGCCCTTAGCAAGCACCACTGGGACCTGTTCCCTATTGATAGTTGGGGGGTGAATAAGGTAGAAGTCATTTCACAGGGGTAGTTGTGGGGGTGAAGTCAGACCTTAATTTATCAGCCAGTAGATTTTCTATGTCACTCTGGTCTGTGTAGTTTGTGCCATTTACGACCAGTTCTGCACACTGCTGAGTGTTACCCTTTACTGACATAGCTAAAGAAGGCCTTGTGATTGTCCTCAACCTGGAAGGTTATCCTGACCTTGTAATTTGCCTTCTTGGACTTTATTAGACCTCCTAGTTTATTGTTTAGATGAATCAGAGAGTGCATGTCTCCATGAGTTGTTCCTTCTGATTTTGCTCAGAACTTTTTTCTATTGTTATACACCCTATTAAGGTAAGGATTCCACTAGTGGGGTTTGTTTTGGGTGTTAGATCCGTACTTACTTCTGGTAAGTACAGCAGCCTCAATGCAGCCATTTGCATGTTTGTACAGGGTATCTGTGAATAATTCTGCATAGGTAACTGTGTTCTTGGGGTTTGGAGAGCCATGAATTTTGACAAGCTATTGCTTAACCGGAGGTAGTTTGCTTTAGAATAATTCCTAACCATTATAAATTTAGTTGAATTTTCTGGATTGATTTTTATTTTAAAGGAAACAGCTTTGTGGTCTGACCTCACCAATGAAGGCGTGACACAGGAAAGGTGCAATGCTCTCCTGTGTTGGTGAGTATTTGGTCCAGTATGTCTGATCCTCTGGTTGGAGTGCACCCTGTCTGGTCCAGGGTGCTCATGTTGATAAAGCCCAGAAAATGTTGTGCCTGTGAGTCAGAGGCAGAGTACATTTCGCAGTCTGTAGAGGTGTCGTTAAAGTTTAATGCCCAAACTAACATACCTCCACATAACCTCTATAAGAATTTAGATACTTCCTAACTAACATACCCCTCATGCCCATGATGCATTGGGACACAACTGGGCTGGACTACATGGCTAGGCTTATAAAGACTGTGGTGGTCATCAACACTAGCATATAACTATGAACTATGAATTCCCATGAGTAGGGTATTTGGTCACATTTATCATATCCATTCCATCTGTGGTATTTTCTGTCAGGGTTGGACATGTGTTGGAAATTAGCTGTTGTTGTTATTGGAAAAATCACTTAAAAGCATAACTATGGACTTTTTTCTCAGCAGTAGTTAGTCATTAATGCAGTGAGCTGAAATTATCATCAAGTAGAGTTACTTTGTAGATAATGTCCTGCAGTTAGTTGTTTTCTGCTTGTGTTTGTGATGACTTTGTGTGTGTGTGTGTGTGTGTGTGTGTGTGTGTGTGTGTGTGTGTGTGTGTGTGTGTGTGTGTGTGTGTGTGTGTATACATGTGTCTGTGCATGCTTTACTTTGTTATGTGTTGACAACAACCTGAAATACGTTACCATAAACACTCTTTCACCTGTACTAGCCAATTCAGCAGAGTTACTGTACCCACTGTCAGGAGAATTAAATTCAATTCTACACTAGTTATGTTATGTTTTTTGTACTCTGTGTAACAGGCCCATTCAGTACCATGTTTTTGTCGCCATACTTACCTTCTGTCACTTTGTCTGCCAGTGCCCTTTCTTCTATATGACTGCCCTGGCTAGTATAACACTAAAGGGGAACAAGAATGCGAAGGGCTGAGCTGTAGATGCAAAACTACTGGAGGTTGTGGAGTAAGAGGTAATTGTTGAGCTGCTCTAGAATTGACACTGAGTTGTGTTTGAGTAGGAATATTAGCCTGTGCAGGCAATTTATTTTTACCTGATTTTCTGCTTTTTGGGTAAGGCAAATCAGTTTCCTCCATGCCAACAGTGTCAGAAGCCTTGGCTTCTATTACCAGGGCAAGGGCAGCAAGTATTCTTTCCATGTTTTTGGTGGCAGAGTTTCATCTTCCTTAGTGGATTCCCATATATGTATTGCTTTTTCTCCAATCCACTGTACAGGTTGAGGTTTATTTTTAGGTTTTAGGGATGACTGTGTCCTAATGTGAAAAGCTAAACTCTGAATGTTCATATCCTGAAAAACATCATTCGTGTCTGAAGAATCATTAGCTGCAGAAAATACATCCTTCGACTGACTACAAAATTCTTGACGACTTTGGTGAGTACCATGTTTAATTTGGTAGGCCTCTTCTCTAACCTCTCTTCCACAGTCATTGCTTCCCATTTCCTTTTTTTTTAAAGCTTATACACGTTTTGTGGCTCATTTTTCTTTTCTTCAGATGCACTAGCCCTACCTATTGTTTCATCATCTGCGATTATGAAACTTTGTTTCTAATTGCAGGTTATGCATGAAGCTGCAAAGCAGTCTTTTAACATTTGACTATGTTAGGCAATATCATCCTGTTTTGATTTGGAATTGAACTTACTGTCAAGTAGCTGTAAGACCTGCATAACAATTTTAGGAGTTGCAAATCCTAATTCCTTCTTGTTCACCTTTTTACTACAGGTGGACTGGGGGCATGGTCATCATTATCAGAATCAGAGTCACGGCTCTCATCCTTGCCATGCATTATCTGGGAACTGCTTAGTAGGGGCTACAAGACGTTCTACTTGATCATTTGAAATCCTGTCTTTCTTCTGGTTCACCACAGCTAGTATAGCTGGAGTTTCTTTCTGTTCTGGCTATAATCTCTGACTTCAGCATTTCTATCTATTGAGTAATATGCCCTAGGTATCTCTATCTCTCTCACTGTGCTTCCAGTTCAGACTGCCATTGAACTATTAGAGAGACACATTTGTTAGCATCTCTTAACTTATTTATCTCTCCATTTTCCTTGCATTCTGCAGGGGTTGTATAGCAAAATGGAGATGTAGATTTAATTATCATACCATTGTCACTGCATTTTCTGGGTGTTGAGGCTGATATGACATTGACCCAGACCCTTGTAAAAATATATGTAGACTGTTGGTTTGCATTTTTCAATAAAATTTGCACAGTTCTTTAATGTCTAGCCATGTTACCTAACAAAATCTATAAGCAGCAAAAACACAGTTTTAGACAAAGCAGTGAAAACGAATACAATATTTCAGCAGAAACAGCACAGTTATTTTCAAAAATCAGAGCTCATTTTTATTTCTGTACAGTTGCAATGTGCGTGCACAGTTTTCTAGTTATTTTAAATTCTTTTGGTAGGCTTCATTAGCTTGTCCTGAGACTATCCCTCATTATTAAATCTTCCTCTTTAAATTTCTAGTCTCCCACCAGGACACAAGTGCTTTCAGCAATTACATTCTGCTAGCCAAGCACACTCAAGCAAATCTGCAGTCTGCGGCTACCACTCCATCTATACAGTGTAAGAAGGAATCAGTATTGCAAACTAAACAAGGATATACATTTTGAGCCTCAAGAGCAGGAGCACACTCAAGCAAATCTGCAGTCTGCGGCTACCACTCCATCTATACAGTGTAAGAAGGAATCAGTATTGCAAACTAAACAAGGATATACATTTTGAGCCTCAAGAGCAGGAGCACACTCAAGCAAATCTGCAGTCTGGCTACCACTCCATCTATACAGTGTAAGAAGGAATCAGTATTGCAAACTAAACAAGGATATACATTTTGAGCCTCAAGAGCAGGGTCAGTCCACCCAGGCATTCTACTTGTATGTTTTATGAGAGTGAAGCTATTACATTAGCAGTATTTCTTAGTAGTTCTCAGCTTGCTAATAAAACTGACTGTTGTAGCCTTGTGTCCCCCCCCCAATAGTACAGTAATCCTAACTGTCCAATAGACAGTATATATTTAATTCACATCCCTGTGACTAAATTAAATTAACCATCAAGCAGCCCTCTCAGTTCTTTCTGCCTTAGTTTGTATCACTTGGAGGATCACCTGCTTATTTGCATATCTATCATTGCTAATGTATCTCCCTACTCTAATCTGTGCACAAACTGGTTACTAATCAGCAAGTCAATGTAAAGACACACTCCCAACCTTAATAAACTTTGCTGTCTCTTCTCTCCTTCACTTTACAGGTAGTTTGAATTATTACTTACCCTCTCTGAGGCCTTCACTGATTTCCACTGATTGCCTCTCTGGTTTCTTTGCATTCCACCTGGTTTACACCCCTTGTGCTATCTCCTCCCCAATACAAAGTCTATATTAGAATCCTGCTGAGCATGGAGCCATCTTTAAATTTCTAGTCTCCCACCAGGACACAAGTGCTTTCAGCAATTACATTCTGCTAGGCGGTAAGCCATTAGACCTCAGGAATTTGTTTTAAAAGTGTTCAGATTTGTAAAGTAATACTTACTTTTTTCTCTTGCCTTGGTTGGCTCTGCCCCGCTCCGTTAAGCTAACGCTCGGGCTCTCTCCGCTCCCCTGCCCTGCCCCCTATTCCCTCCCACCCCCACTACCTCTACATTTATAGTAATCATAGCCACGCCCACAGCTCACCCTCACATCACCTCCACCAATCACAGCTCCTCAAGTCATATCACATTAAACCACACCAACTTGCTCCACACAAAATACTCCCAATCACTCTCATTCCCACTAGGCATTTTTTGCATCACCCACACTATTTCCCCATCCACATATAGTGCAAACCTATAATTCCTATTCAGACCCCCCCACCTAGAAACAACATAAACTTTATAACCATGACTATCACACAACTAAATCTAGTCTGTCTTCTCATAATTCTTTACAACACCACAAGTTATCACTCTAGCAATATCCCTAAACTTAGTAGCACAACACTGCATTATGCACTCTCATACACAGACACCACACATTATAATAATATCTGCCCACACTTATTCAAGAACTACATAACAGACCAATTCAGAACTAAACACATATGCTCTCATTCCTACTCCAAAAAACACAATACTTTCTCACACTCCTCACCAAACTCCAACATCTGTATAACCATTTTAACTCCAGGCTCACCATAAGTGGGGATATCCACCCCAACCCAGGCCCAAATCCATCCTGTCCAACACAAACTGCTCAAACACAAATGTCAGAACATAACACCCCACTTTCTTCATCCCTGGGCAAATCAACAGCAGCAGCAAAACTAACCATCTTTTAATGCTAAATATTAATATTAGAAGTATCAAAAAAATATCTGAACTCCAGGCCACAATAGCACACTACTCCCCAGACATAGTTGCTTTAACAGAAACCTGGCTAAATAAAAACATAGCTAACTCAAAAGCTCTCCCTACCGGCTACAATATCATTAGACAAGACAGACCACTTCGTAAAGGGGGTGGAACTGCCTTACTCTACAAGTCCAACTTAACTGTCCATCAATTACCAAACTCCTACCCCTCCCCAATAATTGGGACATACTTATCTCACAACTTCAACTTCACCCTAAAAAGGTCATCACCACAATTGTGATCTATATTCCACCTGGTAATACACCTGCTAGCCTTGAAGACTTCTTATCCTGGTGTTCTTCCACATACTCACAAGAAACCCTTATTCTGGGGGACTTCAACCTAGATTGGTTCACCTGTATATCAGAACCACCAAGTAATCTAATAAATCTCCATGGCTACCAGCAGCTAGTCCAAATTCCAACTAGGTGTGATAAAAAATCTAAAAGGGAATCCATCCTTGACTGGGTCCTAACTAGCAAACCCATATTGTACCCTCACACAGGCAGTCTCCCAGACACCTTAAGTGACCACAACATAATATACTTTATACATAGTAGAACAAGCATATGCAAAACCACTAACTATATATCCACTAGAAACACAAAACAATTCTCTCCTGAGGTCCTCAACACTTTACTGTGTAACTGTGACTGGACCCCCCTAAAAACCCTCCTACTTGACCAGGCTGTAGCATATTTCAACAAAACATTTCTACAACACCTAGACACTGTTGCTCCATTGCACAAAATCAAGGTTAGAACCTCTACAAACCCCTGGCTCAGTAAAGAAACCAAACAAATCCTCAAGTCCAGAGACACTGCCTGGCGTTACTATCAAAAAAACAAAGAAACACAAAGCCTAACTAAGTACGAAGAACTGCGAACTGCAAAAAATGCATTAGGCTGGACAAAAAATCCTACTACACAACATTACAAACTAAATACCAACACAACCCGCAAAAAATTTTGGCAAAATGTAAACCAGCTACTAAAATCCACCCAAAACGCTACCCCCAAACCAACCACTCCTGAAACTAAAGTTCCCATCGAAACACAATTCAACTCCCACTTTGTGAACTCAATTCTATCCTTAGTATCACAGGAAGGTTCATTCCTCACTATCCCCCCCCCCAACACAAATAACTCTAATACTAGCTTTACCCTCAAAACAGTTTCCACCACTTCAATCAAAAGCATGCTCTCCAAACTAAAAACCTCATCAACAGCAGCCGACCTACTCCTCAGCTATTTCTTGAAACTTACAGCAGATGCTATTGCTATCCCAGTCTCCACTCTCATAAACAGATCAATTGTTGAAAACTATGTGCCCAAACTCTGGAAAATAGCCTATGTTACACCCATACATAAAGGCGGGACCTCCACTGAACTTAATAACTACAGACCCATTGCTTTACTCTCCCCCCTGGCCAAAATCCTAGAAAAATGCATCCATACCCAGATGCTAAACTATCTCCTAGACTGCAACATCCTGTCACCTACTCAGCATGGTTTCAGACCTGCCCATAGTACCACTACAGCTCTCCTCTGCTTCACAGACACAGTAAACCGTCTCAAAAATGAAGGCCTGCAAGTGTCAACTCTTTTTTTGGATATGTCCAAAGCATTTGACACAGTCTCACACCAAATCCTGCTAAACAAACTAAACCAATATCATCTATCTAATTCCACTCTTACCTGGTTCCAAAGCTACTTAACTGTCAGGTACCAAGCTGTGAAATGGATAAATTCTCTCTCTCCTCAGCTGCCCATATCTATAGGAGTCCCACAGGGTTCTATCTTGGGACCACTACTATTCACAGTCTTCACAAATGGCCTCCACACCTTCACACAGCATGCATCTATAATTCAGTATGCAGATGACACTACCTTAATCTGTGCTGCACAAAACATTCCCACCCCCCTGCAAACAACTCAACTAGCATTCTCTGACATTGAAAACTACCTTACCAAAGCCCAACTTATCCTCAATCCAAAGAAAACTCAGCTTATGATTATAACCAGTTCTAACAAAAACACTAACAGTCAATTCACTATCTACTCCACAAATGCTACTCCAATTGCTCCAGTGGCACAGGCTAAGCTATTGGGAATAACCATAGACTCCCACCTAAAATGTGATAGTCATCTGAACTTAACTATTAAAAAAGTACATGCCAAACTGGGGTCACTCTACCGTATCAAACCATTTCTTACCAACAACACAAGATCAGCCATTGCTCGTTCCCAACTTCTATCCACCCTACTCTATGCATCTCCCATTCTGACTAATCTCAACAAAACTGAACTAAGCAAAATGGAAGCTTGCTATAACAGAATTGCCCGTTTTGCTGCAAATTGCTCATATAAAACACATCACTGTACTGCTTTGAGACAGCTCCACTGGCTTGAACTGCCCAACCTTCTAACCTACAATCAGCTCTGCCTCTGTCATTCTATCTATTACCTCCCCAATAAGTGTCCTGCCCTCAAAAACCTAGTACAACATCACTCAGCCAAAAGGCTTCTTAGATCATCAAGCAAACTACTACTAGAAGTCACCAACAGTTACAATAGCTTTGGAGATGCACTATATAGTAGTTTGGTGGCTAAAAAATGGAACTCTGTCCCTACTAGCATTCAAAACACATCATCCAAAGCCTCCTTTAAAGACCTCATCAGGCAACATCTCAAGCAAAGTTGGCAGTGCTATGATTGCTCCCCAGGCTAGTGAAAGCGGATAACATATGCATACTAAATCTAGAGCAATTTATAATAGTTTTTCAATCTTACTCACAAACACTGGCTAATCTACAATGTATGTACTGTACCTGTGTACTATGTATGTATTCTACCTACATTCCAAAGTTCAGCTGTACACCACAAATCTATTACTTACCTTTATTTTTAAAATTAATATCTTTTTTGATTGTTCTCTCCACTGTAACTGTTTGTGCCGCATACCACTGTAAAAACATGTCTCTTGTAATTTGTGTGTATACCGATTATGTCTAAATAACTAAATGTGCCTGTAATTTTTCTTTGTGGAGCTTTTCTCCCTAGGCCTCTGCTGAAAATTGCCTTTTCGGCTCAGTCAGACACCCCCGGTTAACAAATGTAAAATAAAAAAATAAAATAAATAATTAATTCAGATTAAATAGACAGGAAGTTAATATTTATATTATCAGCTATACATTTATCTGTAGGTCTAAATAAGTTGACTCAACACTTATTTGTTTCATTTTCAAACCTATTTTTCCAGGTTCCATGATAAAAATTGAAATAGCTAACATGCATCAGATGGAGCTTGTACAAAAATGTAATTTATTACAATATTAAAATATAATTTATTACAATATAAAAAATGCTAACTTAATCAGTAGGCCTGAATCCAAAGTGTTGCACAGCATTAATAGGTAAGAAAAAGTCACTAACATCAATTTAGACTGGTTGAAAGTCAGGCAGGGCAAAGATCATTTGTAAGTCCAAATCAAAGGAAATAAAAACAGCCTTTTCCTATCCAAAATCCCTTCTTAGCAGATTCTCCTTGCTTGTCCTTGACGAGTACTAAAATATTGAGTTTTGTGCCCATTTTATCAGGAAACTGAAGATAATACTTACTCAAGCTGCTGTCCCTTACCTGTCCACTACCAGAGGGTAGACAGAAAATGTTCAAAGTGCGGGAGCTGGTGGACAGGATGTCAGCATGGCCACCTATGATGTTAATCCCCATTGGCCACTCAAGATAATACAAGGGCATAGGCAGTCCTTTCAGTGACACAGTTGCCTCTTATCACCAAAAAAGGAGACAGGTTTGGGCCTTCATACAAAAATAGCTCTCATTTTTCAAATTCTGCAACAAACCCTCCATAGTTTGTCAGGATGATGGCCTCTCCTTACAGCTCTCACACTTGACTATCTGTGTTTAACTGCTCACCACTAGATAAAGAATGGGCTTGAATTCAATTGATGGTAGCTCAGTGGCAAGCAGACAGAGTGGTATAAGCAGCTAGGAAAACAAAATTTAACTTTTACCAATGTGTGTATCCACCAAAGTCAGAAACAACATATTCTGAAACCCATCTCATTATAAACAATAATCTCTAGTCATGCCAAAGAGGTAAGTATAGCACCTTTAGTAGCACTTTCAGCTCACTGATTCAATCCATTATCAACTAGAATTTTTCTGCTTTATAGCCTTTAAACAAGTTCCTTGAAAGAAAATAAAAATGTTAGGATCCTCACTAGAAAATTCAAGTTGTTGGAAAATTTGTACTATTCAGAAAGTGCTCTAGAACTTTCCTTACATTAAGTTTTTTTGTTTATTTAGGGGTGAACTCTGTCTTGTTCTTTTTAAAAGCCCAGGCCTGGAATATGCTGCCAGTGGATCTGATAAAAGAGATCTAATGTTGAAAATATCAATAACACAAAGATGTAATAGACATGTTGAGTATCATTTTCCAAGAGTTTGAATTAAAGATTCCTCTTACATTCTAATGAAGTCAGTCATTCATTTCTTGTACAAATCATATATAGGTAAAAGAAAATATCAATATGGGGTTAGGCAATTAGGTTTTTGACAGTAATTCTGTTCCAGTCAATCTATAAACATATATTATGATAGTTGTTTAATCATTTTTGTATGCAACACCATTTCTGGAATGCTTATATGTTTAACTTCATTAAACTTGTTCCAGGTCATTTGTTAGATTGCATTTGAACAAATGGCAGTTAACATTGCATGTTTGATGTGGATGCTTTATGTGGTATCGCAGATCATGTTGGTGAGCTTTTGACTATAAACAAATAATTAATCCAGCTCATGGGAAATGCTACTATGATGGCCTCTTTCCCCTGGCCAGTAATCAAGGAGCTTAAAACCTCACCACTGACACAGGTGAGAGATGGTGACTAAAATCAGGAATGGATTTACACAGTATTTTCAGATACAGCTCTCTGCATCAAGCACAATTTCCCCCAAGAGCACACAGGGAACATGCTCCCGATCTGTGACTAGACTATCTGTCTCTCCAGATCCCAAACAAGGCTCACTTTAGAGCACTGTGTCCCAGTTCCAAGTAGCTGACAGACCCACACCTGGGTATTTTATTTTCACACACACACACACACACACACACACACACACACACACACACACACACACACACACACTCTCTCTCTCTCTCATGGGAAAGGCTGGCACAACTTTACTATCTGTACCCCTTCTGCCCATACTATAAGGTAACCACACTGTCACCAGTCAACCGCTTACAAGGGTATCCAATTATACTAAAATCAATACTAAGAAAAATGGTAGAGAGTAACCAAAGCAGCAAGGCTTTTTGGAGTGGCCAACGGATCACTAAAATAAGCACAAGTACTCTCAAGATGTTAAATGTATTCTCTAAAAGTCCAGCCACAATGAAAGGTATAAAAATATTTAATAATAAATAATAAAATGCAAAACACAACAATAATAAATATATGAGTACAATAAACAGCAAAATTTCAATCACAGGAGAAATAAAAATAACACAGATGGACAGATTCAATCATATGCAGAAAAACAATACTTAACTAATCTCACTGCATTTCCTGATTGTCTAAAGAATAACTGTTCTCTAGCTAACATAATTAATACAGCAAGGCAAGATTAGATGCTGAGATGCTTACCTCCACAAGGCGAGGTGATGAGCTTCCAACTAAAACTGAGCTGAGCTAACGGAACTCAACTGTGATAACTATCATAGATTTTTATATCAGGTTCCAAAGCAAACAAAACAAAACAAGGTGCTATGTGAGTTTCATCTTCTTAGTGCTGGTTAGAAAACATTTCCTGACTCTGCTACAATACACACTACACACTCAGAGCATTTTTTGCTGAGATTTGTTGCAGTATCTGAAAGCTACAGAGCTACCACAAAAACCTCTTCTCTTCCCATTCCAATATTCTCTATCCAAACATATACATTTGATCAATTATAATAACATTGTTGATGCAGTGTGATAGTCAAATGATACAAAATTATTTACAAAACTTCTGCTAACTATGCTGGCATATGTTATACACTCACTGCCCTATTCTCCCTGGCACAGATGACAATACGTCACATCATCACAGCTACTTTAAAACTTTATCACATCCAACAGTTCCTCATGTAACTCCTTGCTGTCTGCATGGTGCCAAAGGCAGATTATTTTCTGGAAAATCAGCTACCAGCAGCTGTGACAGATTATATCTAAATGTGACTGATTTTGTATCTTTTAGATTAAATAAATGTATAGGTAGAAATAAGCAACCATTGCAGTGGACCTAAAAACAGAAATGATGTATTCTAACAAAATGGTACATTGGTGCTTTTACAGCTTTGCCTCTCAAATTTCTTTACATATGATAAATGTAGCTCATTACAGGCTATAGACAGATGGCATGACATCAACAAGCATGTATACAATATCAGTTACTACTGCACATGTAAATAATTATATTTCTTAAGATTTATTTTATGCTTATGTGGTCCAGTGACAACAATGATGAATGTTTTTCGTAGGATGACTGATACATAAGATAACCTATTTTGCTAATATTATTGTGATAACAGTTGCTAATTCTAGAATGGTGGCAAAAGATGTGAGGCAATAAGTAATGCATAACAACTGATATGATATAATCTACCTTATCTAAGATAACAGAGAACAGATAGCTTAGTGGTTAAGGTCTTTGCCTCCTATGCACAAGGTACAAGGTTTGATCCTGACCTCCAACCAATGCCTGTTTGGAGCTTCCATGTTCTCCCTGTATCTCTGTGGGGTTTCTCCCATGTCCAAAAAACATGCTGAATGTTTCCATCTCAAACTCACCAATGAATGGAGCTGTGGCCAGCGGCACAGACTCTACATGGTGCCCTATAGAGGTAAGAGTTGTACAGACCAACCACTTTGGGCATCTACTGTGGTGTGCAGTGTCCTCAAGATAGAAGAACATGGATGACAGACTGTGCTCTTGTGGCATGGGCTAACCACTTGATGGTGCAAAATATGGTTCTAGGTTTTGGTCGTGTTGACTAATATCACCAAAAATGAGAAGTTACTGGTGATAAGTGGGTTGAGGACCTGCCTACTCTGACCCACGCCAGGGACACTTGCTAATGGTGGGAGGGGTATATGAGCCCCTATTGGACAGTGTGTGCCCCTATTCACCATAAAGCTGGGTCAATAAGCTACTGGCTGGCCTGGGTTACCTGGGATAGCTCTGTTGAGTATAAGCTGGACATAAAACCAACCAACCTGCCAAACATGAGCTGAGAATTGTTACGTTTAATGTAGGTTCACTAACAGGACACTCCAGCTGAAAGTGGATGACATGAATATACGGAGGAGGCTGGACATCCTATGTATCCAAGAGATGAGATGGAAGGGTAGGGCAGTGCAGCAAAGCCACTTGGCTTGGAATCCAAAGTCTACTACTCAGGTTGAGGACAGACTAGGCTTGGGATCCAGAGTCTACTACTCAGGTGGAGGACAAGCTAGAAGTGGTGTAGGAATTGTGGTGAGAGAGAGGCTTCAGAAGGCAGTAAGGGATATCATCAGAAGTAATGACAGACTCATGTCAGTCAGACTCCAGTGTATTATGCCTCAACAGGGTTGTGATAGTGAGGAAAGGAGTGCATTCAGATAAAGCATGACAACATGAATTGGTGTTGATAATGGGTGACTTGAATGCACATATCAGGAAAGACAGAACAGGATATGAGGACTGCCTGGGCCCACATGGGTGGGGCAACAGGAATAAAGAAAGAGGAGCCATTCTAGACTTCTGTCTGGCAAATGGCTTGATAGTAGCCAACACATGGTTCAGAAAGAGAGACAGTCACAAGATCACATACAAGTAGTCAACATGCAACTTGGGTAGACCTCCTCCTAGTAATGAAAAGACACCAGGGTATAATCTATGATTGCAAAGTCATCCCCAGTGAAACAGTCGGCCCACAGCATAAACCACTAGTTGCCACAATCAGCTGCAAGCAGTGGTCAGAGAAGGCTCTAAGGTCAACAGAGACCAGACTGAAGATGTGGACGTTGATTGAGAAAAAGTACAACAGTTCAACAAATTACTTAGGGCTCTAGCACCCCAAGAAGAGGAGGGAATAGGTGGAGTTGAAGAAGAATGGCAGCGCCTAAAACAGCATGTGTTAGGACTACAGAAAAGATATGTGGACGAGCCAGGTATGGAAATAAGGTACATAAGGAAAGCTGGTGGTGGAATGCAGAAGTCCAAGAAGATATCAAAAGAATGAAGGAGTGCAGGAAGAAGTGGGAGACAGAAAAGACTGACCAGCCTAGGAAGGACTACTGGCTGGCTAACAAAGAAACAGCTAAGAAAGAAGTTGCAATAGTGCATCGGAGGCACTGTACCAACTTCTGGAAAGTGACTCTGTAAGGGGCACAAAGAAACAATATCAGTCTGCAAGGCAAAGACAGAAAGATAAAGAAGATAGTCAGACACCCTTCATAAGAGATGCCAGCAACAATCTGCTCACCAGTCCAGAAGACATCAAAGGCAGATGGAAGGAGTATTTCCAGCAGCTTCTGAATGAAGAAAATCCCACAGAAGCTGTACTGCCCCAGAAGCAGCCTACAATGAGAGAAGAAGAGGAGCCCACTCTAGAAGAAGTAAGAACAGCACTAAGGAACATGAAGTCAGGGAAAGCAGCAGGCTTAGATGAGGTCACATCAGATATGATAAAGATGCTGGGTGAGATAGGGGAGAAATGACTCCTGAGGGTACTAATAGCAGTGTGGAGAGAAAGGCGTATCCCAGATGACTGGAGAATAAGCATACTCATGCCAGTGTACAAGAACAAATGAGACATCCACAACTGTGGGCAGTACAGAGGCATCAAACTCCTATCACACTGCACGAAAGTTCTGGAGAGGGTGATTGATAAACAGGTACATAGAGTAGTAGAATGTAAGATGGGAGATGAGCAGTTTGGATTCAGTTCAGGATGTATCACAACTGACCCACTGTTTACACTGAGACAGATACTTGAGAATAGTCTAGAGATGAGGAGAGAGTCCAACTGGGCATTCCTGGACTTGGAGAAAGCATATGACAAGGTCCTAACAAAGCTGATCTGGGCAGTACTGCTGTGGTTTGAAGTCGCAGAAACATTGGTAGAATTACTACAGGCTATGTACAAGGACCCAATGACTCAAGTACGAACAGTGTTTGGCCTCACAGAGGGGTTTCCAGTGGGAATGGGTGCACATCAGGGTTCAGCTCTGAGCCCACTGCTGTTCATACTGGTGATGGACTACATTAGCAAACAGGTTGGAGGAAACGGATCAACAAAGCTGCTGTATGCAGATGATGTGGCAGTACAGGCAGACTCTGAGCTAAAACTTCAGCAAAGGTTAGGAGAATGGAATTCAAATCTGAAGGCACATGGGATGAAACTAAGCACAGATAAGACAGTGATAATGGCAGCAAATTGAGGATATCAGAAGAAGCTGAGAATAGAGATAGAAGGGAAGATAGTGGAACAGGTAAACAGCTTCAAGTATCTGGGAGAGGTAGTTGAGGAGAAGGGTAGTCTGATTGAAGATGTCAAAGCTAGAATTAGAGGGGGTGGCAGCGAAATGGCATATAGTATCAGGTGTAGTCTATGACAGAAGAATGTCAAAGAAGCTGAACAGTAAGGTGTACAAGACAGTGGTGTGACCAGTACTACTGTATGATACAGAAACCTGGGCAGTAAAGGCAGAACAGTTGAAGAAGCTAGAGGTGATGGAAATGAAGTGCCTAAGAATGGTAGAAGGATGCACGCCGTGGGACAGATGAAGACATGAAGACATAAGAGCTGAAGCCAAAGTAGCTCCAGTGCAGGAAAGATCAAAGAGAACAGATCATGGTGATTTGGGCACATGTGTCGAAAAGCAGAAGACAATCTGGTGAGGAAGATTTGGGACAGACAGGAAGAAGGTAAGAGGAAGCGAGGGCATCCAGCAAAGAGGTGGATGGATTGTGTGAAAGAAGATCTGCGACAGTCAGGCATGAGTGTTGAAGAAGGCAGGAGTGTGACTCTGAATTGAGAGAGTTGGTGACAGTTAACACAATACCCTGACCCCATGTAGAAAAATGGGAAGAAAGGGGGGCTGATGATGATGATGACGATGATCTAAGATAACAGATGACAATATCCTGATGACTCTCTAGGATCCCTAATAATGTTTTTTAATATCACTATTTTATCTCTGCTGTGGGTACCTCTTTAATCTTAATCATTGGTTCATAAGTTCATAGATAAGTACTAAGCAATCAGTCTGCAGACCATTACAAGCCTTGTCAAAAAACCTTGTTCAAAAGTTCCCTTTAGCCTCAAGAGCAGCAAGAAAAGATAGACCAGGGGAGAATATCAGGCTGACTTTGTGCCTATAAGATTGACAAATTATGCCTTGGCAGCTATAGTGTTTAGGTAGTTAGAAAAAAGCTGTGATTTTTACTAAAACACCCCTACAATGTAAGGTGCTGCAGGTAGCCTAGTAATTTAAAGTGAAATTTCTGAAATATAAGGTCTGTATGATAGATACATAGTCTCATTGGTAGTATCACCGATGGACAATATTTGAGCAATGAGATCCAAAATAAATAAGATGTCTGCCCAGGAACCTGCTGAAGTAGGCTGCAGACAACCCATTAGTGTTGTTCCATAGCTCATACAGTTTCAGCTATATGACCCTTCTGATATTACAGAGGTCTTCTAAAGCTTCTATGTGGAGTTGTATTCTGAGGGAAATACATTGACGGGGACAGGGAAATGCAGTTGGCGGCAGTGCATTGTAATATACCCTACTGGAATCAGTGACAACAGATGCACTGAGAACACTGTTTATCTTGATGGAAAAATCCAGAATTCCAAGAACTGCCTCAGTGTGGCAAAGCAGCAAGACTGGATGGGCTGTCTAGAATATTGGGGAAAGTATTGGATGAGGTAAGATTTCTGATGTGATTATTTGTGAATACACTGGAAAATGGTGGAGTCACTGAGACGTTTCTGAGGTATCAGTTTTGTAGTTGTTCCTAAGTCTGAGATATACAACACAGTGCCAGATAATAACCATATAAATTTGCAGATAAATTATGATATTAAGATTCTGACACAGTGATTGGTGGTTAGCCTGAAATTTTGTGGACTTAATCAGAGATAGGATTATGAAGGATAGATAATGTTTGCATCTGATGTAATACTTGCTGAATGTTATGACAAATTACAATGCATTAGTATCCTTTACATGAGCTATCTCTTTTGAGAATTTGTTGAACGGTTGTCTAAAGTGGAGCTGCCACCTTGAGGTACAACAGAAGGTGGATTTGGGTCCTTAGTTCTGTCAATGAGTAAGCCTTTCATATACTAACCTGTTATACATGGTCCTTAAATAAATGTGATCTGAAGAGGTTGATATTTAGTTTGTGGAATGGTAAAGTATGCATAGCTCACAGTGGAATTAAATGGCAAGCCTTAATGAATAAACATGCATGATTAGTAGAGAACAACATGTTTTCAGTTATTTTAACTTTGAAGAGCTTTGTTTCCTTAGCTAAATGCATGGGTAATCTCAGGTGAATACCTGAATGTATTTAAACATAGTCATGTGGTCACAGCATGAGGAAGAATAGATGTACATATACAAGTTGCCAGAGGCATAGCTCGCTATTCTAGTGCAGGTGCAGTCCAATCATCTCATGCCCCTCCTCATCTTTATTTTGAGAAGCAGAAAATAACACTAAATTATAACCAGTTTAATATAGTTTATGCCAAACTTGGAGTACTGAAGTGCTTCGGTACAGACAGAAGAAAATATTTCTTGAACTTTATGCCACACAAATAGAGTGATAAAGTGCTTCACTCCAGTTTGGACTGAAAAAAAGTTTGTTTTTAATTGCAATAGTTTAGCAAACTGCTTGATGCATTTTGGCAAGCAGCTGCTTTTTCCAATACAGTTTGCTAAAGCACTGCTTCAGTTCATAATAGAGAAGCAATACCAGCATAATAAACTGAAGTCCTTATTGTACCCCCTAACAAATTGCACTTGAAGAGGTTTCCCCGTCACCTCACTCTAGCTAGACTTCTGCAGGTTGCAAAGTCACCAGTGTACCAGCCTTAGAGATATCTTACTAAAATAAATTATGGGTGTGAAACAGGTTGTGTATCTCTCAAGTTGTATAGGCAGCTCTTAGACCATGCTACTTGCTAACTGACTCTACTATGCTTTGAGGAATTTGAGGCAGTTGCCAGTTAGGAGTATAAATCCTTTTTCCACTGCAGGACAAGGTTTAAGTGACAAAGGATATCTAAGTATATGTATCATAAAAGGGATGCAAAATTATAAAATCTCTGAAGATGTGGACACCAAAGGGGGCATTATGTGCCTTTCTTGATACCCCCAAGTTGCTAAAAGGTAGTAAACATTTTGAGGAACAAACAATGAGCTTTCCAGAGGGGTTCTTCAACCTGAATTCAGTTAGGTCTTCTAGGGTATTTTTTGGCATGGGAGATTGTGTCTTGGCATTATTAGATAGAGTTTACTTCTTGTTAGATGCACTGGTCATAAAAATGTATGTTGTTTGTTTTTTGGCTTTTTCCCGGTAAGGGGTCACCACAGCGGAACTCCGGTCCACTAATGATTGGTAGTAGATTTTTACGAAACGCCAAGGTGCCAGCTCGACACCCAACCTTCAATGAAGGCACGCCCATTTACGCACACATGTCTTTTGAACACTACCCAACCATGGGGTGGACATGCAGACTCCACACAGAAGGCACTCCCAAGCCACGCCGAGAATCGAACGGGAGAACCTCCTGCTGTGAGGTAACAACCCTATAGCACCCCAAATTAAAAATCTTTGCAGCCTTCCTCCAAAGGTACAGTGGTTTTGTTACATAATAATCTTGTTAATAATATCATACAGAAAAGGTGCATTGACAAACTGAAGATAAGTAGGAGTACCAAAGGGGAAAATGTCTCGATATAATACCTCATGGTGGTCACATGCAAGAAACAGTCTCTTCTGCAATAGCTGCCCAGACCATTAGATTTTGTTGTCTTCCTTTTATAATGAGGCCTGTCTGATTTTACATTGGGGTATTTCCACTTGTTATTCTAGTCATGCATAAAATGAACTATGTTAAAGTTTTCACAAGTGATTTGTGTTGCTCGTGTTACCATTAGATTTTTATACGTCTACCATTACTGATGCTGCCTGACATGTAGAAAACTTACAATGATTCTGTTTGTTTTGTGACAAAACGTTTCTTGAAAATAGTCTGACATAGATGTTGATACCACCTTTCTTAATCATAGAAGATCATTCACTCAGTTCAGCAGATCTCATGCCTGTCAGCAACAGGTTATTGTTTAACGGACTCTGTCTCCAATAAGAAAAAGTCATCAGATGGAGTAGATACTCCCTCACAACCTAGATCCATAAGAGCCTATCACAGTCTGAACTTGGATGCATTGCTGGCTCACCTGCCAGGATGAGTTTAAGGTTTGAGAGATTATGTCTGCCATAAGTGACAAGCCTCAGAAGGACTAGAAACTACCCCAACATCTACTTCTACAAGAATCATCTGCAGGCAGGACTGAATACATCAGTAGAAGTTTAAAGATTGAAGACTCTATCTCCAGTAAGTTTCAAGCCCTCTCCACTAACTCCGCAATGGACTACCACAGCCTATAGTGCATACTTCAATAACTTAATATATAAGATGGTCAGGAATCAGGGTTTGGCTCTTGAGATTGGACTTACTTAAACTGGGATGTAGTATCTAGAAGGACAAATATCTCTCCAGAAACAACCAATGCTGAGTGTAATTAAAGAAACTATGAAGACCTCTTGTGTGGTGCTAATGAACAAAACAGTGTCAAGAATAATAAGTAATGTATGGGTGGAACTGTAAAACATATTGGCTATAAATATAGGTAATATATTACCTATATTTATGGTACATATTATTACAATTATTATTAATTATTATTAATTATTATTATTTATTACATATATATATGTTGAAAAGCAATCCCGAATCTCCTTAGTAGTTTAGAGATGAGTAGCATTAGTCATTCATTTGAAACAGTGGGTTTTTAAATTTGATGTAAATAGAGGTAGGAAATAAACCATCCCACTTTGGACAACCGATGGCAATTCCAACGACCAGGATATTCTGAGTTAATTGCTCTTCAGACTTCTGCCCTGCCTTACTCCCAACTGGTGACCATCGACCTTGGTCTGCCCTCACTAAATGTGACTTTGTTTGCCTCATACCTCAAAGAACTTAACTCTGATCTTCAGAATACAAATTAATTGCTCTTCAGACTTCTGTCCTGCCTTACTCCCAACTGGTGACCATCGACCTTGGTCTGCCCTCACTAAATGTGACTTTGTTTGCCTCATACCTCAAAGAACTTAACTCTGATCTTCAGAATACAAATTAATTGCTCTTCAGACGTCTGTCCTGCCTTACTCCCAACTGGTGACCATCGACCTTGGTCTGCCCTCACTAAATGTGACTTTGTTTGCCTCATACCTCAAAGAACTTAACTCTGATCTTCAGAATACAAATTAATTGCTCTTCAGACTTCTGTCCTGCCTTACTCCCAACTGGTGACCATCGACCTTGGTCTGCCCTCACTAAATGTGACTTTGTTTGCCTCATACCTCAAAGAACTTAATTCTGATCTTCAGAATACAAAGTAGGTTTGGGCTCTGTATTGCTCATATAACTGGGCTCCAACCAGGTATTCCTTCAGAGTTGGTTAAATTGCCTGTGCCTTAGTCTCCAGCAGCCAGTACCTCCCTTTATTAGCCCTCCCTCTCCTAGCGTAAACTGTTCTCTCCTAGCCTTATTTTTATCTCCCTCTACCTCTCTACTGTCCTACTTACTTTTCCCCCCTCTCCCTCCTGCTTACTTACACTATACTGTAGGTGATCCACTCCCACCTTGGCTCCCTCTCTCCTGCACTGTATAGCTCTAACCAGCCCTTGTCAGGCGACAGAGCTAGGATCTGGATTTTTTCTATTCCTCCTTTTAACCTCTACCTTTACCTTTCCATTCCTCCAGTTAACCTCTACCTTCACCTTACTATCCACCAAACTCTCTCTTAGCTTTACTCTTGTACTCCAGTAACCTCCCCTTCTGCTACACTTTACCCTCTTCTATACTGCTCCCACTGTATGTTTCTTCACTAACCTCCTCTTATCAGTCACTTTTTTTTTATCTCTGGTGCTCTCTGGCCTCTTTCCTACCCCTTCTACTTGTCTTCATTCTTATCCCACCTTCCTTACCTATTTTAGCTGATTGTCTCCTTCCTCATCTATCCATAGTGGCTGTTGTTCTTGGTTTTCTTTTTTTTTTTCCCCTACCCTCCTTAACCCCGCCTACCCTCTCCTGTCTACTCTCTTTCCATCTCCCGTCCTGCCCCGCCTCCTTGGGGAGTTTACTAATACCCCCTCCTGCACCTCCATCATTCCTTTTCTTACCTTCCACCTGACTAGAACCCTGGCTGCTGTAGCTCCTGCCCTGGCGAGCTTCTCTGGTAGGTTCACCTCCTCGGAGTATCCAGCCTGTACTTAAGATATTATTTTCTGTCAAGAACTTGCTTTTTGTGATTGAAACATGTTGTTGATGCGCTGATGTTTTTGTTTTAATCTGCTATAGGTTCGAATTTATATTCGGACTGTCTTTTGGTGCAACTATTTTTAATTATTCTCCTGATAAGACACACTGTAATTACCACTAAGGTGTTCATAGCTACCTTATTGTTCTTTTGCGAGGTTGTACAAGCTATTTTCTTACTTTTTACCTCTATATGTCGCATGTTATCTAGGGCGACTCCTGTGTTGAGCCTTTTATTAATTAATACAGCGCCTCTGTTGAACAAACACCGCTTGAACTGTAGGGACTAGTGTATTTGATGTTTTTGATGTTAGACCTTTTCGTGCCGTACTGTTTTTATTGTTTCTAGAATCTGGTAGCGGCTATACTACCTAAACTGCGCCACACACGTAGGGATTCCCCACATGCTCAGCTGGCGTTTCCCCGCAGTCCCAAACCTAAACGGAACCCTATTTTAGCTGACCACCTGTGCTATGATACTGCTACATTCCCCTCTAAAGTAATCTCTACTGTACCAGCTGTCTTTCTGACTAGCAAACAATTCTTAAACCACTTTGCAGTCCAAACGCCTTTTACTGTATTCGCGCTTTTAGCGACACAGTAGATTACACGGCGTCTGCCCCTTTACTCACTACTCCTGCTTCTTTTCCCTAATATGCTTTCTACTGTTATCGCGCTTTTAGTGCTACAGTAATTACACGGCGTTATCCTAAAAACGCCTTCTACAGTACTCACGCTTTCAGCGCTACAGTTGACTCCTGGCATTTGCTACTCCTTTGCCCTCCCCGGATTATTTCTTAGGTTCTGTTGAGATATCCCTACTACACTCACAATCGACCTCTAAATGCTTCCACATCCTTCATCTCCTGCAGCTTGTCTCCCTTATGGTCACTTCATGACCTATCTCTTGCTTTTTGAGTACTCCTTCACTAGCCTATCCAGTTAACCTTATCTTCTCTCTAAAGACTTCTGTCCTTAAACATAGTTGTGCTAATATTTGCTCTATCTGACGCACCTGTGCTCCATGTCAAAGAACTCTACGTGTATAAAGGTTGATTTTGAGTTGTATTTAGTACTCAGTATATTCTAGTAAGCTATGTATATATTCAGCCTTTATTCCGGCGACAACATGGACACCTGACTGGTTCGCTTTACACTAGATTTAGCTGATTGTGTAGTCTCTCCTATTTTATTTGTACTGTCTCATGAAAATGGTTTGTACACACTGTTGATTCCTGAATTTGCTGCACTTTAGCTAGATGAAAAACTAAGATGCGACCAGGTTTTTCAATGTGAATATTCTTATAGTTAGCATAGTTGTTATTACTGCTATACTTCCACTGTTGATTAATGTGATTTATTTTGTACACATAAATGTGCTAACCTTGTTCTTATTTCTTTCTCTCCTCCTGCCTACCTTCTCCCCTACAGTTAATTGCTCTTCAGACTTCTGTCCTGCCTTACTCCCAACTGGTGACCATCGACCTTGGTCTGCCCTCACTAAATGTGACTTTGTTTGCCTCATACCTCAAAGAACTTAACTCTGATCTTCAGAATACAAAGTAGGTTTGGGCTCTGTATTGCTCATATAACTGGGCTCCAACCAGGTATTCCTTCAGAGTTGGTTAAATTGCCTGTGCCTTAGTCTCCAGCAGCCAGTACCTCCCTTTATTAGCCCTCCCTCTCCTAGCGTAAACTGTTCTCTCCTAGCCTTATTTTTATCTCCCTCTACCTCTCTACTGTCCTACTTACTTTTCCCCCCTCTCCCTCCTGCTTACTTACACTATACTGTAGGTGATCCACTCCCACCTTGGCTCCCTCTCTCCTGCACTGTATAGCTCTAACCAGCCCTTGTCAGGCGACAGAGCTAGGATCTGGATTTTTTCTATTCCTCCTTTTAACCTCTACCTTTACCTTTCCATTCCTCCAGTTAACCTCTACCTTCACCTTACTATCCACCAAACTCTCTCTTAGCTTTACTCTTGTACTCCAGTAACCTCCCCTTCTGCTACACTTTACCCTATTCTATACTGCTCCCACTGTATGTTTCTTCGCTAACCTCCTCTTATAAGTCACTTTTTTTTTATCTCTGGTGCTCTCTGGCCTCTTTCCTACCCCTTCTACTTGTCTTCATTCTTATCCCACCTTCCTTACCTATTTTAGCTGATTGTCTCCTTCCTCATCTCTCCTTAGTGGCTGTAACCCACTCCATTCGCCCTGCAGGCTCACTCCACTACCCTCCCAACCCCCAATTCCCACCCACCCCCAGGGGTCCTACTCTTATACCTCTACAGCCACACCCGTATCCCTCCCAACCTATCCCTCTCCTTCCCGCCAAATTGCTACCAAACCTTAACACACGCCTTCCACTCCCCCTTCTCTTTCTTCACCCTATTACCTTAAGTCTTATATTACCTATCTCCATTTTTCATACTTCTCTCCTTATCCCTCCTCAGTCCTCTCTACTCAAATCATTCCTTACTCCTTTCAGAATCCAATACTTACCCTCCAATACTCTTAAACGGACATACTTTCCCCCTCTTGTTCAACACACTCATTCTCTCTCCCTTGAACTGTCCTCTTTCCTCCTCTCTTCTCAGACTACATAATAATGAGTCCCTTCCCACCAACTATGCCTACACTCTCATTCTTACTCTTGATCACCCTTCTCTCAACTTACCATCTCACTTTCTTTGAAATCTCACTTAACAACTTTCACAACTCCTCACATAAACACACTTCTACTATACTCACTTTCACATCGCACTCCAATGTTACTTCCACCCCAAGCTATCATCTATCTAAATTCCATAGATTACATCACCTTACCTACCTACTACAATCAAACAAAAAAATAAAACCTCTAACATTTCTAAATAGCAAATATTCCACTAAACCAGCTAATCCAACACTACAAGATGGTGACATCCACCCCAACCCTGGCCCTATCTCCCCTCCTCCTCAAAACTGCTCACCTAACCTCAATAATAACTTCCTCATAGGACACCTTAACATTCAAAGCATAAATAAGAAAATACCCTTCATCCATGCCCTCTTAGATATCCACTCTTTTGATATTCTCTGCCTCTCTGAAACCTGGCTAAACCCAGGCACAAAGGACTCAGAGATTATACCCCAAGGTTATAACATAGTAAGACAAGACCGCTTAAAACGTAAGGGTGGTGGAGTAGCAATACTTTTCAAAAATCAACTTAACATCTCTACTCAACCAGCATATCCAAACCAAGATAGCAAAATAGAAGCCATCATTATTAAAATACAACTTAATGCCACAAAAGCAATTTACATTATTTGCTTGTATCTTCCCCCAGGTAACAACATTCCAATATTAGAAGACTATCTTAGTTGGGTTTCTACCACCTACCCCAAAACCATAATTCTAGGCGTTAACATTGATTGGAACACAATCATTGCTGATAATCCCTCCTCTCATATTAACCTACATGGTTTTTCCCAAACTATTACCTCAACTACAAGAGTCAATAAGCCCAATAAGAAAGAGAGTACTTTAGACTGGATACTCACAAATAAAGTCAACAAAAGTATAAAGTAGGTACTATGCCAGACGATATCAGCGACCACTCCTAACCTACATTACCAGACAAAAGTCAGAATGTACGAACCTTCCAAATACAAGGCAAATTCGCTCTACCAAACATTTTAACTTAGAACATTTTCAAGCCGAACTGAGAGCATGTAATTGGAATTGCTTAAAATCACTTCCCTACAAGAGGCAGTCTCAGTCTTTAACACTACCTTCTTATCCATACTGAATACACATGCTCCAGAACGTTCTATTAGAGTAAAGACCAAAACAGCCCCATGGCTTACCAACAATACTAAAAAACTTATTCATACTAGAAACAAAGCATGGACAAAATGGAGATGCCTTAAACAAAACCCTGATTTAGTTCATTTCCGCTAGCTCAGAAATCAGGCTAAGAAATCAATAATCTCTGACAAGAAACATTTCTACTGTAAACTTCAAGACACCCATCATAACAATGCCAAACAATTCTGGTCATCAGTAAACAGACTACTTTCCCCAGGAATTGCAAAAACTCCTTCCCCTCTTAATGCTGACCCTGAAACCCCTCTCCAGACTGCTAATGCTTTCAACTCTTTTTTCTCTGAAACTATCCAATCCCTAGCGAAACAAATGAGCACCAACAACCCTAATATTCCATCTAATATAGCTAACTCCTCCTACAACTTCTCTCTAAAACCTATATCTACCTCTTTCATCTACAAACTCATTCTCAAACTGAAACCTTGCACCCCTTCTGCTGACAAGCTCCCTTCTCTCTTCCTCCAGAAAGCTGCCAAAGAAATTGCATATCCTATATCCTTACTTATAAACAGAACTATCCAAGAGGGAACTATCCCTGACATCTGGAAAGTCTCCTATATAATCCCACTTCATAAAGGTGGTAACTCCCTTGACCTCTCCAATTTTAGACCAATTGCCCTTCTCTCACCCCTTGCAAAAATCATGGAAAAATGTATTCATCAGCAACTTGTTCACTATCTCTCTCTTCACAATATAATAGCAACCTGTCAGCATGGCTTTAGACCTCACCACAGTACCACAACTGCCCTTCTTTCCTTTGTAGATACTATCAACAAAAATCGAAACAACAATACACTCTCTTCCGCTCTTTTCATTGATCTCTAAAGCTTTCGACATGGTCAACCACTCTCCTAATAAACATTCTTGAATCTCTCTCTTGTGATAAACTTGCCATAAATTGGTTTAGATCTTATCTTAACAACAGACAGCAAGCCGTAATATGGGATAACCATATCTCCTCACTCTTACCCATTTCCATCGGAGTTCCCCAGGGCTCCATTCTTGGTCCACTCCTGTTCTCCCTTTTTATCAATGATCTTCAGACTTCAATCCCACAAGCAACCTGCATACAATACGCAGATGATTCTACCCTCATCTGCTCAGCACCTTCCTCTACTGAGCTGATCTCACTGACCCAAACTACCTTTAATACTGTAGAAACTTGGTTTTCTAGACGATTTCTCCTATTAAATGCCAAAAAAACAAAACTACTCCTCTTCACCCCACCACTCGGTCTCCCCCCTTAAATTTCTCCATTTCCTCTAATAATGGTACTATCATCTCTCCTGATCCAACTACAAAACTTTTAGGAATAAACATCGACAATAATCTCTCCTTCGACCAGCACATTAACAACAACATCAGATTAGTTAACAGAAAAATAGGTTCCCTTTATCGTATCAAACCTTTCCTAACCCCAACAACTAGAACCAAGATTGCACAATCTCACCTTCTATCTACCCTCCTATACGCTTCCCCAATTTACACAAACCTAAAGAAAACCAATCTTAACAAACTTGCTACTTGCTATAACAATATAGCTCGCTTCGCCACTAGTAGCCCCTTTAGGACCCATCATTGTATAAACCTAAAACAACTAGGCTGGCTTGAAGTTCAAAACCACATTATAATTCCTCAACTCACTATTGCCCACAATATATTACACCAACCTGACAATACCCCTATACTCTCACAACTTCTAATCCCTTACAACAATCTTAACTCACTTCGCTCATCTAGTAAACACATGACAAAATCTATAAAGGCAAACAACACAGCAGGTGATTCCCTTTTCAGTAACACAATAGGTAGAAGTTGGAATCTCTTACCATGTGACATAACTCTGACTACATCCTTGCCACTTTTCAAACAGAAAATTAAACGATACTTCAAAATCATTGGCTTTGTTCCTGTAGTACACCTGACTAACCTGTTTTTCTTACTTTGTCTCCTCCACTCTTTTTCATCTCTGCACTACATTAGTTCTGTTCCTTTTACTGTTGAGTTTTTAAGTATGTACATTTTGCACAATTGTGTGATATTTAATTATCTGCATATTGTAAACTTGATTTTCTTTGAATTTATCCTTTCAATCCTCTGTTTTTCTATTTCTCTGATTGTAGCTATATCTTAGAATAGTAGATTTTTATCTAATTGTAATGTACTTAGTTTATAGTGGAGCTTTTCTCCTCGGGCCTCTGCTGAAAATGGACATGTATCCAGCCAGACTAGCCCGGTCAACAAATGTAAAATAAATAAATAAATAAATAAAATAAAAAATTTGGGTTGGGAGGGTGGCTTAATGGTTAAGGTGTTTGCCTTGCAAACACAAGGTGCAGGGTTTGAGTCTCACAAAGAGGCAATTGGCTAGGCTTAAAATGGCTCACAAGGGCAGTTAGCTTAGTACTAATCTATGAAACTATAATAAAAAAATATTTTTATACTAATCCAGAAGAATAATCTATACCTACACGCAAAATAATACATCTTGCAATCTTAATTTATTTGAGATATTAACCCCTGTCATACCTTAATATCCAGATCTGTGTAGAGAATGAACAGCTGAATACTAGTATACTAATCCATTCAAATGGCTGAAGCATATGTAATTAACTAAAGGAGATCCAAGCTGTCACTGACATGTATCTGCTCTACAGTTTATATGTCCATGCTGTCACTGAGATGTACCTAGTTGACAGCTTATATGTCTGTGCTGTCACTGACATGTACCTAGTTGACAGTTTATATGTCTGCAATGTCACTGACATGTATTTACTTGACAGTTTACATGTCCATGCTGTCACTGACATGTATGTACTTGACAGTTTACATGTCCCTGCTGTCACTGACATGTATGTACTTGATAGTTTACATGTCCCTGTTGACACTGGCATGTATTTATTTTACAGTTTACATGTCCATACTGTCAGTTACATGTATGTACGTGACAGTTTATACCTCTGTGCTGTCACTTACATGTATCTGCTTGACAGTTTATATGCCCATACTGTCACTGATATGTATCTATTGGACAGTTTATATGTGACTGAAACATGATGTTTCAAATCATATCAAGGATACTAAATTCCCCATTCTGAGACATATAAAACAGATAATAAAGACAGAGTATTAAGTAGCATAGCCTTTCTATCAAATGTCGATCTAACTTGTAGCATTAACTTACTTGCATTCTCAGTAGACAAAGGTGGAGAGGCAAGTGTTACTAATATTATATTTCATCATGATAAAACTGTAATAGAGTCATATGTCTACATTGCTACAGAGTATTTCAGACAGCTGATAAAGGACACCTTGCACTGACTAGCAAACAATGTGTGTGGCTGTGTGTGTGTGTTTGTGTGTGTGTGTGTGTGTGTGTGTGTGTGTGTGTGTGTGTGTGTGTGTGTGTGTGTGTGTGTGTGTGTGTGTGTGTACTTGTAAACCAAATATTACTTTCCCATTCAGGTTAACTGTCATTATTTGATACCGCATCTTTTTTCCACCTGGCCATTCAGCAGTTTTCCTATAACTTTGCATTCCTTGATAGTGCATTAGTGCACGCCACTAAAATCATTCAGAGTCAAACATCCTACTGCCTCCTAGATATCTGATGACATCAAAAAGTAAAGAACACTGGATGACATGAGTAATTGTTTTGTCCCTGCTGAACGGAAAACAGCAACCATCATCCCCCTTCATAAAGGGGGTACAGGAACAGACTCTGGGAATTACAGACACATACACTTAACCAGCCTTATCTGTAAGGCCATGGAATGAATAATCATGGATCTTATAAATACGGATATAGGTGATCTCCAAACCCTTGATCCAACACAGATTGGTTTTGTCAAATGCAGGTAATGCCTGTTAAACCTGGTGGACTTCTTCAAAAACATCACCAGAGCCATAGACGAAGGCAAGTCTGTGCACACAATCTACCTTGACTAAGTCAAGGCCTTCGACACAATCCCACATTTGGGCTTCATTGATAAACTCTCCCAGATGAATATCAACCCTTATGTCATCAGGTGAGTTTGTTAACTGGCTCATCGACAGGTCATACTCAGTTAAAGTTGGGGACTTTACCTCAACCAGCAGACCTGTCACCAGTGGGATTCCACGGGGGTCAGTGCTGGGATCTTTATTGTTTGGAATATACTTACCAGAAGTTCAGGCCAAAACAGAAGGACTGTAGCTGGCTAAGTTTGCTGATGACTGCAAATTAGGTGCATCACTGAATCCCCAAATGATGTCAGTATACTTCATGAGGGACTTACACAAACCAATGATTGGTGCCAAAGCTGTGATCTCAAACTCAATGCTAAAAAATGCATTATCACCCCCTTCGGTAAAAACAATATCCCTGCAGACTATCATATAAATAATAATACCCTAAGTATCAACTCAGTAGTGAGAGATTTGGGAACGCAAGTTGACTGTAGCCTAAACATTGCCCACCATCTGTCTACTGTGGTAAGGACGGCATTTTACATTGCGCACCTCATTAGCAAAGGCATTGCCTTAAGAGTGAAAGAGGATATAACTCCTCTGTACTCGACCCACATCAGGCCAATTATTTAGCACAATGCTCCATTTGGTATGTACCTTAACAGGCACCTGTAGCAACTTGAGAGACCTCAGAGATTTCAAGCCAAGAAAATTCAGGGACTCCAGCACATGTCATACACTGACAGACTGAAGTCACTGTCACTGTACTCAGTAGCATACAGACAACTTAGAGGAGACATGTGTCTGGCCTACAGAGCAATCTCGGACCCTAACCTAATGGAAATGCTGCACATCCACAATTCAAATGGGACAAGGGTCACCAACTCCAGGGACCTTAACCTGGCCTGTGATATAAATAGGACCTACTGCAGAGGCAGATATGTCTCTCAGAGGTTGACACTCCTCTTGGAATAGGCTACCAATTCACATCAAACAGAGCCGCTTATGACCCTGTTTAAGCATAGCCTGGATGACTGTATGGGAAGCTATAAATTCCTGCCAGGGATTTCACCTGTGACCCTCCTAGATATGGCCAGTCATTTCTAACTAAGTTCTTGAGTTTTAGGCAAGAGCTTTTATATTGGGTTTTTCTAGTATTATACTGGTTACACGTGGCTAGGCTTATAAAGACCTTCAGGTCAATAGCCTAGTAACCACCTTGTAACCTCTGAACCTTTGAACATCAAATAGTCAATAAATCTGCATTGTTCTGTTGGGAAGGGCTACCTATAGAACATGTCTAACTTTATAATCTAAATTTTAATGTACTATATAAAAAACAAACTATCTTATGAGAGAAACAAAAAAAAAATCCTATTTCTTAAAATACTAAACTAAGGCATATCAGTATGACACTAATGGATAGGCATCCAAAAATGAAATCACCTATCTGAAAGAGAAACACCCTTTCCAAATTCCACGATTAGATTACACCAATATAGCTCTCTTTCACTGAACCTTGTTTTGGAATTCTATATCTAGTATTATAATATGTAACATTGGCACCAATAAAACACCTCTTAATGCCATATAGCTTCACTTTAAAACTACAAATAGACAAAAAAAACGTATAAATAAACTATAAGCAGCATTCCCTATTACTCTTGGGACCCCTGCTCCAAGCTTCCTTTTACAAACAGTAGTAAATCAACTAGACCATTAGATAGTTACAGAGTTAATAGCAGCCTTTAAAAGCATATGTCATCTTACCATACACCAGTCCTGGGATTCAGAAAGGATCATCTTGTGTAAGAAATTATAAAACCAGAGACTCCCCCTTCATGATGACCTCTTCTGATTCATAGATCACTGTACTGCTATGGTTTCCCTCTAGTGGTAATGAGGCAATCCAGAGGTACAGCTAAGGTTAATTAGCCATGTGTTCTCCCAGAGAAATGCCTGCAGATCCCAATATACACTACTGAGCAATTTAGCTCAGCAATTGTTCAGCTGGGTAAATTTCTATGGGTGGAGCAAACAGCTGTCACCCATACATTCCAATGGAAATAGTCATGGTGTACATAAGTTCAATGAAGACATGGGGTAGTGTCAGTGTGCGAATGTGTGCTGAAGTGCGTGCACATGTCTGTAGGGGTCTACTTGATATGGTCAACATTTCACAATGTCGAAATTCATATCGCCGAGACCATATGATCGACATTTGAAATGTCGACCATACAAGTAGAACATAAAAAACAAAAAAACTTACCTTAACATTGCTACGCCCCCAGGAACTTAAATATACCAACTCTGAGATCGCACTACAGTGCAAAAGTGGAAATCTTTCCATTCTGCACTGTAGGGAGATGCCAGTTCCCCATGGTCTCAGCCATATGAATGTCGACATTGTGAAATGTTGACCATTCGAAGGGGACCCATCTGTAGGGGCATGAATGAAGCTGGGTGAATGTGTGTGTGTGTCTTTCTCATTCTGATGAACAGTAAAGGTTTATATTTAAAATCAAGAAAAAAATTTATGGTGTTACCACCAGGATTAAAAAAGTCCTGTTGGTGAAAGAGGTTTAATAATTATGCAGAGAGAGTGAATTTATAAATGTTTTAATATATGTTTTTACAACATTATGTTCAATTAGGCACAAAATATGTGTAGGGGTAGGGTCTGTAGGCAAGTTTGAAGCATTAGTATTATTTATTGTTAAAGTTTTAGTGCATGTAATAACAGTGCTAATATAATTATTACTACATATTCTTTTTATATGGTTGCAAATTAAAATTAAAGTAGCAAAAAATTTTTATATATATTTTTTTTTATACACATTTTATAACATATATATATATATTAACACAATAAATAAAAAGAAAAAAGATTGTTGAAAAAGATGTTTTAAACTACGTAATTGTTAAGTTAATTGATTTATTTGAGTGCACAAAATATATATAAAATAAATTTGAAATGGTTTTTGTATATTGACAAAGCCTGGGAGAGCCTGGGGTGAAAGCACTTGATTGACTGATTTGACCCACATTCTGGCATTGTGTTTTTTACTTGTTCATTTTTAAAGATGCCAGCACTGACATTAAAATATGTTATTCTGAATTCCTGAGGACTTTTGTCTTTCTCATTGTGATCACATTGTCACTGAATCACATTTTCTCATAGTTGCCAATTTTCGTGAGTGCTGAGAAGCTTTCTGAACCCTATAACATATGTTAACATTATGTTTTATTGCCTTTTAAATGGCAGCTGGAGTTACAGTTTATTGTATAAATGACTACCTCCATGTTATGCTTTTCAGGTTTTATTTTCTGTGATTCACCCATATTATTATCAAGCTCATACCCCTGGAAGGATGTTATATTGAACATGAAGTTAATCAGGTTATAACTTCAGATGCAGATACTTATCTATGTTGTGGCTCCAGTCGTATAACACCTTATATGTTCAATATCATATAAGGCATTTCACTTGGAATACCTGCTTGAAAGCATCTTTACAGAAATAGCAGTTCTCCTTTCACTGTGGCTGGTAAGAAATGTGGTAGACTCTGTTCTTCTTTTGATGCTGGGGTGTCTGATTACCAGAAATACATGCTCTTTCTATTTCTGTTCTTCTTGTCCAGTGATGTTTTGTTACATGCAGTACGGCTCCAAGAATACTAAAAGAGCCATCAATAACAATACAGTAACATTAACAGTGCATATGGAACTGAGCAATTCACAGCTTCATATGTTTTTTTACTTCATTTTGCTGCAAAAAAGTTGTTAAAGGCTCTTAAGTCAGGGAATTCTTCTAATTAAATAGAAATAAACTCCTGCCATTCCACTGTGCAAAGGAGGTCTTTCATACTGACTAAATAATGACGTCATGTCAGATAATACAGACTATTAAAAACAAATCTGCTAACAATGAATCAAAAATATGGAAAAATACTACTGAAGTAGCAGTAGAAAGAAAACAGAAATAGTGCTTTTGTGGATGACTTTCCACCTCCCCATGTGGGTTAATCTTTGCTCTGCTACCCCTTAAATGTACTAACTCCTCAGTTACACACACATAAAATAATGGCAAACGAGTAAAAAAATCCATACCTGCACCTCTTTTACAATGTATCGAGTAAAACATTGTTATTTTTAATTATTCCAATAAAGCTTACATTTCTTACATAAAATTCCATGAGTTAACCACAAAAGAAGAATAAAAATGCATAAAGTGATGCACTACACAAACACCACAACTAAAGCCCCACAGGTACAGTTAAAGAGTTCCTTAACAGTCCCACTTCCTACTGGAGGATTATTTTAAACTTAACTAGGCAAATCTGCAAAATCTAAAAATAACTAATGGTTTCTTCATCCCTGCACTGTTCTATAGATCTCAGCCTCTAAACATTAAAAATCACAAAAATGCTCTTTGAAAAAAAATCATAGAAGAGAGTCAAAAAGTGGACCACCTTATTTTTCATAATAAAGGCTTTCAGATAATCCACTCTATATTATTGTTTATGCAGAATCTTTATATATGATTACTTTAGTGATTTATTAACATATATTCCCTTAAACAGGTCAAGGTGAATATCAGTGAGTCTAGGAGGAACTCTGCTAAATCAGTGGGCCTAAATCATAATGCTGTGCATAAATCATAGTAGTTGAAGGTGGGCTGTTATCTTTTGCAACTGTTATGAAAAGCATTGGGCTCAAGCTGTTACAACTTTACAGTAAGTCCCATGCCATATTAGCAGATAGCCAGAATGGATTTAGAAAATAAAATGTTACAGAGAAGTCCATGTGTGATACAAAACAATTCATAAGAAATTATCAAAATCAAAACTATATTGTGGTGACTGTATATTCAGATTTTCATCAGAGATGTTTGAAATACTCAGCAATGTCCAACTCTATAATGTAAAAAAAACAAAAAAAATGAATAAATAAATAAATTATCATTGGCCTATGAACATTCCATTATTTGCTATTATAATACTGTAAATATTTCCTAAGAAAGGAAAACTGCATCCAGGATTCATATTCCCAAGCTAGTGCCATTTCTCAAAGATCAGTGTTATGTGGCTTAATCTTACACATATTCATCCATAAGGCTGAAACACTATTCTGAACATCAGATCATCTAGGATGCTAAGGACGTTATAGTCACTAACATTGCTAAATCCATTATCTCAGCAAAACTTGCTCTAATGTACAGCTTTGTTGAACACTCCAAAAGATAAAGATGTTTAGTTTAAGAACATTTCTAATAACTAAAAAGATGAGTGACTTCAAGACGCTCAGTTATCCAGAGATCTCTGTAACTTTCTCCCAATACTCAGCATCTAACAGATTCCTTCATGGTGATCTGTGATTAGCAATTTAGGACATGAAAGAGCTGAAGCTCCTTGCCGTCATATTCCTTTGCAGAGTAATTTTCTCAAATACCCTAAACCTTTATCAAAAATGAAGTAAGGCACATTGGCATGAACATCCACTACTCACAAAGAGAAGAGTAGCACCCTTGCCTCCTTATAGGCAAACCTCGATAACTAGATATACAGCCTTATATTCTCTCCAATTCTTTCTGGCATTTCCCTCCTTGGGGCAAGAGGGAACTTTTGAATATGGTTTATCGGCATGGTTTGGCTCGCAATGATGTATAGACTGGTTGCCTTTTACTTATCTATGAATCAATGAAACTATGATAAAACCAAAGCTTGTTTTTCCTCCCCTAAATTGTCCCCAGAAAATATCAGCTCAGACTTAAATATCTATCCATTAGTGTAACAACTTTAGAAACTATCTGGACAATAAAATGCCTTGAATTTCTCCCCACCTGCATGATGTAGAGGAACGGAGCCCTGAGTGTGACCCAGTTTTGAAGATGGAGAGATGATGAGAGGTGGGGATGGAATAAGCAGTTGCCGTCATCTCATCTTCTCATCATCCCTGGGAGAGGTTTTTGGGTTCTGCTTGCAGCCATGTTTTACTGGTAGAGACCAGTGAGAATTTTTCTGGTTTGAGCTGGCTGTCTTTTACAATGATGAGGAGGGTTTGAGTGAGTGTGTCATCTTACATAATGATGTGCATGACATCAAATGTATTTTCTGCTCTAGCTATGGCTTGAACCTTCTCTGTACATTCCTAAAGACTCCTGTCATCAGGGTGCTTAATTGATACCCAACTGTTGACTTACATGGAAATGTTGGAGTGATAATCTTACCATAGGAAGAGCCAAACTTTCACTGGAGATGGTGGAGACATGTATTACAAAGTATTTGGCAGGATCTGTATGGTCCTCCAGGTGGGGAATGAACAGGTGCATGGGGAATGTATGGAAAGTGGAAGTATTTGAGGATAATGGGGCAAAATGTATTTCTGGTAGATAACCAGTTAAAACGTGCAAACATTTTATTTTCACCATTCAAAAAACAAAATCCATGGTTCATAGCCACCATAGAATATTTTTTCTTAAATTCTGTATGGGCAGATAGCGGCTGTTACATCTATTGTAACCAAAATATCATTTAGTTCATAATTCATTATAACAAAGCAATTATTTTAATCCCTACAATAAGCAAAGTTCAGCAAAGGAACTATGTCCCAGGAAAAACAGGTTCAATTAATGTCTATTAATGGCTTGGGTGACTGAAGAGCTGGGAAAGATAGTCGTGCATATCTCAGGGGAAGAGTGTTTATATAGGCACTCCATAAAGGGAGCCCTGGTACATCGAAGTGAGTAGGTCTCAGAAAGAATAAATGAATGCAGGGGAAAGGAGTGTGCAGGTAATTAAATAAAAAATCCAACCCCAGAAGAAGCAGTCACCTGCATAGCCTCCCATGATGCCTTTAAGATCTATGCTGGCCCATCCCTAAGTCATAGAAAGTCCGGAGGTGAAAGGAGGAGTTGGTAGACCTCATGAAAGAAAGGGGTACTGGGATAACCAGAAAGTATAAAACAAAAAGGTGGAAAAATATGCAAAGCTCAGTAAATATATATTTGACAAATGCAGAGTTCCAAAGTAGTTAAATTCATCACAATTGGCTCAGACTGAGGCCATAATTGTACCTCTGTATGTAAAATAACATAGCTTGAGTTTCAGAGCAGGGAACAATTATATCATCTGCAGATTACTCACAAAATACTTTACTCATCCAAAGCTAGCATAAATCATACAGGAAGTGATGACAACTAACTCAGTTCTTAATAATACTATCCAACAACTTATCTGACAAAGATCTCTGTGAACCTTACATCATATGATTTTGAAACTGTCTTTCAGTTAAGATTACAGGCAAACATACTAAATCTCATTTCTTCATAGAAACAATATAAAGTTGCAACAAATGATCAAATGAACATTGTACTGTCACCAATATGCCCAAGCCTTTCATTGTATAATAGCTACTTAATTTATTTTATATAACACATGCAAAACTTTAAAAACAATAAAACAGTTAACAAAAAGGTTTAACACATTTGTCCAGTTACTATTTGGACTTTATCAGAACCAGCCGCATTTGAAATAAACCTTAAACTACTTATGTTTAACACATCACAAGCATTTCAAAAGGAAAACCTTCACATGATTCAAAATTAACACATCATAACCCATTACATTTTTTGTAAAAACTTACTTCTAATAAAAAATGCAGTTCAAATACTAAATATGATTTAAATATAAGAAATATTTAGTATTTTCTATATAACCATTATATAACTATAGCTTTACTGCTGTTAATTTTAAAATACTAGTTAATGCTGCAGCCTCTTTCACACCTGGTACTTTTGTATAAATTAATACCAACTGTGTTTGTTCCCAATTACCTCCTCGTTTTGATGTGTCTATCACAAATAATACAAATCTTTTAAAATTCTTGCACTCCGTTGACTGTTTAAATAAGGCATCATTACTATTCTTTGTTTTGATGCCCCTCAAATGTTTATATATTCTGTTACTTAACTGACTCTCATTTTTTTTCTCTGTAATAGCCTCACAAGACAGGCATGATGCTGTGTAAACCATTCCTATACAGTTGTTGGGATCTGGACATGGTATAGTTCTATTATGTCCTGTCACTGTAACAAAATGGGTTTTGAGCAACAATATTGACAATATTTACAATTACTACACTTCACCCTTTTATTTCAGTTATTATACTATGAAACTCATTGTTTTTCCTACTACCTTCCAGTAAACTTTTATGTTCCATCCTCTTCTGTATACAAATCTTTGACACTTACTTAGTTTAAATGGATTATTATCATATAATGATATATTGTTCCAGTGTTTAACTATGATTTTATGAACTTGCTTTACCTAAGTTGTATGCTTATTAGGGAGAACATTAGCTCTATTAAAATCTTTGTCAACTGTTTTTTCAATAATTAGCCTGTACTGACCCCCCTTCCTAAAGATATAGAATCCTTGTTCTTTCTATTAATAAACTCACCTATCAGATTATCTATCAATTTACTAGGGTAAACTCTTTCTAAAAACATCTTTTTCATTGCTCTCAACTGTTTCATAAACATCTCCTCTTCACTAACTAACTTGTATAATATAATAAACTGTACTTTAATAATATTCCTTTTTTGGTAAAATGCATGATTACTTGAAAAATGAATATATGAATTGCAGAAGGTCAGTTTCCAATATATACAAGAGCAAATCTCATTTTCTCTAAGTATATGGCAATATCTAAAACATCTGTAGACTCAGAAAAATGATTATAAGTAAAGTCTAAAAAATTAGTTGTGCTCTTCGAGTATTCAAATAACTTATCCAATTGTTCCACATTCCCCATCCAAATAATAAAGACATCATCCAAAAATCTAAAATAAGATTGAATATACATACTGAAATTTGATGGGACTACAAATATTTTTCCAAATAAAATAACACAATATTTGTATATATTGGGCACTAATGACTCCCATTGCTGCACCTATTGTTTGATGGTAATACTGTCCTTCAAAATAAAATAAATTATTTTTCAAAACACATTCCATAAAATATTCTATTAATCTGATGTCCATAGTGGCTGTCTGAATCTAGGGTCTATGACTGTTTATCGAAAAGACACATAACTAAAAGTTACATCGCTGAGAATTCAGTATACAAAATTCACTGCAACGGAAGTTATAATACCAAAAGTCAGTACATCAAACACATATCTCTGAATATGCAACAGCACTTCCAACACCTTAGTCTGCAGGAGCTGCAGTATTTTTTATTTAATTTTATTTTATTTAAATAATTATCAGCTGGGGACATTACACAGCACCTGGAGCTGCTAAATGGAGATTGTGGCACAGTGAGGATCAGGAAATGTCCCCTTTTCCTCACTGTATTATAATCTCGGAGTTGGTATATATAATTTGTGGAGGGTGGCCCCTACATGGGGGGGGGTGCAGTGGCTTGCCCTCCTACAAAAACGTAATGAAAGGTTAATTTTTTTAGTTTAATTTTTTTATGTAAGGTTTCTTGTTCAATGTACTGATTTTCAGTATATTAAATTTCTTTTGTAGTGAATTTTCAATTCTGTGGTTTTGACGATGTAAGTTTCAGTTATGTTTATTTTCTGTAAAATCAAGTTGACCCCTGAAATTAATATTATTCCATCTGTAAACCACTGCATGCCTATTAGCATTGCAGTAAATGTAAATAAATTACATATATCAGAAGTACCTAACAACATATTGTCTAGGCATTCCATTTTGCCTATTTCTGATAAAAGGTGCCAAAAATCTTTTAATATATAATTAGTGTTATTAAAATTATTTTAATATAACATCTATAAATGTCATCAGTTGTTCTGTTTTTGAACCTCATGCTGACACTACTGGTCTAAATGGTGCATTAATAAAATCTTTATACATTTTTAGTATTCCAAATATCAGTGGGATTATTGATATTTTTACTTTAACAAAATTGAATAATTTATCAATAATGCTTAAATAAATAAATTACCAAACATTAAGTAAGTCTTTCTAAATCTTTCATATTTGGATACTATATTATAGCACAAATTGTTATCCACAAACAAATCCATACAACTAACATAATCAGCATTGTCCACCATTACAATTCCACCCCCTTTATCTGGTTTTCTAGTATAAACAGTTTTGTCTGCCACAATTTTGTGTAAAGGATCAGGTGTGTTTTTTATTGACTCCAAGGTAATTGTCTCTCAACTCCCTCTAGATAGACAAAGTTTATTAGTGTATTAAAGAAGTGAGTTCTGAGTATGGACCCTTGAGGGAGACCCTCATTTATATAAATCTGAGCTGCTTCTGTCATTCCAGTCTGCATACCGCTGTGAACTATGCCGTGAACCATCTAAAAAAGTTGTATAAATGGATTCAAGCCTATCAGTTGACTCATAAATAAGTTAGGATCTATCATATCAAAGACACTTGAAAAGTCTATGTAAATTGCATCTACCCATAGACCATTTTCAATTTCTCCATAATGTTATAATAGAAAATTTGGTTACATGTTATGATAGATATTAATAAACAAACGTATAACCATTTTTTCTATAGTTTGAGATTTAGCATCTCTAAGATTAATGCTTTCATCAACTTCCCTGTACATCAAAAAAATTAATAGGTCTATAGTGCTTAACATAGGTTCATAGGTGCATAGGTGTGTACTAGGCTAATGGCCCTGGAGCCTTTACAAGCCTGACCCATAAGATTACCCTGGCATCATGCCACCCGACCTTAGTTCCCAGTGCCTCTGTTGAGTAGAGCCACTGGAGTGATCCCCAGGGTGAATTTTCTATTTCCCATCCACTCATCAAGATTTCTGTTGAAGAGGACCAGTGAGGTGCTCTGTTTGACATGGATGGGAAGTCTATTCCATAGCATGGGCAGTCTCTGGGTTATGAACCTGTCCCTCCAGCTTGTACTGTTGATTGTGGTAATGAGGTTGAGGTCTCTGGAACCTGTGGTGCAGAGGGATTGGGATTTCTTTAGATGTAGCATTTCTAACAGAGCTGGGTCAGACATAGCTTTGTAAGTCAAGTAGAGATCGCCTCTAAGCAGGCGATATGAGACAGATAATAGTTGGAGTTTTTTGAGTCTGTCCATATAGGACATGTGTTTAAAGCCTAGGATCCTCTTTGTGAGGTACTTTTACGACCTCTCCAGTTGTTGCATGTGTCTAGTGAGGTACATGTCAAATGGGCATTGTACTCGAAGATTGGCCTAATGAGGGAAGAGTAGATGGAGACAATGACCTCTTTTTTCCTGGATACAAAACCCTTAGTAATGTGATTTGCCACATAGAAGTACTTTCTGACCACAGTGGCAATGTTGTGGTCAAAAGAGAGGTTGCTGTCAACCTGTGTTCCCAGATCTCTTACAATGCTTTCTGTGTTCAGTGGACTACCATTGATGTGGTAATTCATGGGAACTGTGTTTTTCCGAAAGGGGATGATGACACATTTTTTGGCATTGAGCTTAAGGCCATGGTTCTGACACCAGTCATTGGTCTCAGTGAGGGCATTCTGTAGGATGTCAACATCACTTGGGGAGTTGCAATCATCTGCAAACTTTGTCAGCCAGAGTTCATTCATGTTGGCCTGGACTTCAGAGAAGTAGATACCAAACAGGAGTGAACCCAGGACCAATCCTTGTGGGACTCCACTCATGACTGGTTGGCAGTCTGACTTGGAGTCAGCTACTTTCACACTGTGGGTTCTATCTGTAAGCTAGTTTGCAACCCACCTAGTGATATAGGGGTTGATGCCTAGCTTAGTGATTTTTTTCTATGATTCCTGGGTGGGGAATAGTATCAAAGGCCAGATCAAGGTAGGCTGTATGAACCACCTTGCCTTCATCCACAGCTCTGGTGACTGATTCAAAGAAGTTCACCACATTGAGCAGGCTTGATCCACCCTTCACAAAACCAAACTGTGTGGAATCCAGAGTTTGGAGATTCCATATATCCTTGTTTATTAGGTCCATGTTATGCATTCCATAGCTTTGCATATCAGACTCAGGCTAATGGGGCGATAGTTCCCAGGGTATTCTTAAATACAGATCTAACAATTACTATTTTCTAGTCATCATGTATTTTCCAGTTGCAAAGCTGTTTTAAATACTTACTTTAATGGTTCAAAAACAGAATATCTAAGTGTAATAATGTCAAGATTGCTCATACTATTTAATCCCTTAGTTTTATGAATAGAGCATCTATTCTTTCAATCCAACTCTGACATATTTTCATTTCTGTTCTATAGTAGGATGATATTTTGCAATTGCTTATCATACTCAAAAATATATTGTAGAATAGAGCATATGTGCTGCATCTTTAAGAAGCATTTCAAGGACGGAACGTGCATATAAATAGTCAGCATGTGCTAGCTTCAGTGCCATTTTGAGAGTACAGCCAGAGCATGAGCATGTATGAGTGTAATAGCTAACTTGTTTATAAGTTTATCTAAGTTAAAGTTATTATGCCTCAATCCTGATGTGTTTGTACATAATAAAACTGCTTGAACAGAACCCATGAACCTCTCATCTATTGTATCCTAACTAGACTAGCAACTTGGTGTCAGAACCTGGATTCCAGAGACTGATATTCAGAGCTATGAGATGCAGAGATAATAGTAAAGGTAAACTAAGAGAAATGAGTATGAAAAAGAGCCAGAAAAGAGCCAAAGGTAATGAAAACTTGCACAAACAGTTTCTTTTATAAAAAAGATAAAATGGAGCATTACAATGGCACAAACTGCATTATTAAACAAACAAGAGGCACAAAAGGTTTATTGATTAAACTAAATGTTTAAGATTAAGATATTTGATAAAACAATTATCAAAAAAGCACATAAGAGGTCAGAAATTACCCCAGAATTGCAAAACAAGTATGTTTAAAGGAAAACTGGCATGTTTAGAGTAAAACAAGCATGTTAAAGGAAAACTGGCATGTTTAGAGTAAAACAAGCATGTTTAAAGGAAAACAGGAATGTTTAGAGTAAAACGGGCATGTTTAAAGTAAACTGAGCATGTTTAAAGGAAAACAGGCATGTTTAGAGTAAAACAAGCACAGGAAAAGTACAATGGGCATGAAGACAGATTAAATGAGCAAAACAAATATAATAAGGGCAAAAAGGGCACATGAAGCATACATAAAGCAAGGTGACTGTATGTTTTTTGGCAAAGTGCTGTGTTTTGGCATGACTACTATTTCATATTGCATTCAGGGCATAACTAGATTTATTCAAAGTGTCTCAAAGTCTGTAAAAGTGCTTACAGTGTGTGCTTATTACTGTGCATTTATTCAGAAGAGTCTGTGCGCAAGGTGCAACTATTTCGTAAAGTGCAGTGAAAATACAGTCATTTTGAAAAGTTTCTTGTGCTGGGTGTGTCTATTCACAAAGTGCCACCATTATGGAGTGTTTCTTGCACTGCAAAGTGTTATTTAGCCAAGTACTGCCATTTTGTGGAATTTTCAGTGTGCTGTGTACTGTTTATTCGCAAAGTGCAGTTATTCAAAACATTTGTTACATTGAGCTTCTTCTGCCCAGTTCATTCTTATAGTGCAGTTATTTTGACTTGTTTCTTACACTGATAAGAGGTGATTTCTTACAGTACAGTGATTTCAAGAGTATTACAGTGCACGAGAGACTTGTTCTCAACCACCCTCAAAATTCCTACCTACTGCTCTTTAACATCTTTATCAATGATCTCCACTTCTATTCGCTACAAGCCAAAGCCCAATTGGCTTTCACATTAATGCCAATAAATCCCACATCATTCTCTTTTTCATAATTTCCAGCCTCTCCCACCTGAAATTTAATAATCATATTCAAACTGCTTGCCCAGCATTATCTATACTACAGCAAAAAAATGGAACTCACTTCCTTCCCTTCTAAGAGTCACTACAAGCCTCTCCCAAAATTGGAAATGTAATTGTATCTCTTTCTATCCTCTTCCTTCAATTTATTTGCTTCTCATTCACTTCTCCCATGCTTCTCTGCTCTTGCATTCAAACTCTATCCATAATTTCCTTTTTGCATTAATATATCATTTTCTTATGTATACTGCCCAATGCGAGATTGTTAAAGTACTATGCTATTAGAACAGAGAGTGTTTTTGTGTGTAATGTATTAGTTTAGAACTTTTCTGCTATGTTTTGTGTGTAATGTAGTTATCAAACTGGAAATAAATAAAATAAATAAATAAATAAATAAAATTATGCAAAGTTCAGTTATTCAGAGGTTTGTTGTGATATTAGGCATAGTTACAAGTACTGGCATACATTTCTGGCATATGTATATGTGTGTATGTCCGTGCATATTTGGTATGTGTTAATATGGCAGACAGATTTTGAAACTCTCACCACTTGCATTTGATTAGAATATTGCAGAAAACTGGAGAAAACTTGAGCAACAGTATGATATTTTCATACAAGCAGCTTATTCTGACAAAGATGAATGCACTAGGGCATTCATTTTGCTAAACCTAGCTGGGTCAGAGGCCATCAAAAGAGATCTTTCATTTGTGTATGCACTACCAGTATATGAAGGAGAAGATGAAAAATGTCATATTGTTGTACAGGTTGAATCAAGGGAAGACCCTGAGTGTTTGAAGTGCAAATTCAGGGAAATGTGTAACCCCCAGACAAATATTACTTTAGAGAGGCATTTGTTTTGCACAAGAGATCAGAAACCAGGGGAAACTTTTGCAGTTTAAATAACTGACCTGAGGAACAAGGCTAAAATGTGTCAATTTGGTGACTTAAAAGATGAGTTGATAAAGGACAGGCTTGTATGGTATTAATAGTGCTGCTGTGAGAAAGATTTTGCTTTGTGACAGTGATTTAACATTGAGCAAAGCTATAGAGATTTATCAAATCCATGAAGTTACAGAAAGGCACATAAGTATGCTTGCAAGTGATAACTATGGTTTCAGCAGGCTCCAAAGCAAATGTAGCTAGCATGCAACAAAGGGCAAGCAAAAGCAGGCCTAAGCATATGCAGCCACAGCCCCTGCTGGGTCACCAGGCAAAGCATGTAGCTTTCCAGCAAGTTCTAAGAAAGGAGCATGCTCAGCGCAGTACAAGTGTGAGTTAGCAAAACCCAAATCCAGCCTTATTGTTAACTGTTGCAATTGTGGTGCCAATCATGAGTCTAAAAGAGAGAGATACTTAGCACTTGGTCAGCGATGCCACAAGTGTAAAAAATGGAGTAATTTTCAAAAGTTGTGCAAATCATGTAAACCTCACACAAAGAAAGGTCACTCAAAAAACAAACTGATCAATTAGAATTGCAGCAGTTTACTTTCTACATAGATGGTGTAGCAGTAGTTGGTGAAAAGGTTGATGTAGTGAATTTGACAAAAAATGAAGTGTTTTGCATTGTCCAGATCAATGACAAATCTACCGAGCTCAAAGTAGACACTGGTTCAAAGTGTAATGTTATGTCAGCAGATAGTTTTGCTAAAGTGAGAACTAATGAACAACTCAATGTGCCTAGCTGTGCAAAATATGTTGCTTATGGAGGTGAAGAAATTAAGACTGAAGGCTCAGTTGAACTTTCATGTTATTTGGCTAAGAACTGTTACAGCTTGTTATTCGATGCAGTCCTAAGACCTGTGCAGTTATTATTGAGTCTCAGAGACAGTTTAAGAATGAATCTGCTTTCTTTTACCAAATAAGTTCATCACATAAGCATATCTCCTAGTTCCAATTTTACTGAAGCCATTTTTTCAGATTATTCTGATGTTTATGATGACAAGTTGGGCAAACTTCCAGTTGTGTATTGTATGAAATTAGATCCAGAGGTCAGTTCAGTGGTCAGACCAGCAAGAAAAGTTCTGATGGCTATGCAGGATACAGTTAAAGCTCAGTTGGGTAAAATAGTGCAACAAGGAGTAATTTGTCCATTTACAGAACCAACTGAATGTTTGTCGCCTATGGTAGCAGCCCACAAAAAAAGGCTCAGAAGAAATCACAATATGTATTGACCTAAGAGATTTGAACAAAGCATTAAAGAGACCACATCATCCAATGTGGACAGGCAAAGAAGCCACAGCCCTAATGCCAAAATCACTGTTTTTTCTGTCTGATATTCAAAAAGCTCATTTTGGCAAGTGATGCTTAATCGCAAATCCTCATTAATGACTAATTTTAGTACCCCATTTGGCAGATATAGATTCTTCAGGATGCCCTTTGGAATAAATTCTGCAAGTGAAGTCTTTCACCATGCAATGGAGCACAGTTTTTCAGGTTATCCTTTTGCCATAATAGTGGATGACTTATTGGTTGGAGGCAATGGTGAAGCAGAGCATGACACAAAACCTTAAGAGAGTTCTAGACAGAGCACATGAAATGAACTTAAAGCTCAATCCTCTGAAGTGCAAATTCAGACTACCAGACGTTACATATGTAACCAGACCTGTTCAGACAAGCAGCCATTCTTGGTATGGTCAACTATTTAGGCAAGTTTATACCAGACTTCAGTGAGTTGACAGCACCTTTGAGAGAGCTGACACACAAAAATGTTACATAGTCTTGGTTGGAACAGAACCAGAAAGCATTTGAAGACCTTAAGCAGAAAATTGCCACTCCACCTACATTAAGACACTATGATGATAATAAACCAGTAACCCTTTCCTGTGATGGTTCAAAATTTGGTCTTGGTGCAGATATTCTTCAAGAAGGGAGACTAATCGCCTATGCTTTAAGAACTCTTACCCAAACTGAAATGCAATATGCTCAAATTGAAAAAGAGCTTTGGCGGTGGTATTTGCATGTTCAACGTTTCATGATTATATCTGGTCGAGCTATTCAGATTGAAACTGATCACCAACCTCTAGTTTCTATTTTGAAGAAGCCTGTGCATTCAGCTCCATCAAGATTACAAAGAATGATGCTCAAATTGCAAAAGTACAACTTCAAAATGATCTATACAAAAGGCAAACCTTTTATCTGGCTGATACCTTATCCAGATCATCCAGAAATGCAATGGAACAGCTTCATGCAGAAAATTTTGACTTTGACATCATGGAAGTGCATAATTTTTCTACCATGAGACTTGATGAGCTGAGCGATCATACAAAGGCTGATCCAATTTTGCAAAAGCTCAACCACTACATTAATGTTGGGTGGCCATCAAAGCAATCTAGTGTACCACCTGAAGTGCAAACTTATTTTCCTTACAGAGATGAGATGTTGATGGAAGATAGCATTATTTTCAAATTTGTTGCTCCTGCTTCCTTACAACATGAATATATCCAGATTCTGCATCATGGTCACCACGGTTCAACGTTGATGAAAAGAAGGGCAAGATGACTAGTATTTTGGCCTTCTCTAGCAAATGACATTGATAAAGTACTTTCTTCTTGTTCAATATGCAACAGTACTAAACCGAATTTGCAAAGAGAACCACTTCAGCTAAGTCAAGTTTCTAAACTACCTTGATCAACAGTAGCGACTGATATATTCAAGTAGAACAATCAGCATTAGTTGGTATTGGTAGACTCTTATTCTAACTGGTTAGAGATAGATTTACTACCTAACCTAACATCCACTGCTGTTATTACTAAGTTGAAATGTTATTTCTCAGTCCATGGTAGTCCACACAAAGTTATTTCTGACAATGGTACTCAATTTACTAGTCAGTTGTTTCAGAAATTTGCAAAAGAGTGGGACTTTGTACATGTTACTAGTAATCCAGAATATCCACAGTCAAATGGTCTAGCTGAACATGCAGTGGAGAGTGCAAAGCAATGACTTCAGAGGTCAAAGCATAACAATACAGATGTCATTTTTAATTTACTTAATCTTAGAAACATACCCTGTGACAATATACTTGACTCGCCTACTCAGAGACTTCTATCTAGGCAAACCAGAACAACATTGCCTATCAGTTTCAGTTTGTTGAGGCATAAAGCTAAGACGAATAAGACAATTAGAGCTCAACTATTTAGAAAGAGTTGTTTCCAGAAGTCCAACGATGATAAATTAAGCAGATTTCTTCATCCATTGAATGAAGGAGATACAGTGAGGATACAAATGGCGAAAGGTTTTGACCTGATTGGTCAAGTAACAGGTGTATGTACAGAGCTGAGATCCTACTTTGTAGAATCTGAGGGTGTGGAGTAGAAGAGAAATTGCAGACATCTTCTTCTTGTATCATAATCAATATCGCGGCATTGTTCCTGTGATACAGACTCTAGATCTCAGAGCAATCCAAACAATGTTCCTGTTACAGAACGTCTCTTAACTTTTACTTCTATTCCTGATGATGTTCCCGATGTCATAAAAGTTAAACATTCAGCAGAGACAGTCCCAGTTGCTAAACCTGATTCTAATTTCTATGTAACACAATTTGGTCATAATTGTCTATATGTATTTAGTTCGGTATAATTGCACGATAAATAATTATTTATATGGATTGCATGTCTATTAATGTCGTCAACATTGCATGACTTATTTCTCAAAGAGAGAGGATGTGGAATAGAACATGGGTGCTGTATCTTTAAGAAGCATTTCAAGGACTGAACGTGCATATATATAGTCAGCACGTGCTAACTTCAGTGCCATTTTGAGAGTACAGACAGAGAGTGAGCATGTATGAGTGTAATAGCTAGTTTGTTTATAAGTTTTTCTTAGTTAAAGTTATTAAGCCTCAGTCCTGACGTGTTTGTACATAATAAAGCTGCTTGAACAGAAGCCACAAAGTCTTGTCTATTGTACCCTGACTAAACAGGTGACATATATGTTCATGGGCTCTTGGCCGTATACTAGGCTAATGACCACTGGGACTTTTATAAGCTTAGCCATGCATCCTCCATGTATCCTACCTGTTTTTTGAGCTTTGGAGGTTATTTAAGGGGTATACATAAGTAAGAGTATGATTTACAGTCTTCTGTCCATTAAAAAAGATATTTGCTAGACCTAAGTTGAATTTCCAACTTCCTATCCACAGTTGTATAGAACATGTGTGCTGTACACTTGAATAGGGTTAGGGAAGAAATCTGATTCACATGGATGAGAAGCCTGTTTATGAGAAGGAGAATTCTTTGGGACATAAAATGCACCTCAAGTAACTTTATTTCATTATCATTGATACAACTAATAATTATCCTCAAACACATATACCCAGAAATTTATGGACTTCACTACAAACTGGAGCAGTTAGTCTGCACTCCAACCAAGAGCAAGAAAATCCTGGACTTTTTATTTACCAGTATGGGGTAGCTTTGCTCACCACCAATTATAACTTCCTCCCTGGTTAAATTAGACCACAGATCAGTCGCATTGTAGCCAGAATCTTTTTCCATTACCTTGGTATTTAGAGATTATGATAATGCTATTATTTTAAAACTGAGCAGACAAGCATTAGCTCCATACTGCAAGTTCCTTATTGAAAAGAATATTAAATTCCAGATGAAATACCCTAACACATTAATTTTTACAGTTGATGGATCCAAATATTCCTGTTCTACAAAAAAAGAAGCAAAACTTACCTTTTTGAAGATTTTCAAATCCCTCCCAACTTCGGAAGCTTAACTGGAACATTCAGTCTGTTTACAACAAAGTGGATACTGGGATTCCATGCCTACTATACCTTGAGGCTCCAAAATCCTTTGTTTGTTCTTTCGTCTTCACCAGGCCCCTTGGTTAATAATTAACTAGTTTTTTTTGCAGGTCCAGCTTGTTTACGAAGATTCCACTAACTTTTACTGCTTCTACGAACTGTGTTCCTTCGTGAGGTAACAGGAAGTCCTTTAGATGCTGCTGAGGGTCCGCTTTCGTTGTGGCATCCCGAGTCCCGTCCGTGTAATGGTTCCTTGGCGAATTCAAAGACAAGATTTCATGACCAGGAAGTAGATAGAGCTCTGTGGAAGAGAACCTACTGGGAAACATAAAAGCGAAGCTTTGGAGGAACCTGGGAACATAAAGAAGCTTAAGTGTGGTTTTTAATGTATGTTTCAACTTTTATTTCTGTAAAAGGGAATGTGAATTCATTCAGGTAGGATTTAAACTGAATATTAATGTAGTGGTTAAAATGTGTCATTTAACTAATATGGTAGAAGTAACATAAAGTTATCATAGTTATTCTATTTTCCTAGGTAGTTTGCCTGAATGTGGATGGGCCAATAATATTGTACTGTACTGCAGTATTTATTCTCCTGTTTTTAGATTGTGTTTTAATACTGTAAATGTTTAGATACAAAGGGATTTTAATGCTGGGATAGTTAGTAAATTAAAAGCACATAATATATCCTGGTATTCCTAGGAAAATGAAGGTTATTTTTCTGATGTGGTTCTGATTGTTTTGGGAACTGTGCTATTTAGATATTGTTTATATATTTAAATATAGTATCTGCTAAGCATAGTTAATGCTACTTGTACTCACCAATGCTGCTGTCATCACAATGTTAAATAAATTAGATTAGATAAACAATGTCAAATTTAATGCTTTAAATATAAATTAAACATATAGTGTATTATCTTGAAGTCAATAACATTACTGTTTAATAGGAGTACTGTCATATATCTGTTTAGGTTAGATTTAAATAAGATAATTAGATATTCTAGGGTAATATAACCAAATTATAGAACTAATAATATATGTTAACTATTAGAGAGGTAGAATAGTAATTTTGCATGTAAGGAATATCATTTGTGTTAACTAAATAATGTGTTCAAGAGCTGTAGATAGTTACCAGTGTTTAGTAGGGATGTTTTGGTTAATGTTTTGTTTGGGTTTTGTAGAGTTAGATGTAGTTATTATAGGTTTTTGCATGTTTTAGTGTGTTATTTTGTAAGATAAAGAACAGATATTTAGTAATGATGTGTACCAATAGAAGTTTATACAGTGTAAAAACCTATGTATGTCTCTGAATAGTGGATATCATAGGATATAGGGATGGTTAGGGATAGGGGATACCAAGATTGATTCCATATATTATATACTGTATCTGAATCTAGTATCTAGTCTTTCAATTTTAATTTATAATATTTAAAGTTTAAAAAATCTTAGTATGTGGATATATGACTCATGGATGGAATGTTAATCCAGAGAACTTGAAAAAAAAGGAAATTATTTTTTCATTTACTCCTCCAGTCAAAAGCATGTTTTATTTTGTTACAAGAAACCCATTTGACTAACGATCAATGGACTGCCCTTAAAAATAAGAAATGGATCAGAGAGGTGATAGCTTCGGAAGGGACAACTAATAGTGCAGGGGTGGCGAGTATTATTATTAAATCCAGTACCAAGAGAAAATCCTAGATTTTAAAATGGACAAAGAGGGAAGATGGTGTTATGTGATTCTTGTATCCAAACTTTACGATAAACCGGTGATACTTCTTAGCATATATGCCCCATGTACCAATCAACAATTTTTCATAACATCACTTTATTTTATCCTGAATCAATATAATAATTACTATATAATAATAGGAGGTGACTGGAATACATACCAAGACCCTAAATTAGATAAATCAAGTTATATAGGTCCTTTTAATAACCAAGCAGTGATAGCACTACAGGAATTTAAAACAGATTTTAAATTATATGATCCATGTAAATATAATAAGAATCAAATGAATGCAAATAACTTTACATTTTATTCAAGTTGTCATAAAATGTGGTCCAGGATCAACTTTTTTTTAATTTCAGACGCACTAATGTTTTTTGATGATATATTATTATATACATACAAGCTCGACATTTGTCGATAATATTATACAAGTTTTCGGCATTTGTCGGATCATTCTAGGATCACATTGACTTTCGAGAGAGTATCCATTAAACCTAAGCTAAGAAAGAGAAGGAAAATCAAATAAGATGTTTAATTAAGTAGGATATCTAATACTAGGTATATTTGTGTGTTTATATACATACTCTTTTTTATATATTTTATATATATATGTTTTATATTATATTAAAAAGTGTGTTTTTCATATTATGCTAGAAAGTATGTATATATATATATATATATATATATATATATATATATATATATATTTGCTCTATATGAGTTATATATATATACATATTCTTTAGTTTTATAATCTACATGTACGTGATTTCATCATGCAGAAATTTTGATCAGTTTTTATAGAAATGTTCTTATATTTATTACACACATATATATATATACACATATTTATTTATTTATTTACATTTTCATTTATATAGGTTTTACAGGACTGTATTGAATGATTAGTCAGTTATTATTTGAGACTAGAGCAATTTCAGAGTTCTATAAAAATATATATATATGTTTTAGTTTATTTATTTATTTATATACATATGTTTATTCTATATATAATTTAAGCAGGAAGCACTAGATTATTATGAAATCAACTATATGCATATGTATATAAAAATACATATATATTTATTTTTTATTTTATATATATTCTTTCTTATATATATATATAGTTTCTACATATATAGTTTGTATTGATACAGCTGTAATATCCCTATTGCATATATTTTGATATGTTTTTAAATACTAAATGTTTCCCTTTTAAATATGTAATGAGATGAGTTTTTAATTGAATTTCAGAACTATAAATATGGCAGCAGAGCTAAATGTATTTGTATTGAACAGACCTGAAGAAGCTTTTCATAGCGAAAGCGCTTGTCTAATAAAATCCTTTATTCATCTATCACCCCAGTGTTCATATTTGAGATTTAACGAGTGTTTTACTGGCGTATTGGAATTTGGACATCATCACACTTTCTGGTATTTACTTTCTGCTTCGCTCAAAGCCATATTTTGTTCCGTTGATTATTTTACTGTTGTTTGGCTGAGAGTGTTTATCGTAGAGGTGGCTACTACGTTATTTTGACAGATTTTAAATTATATGATCCATTTAAATATAATAAGAATCAAATGAATGCAAATAACTTTACATTTTATTCAAGTTGTCATAAAATGTGGTCCAGGATCAACTTTTTTTTAATTTCAGACGCACTAATGTTTTTTGATCCCTATATATACATACAAGCTCGACATTTGTCGGATCATTCTAGGATCACATTGACTTTCAATAAGGACACTAGTCATAAGATACTTTTTAGAGGTTATAATTTGACATTAAATCCATATCTATTGCATAAAGAAGATGTAATAAAAGAAGCTCAGGAGTTCTTTAACCAATTACTAGCTAATCTTTCGGAACACCGTCATCCGTCTGACATAGAATGGGCAACTACCAAAGCACAAATTAGAGGAATGTTTCTCCAAAAGGCTACTTATTACAAGAAATTACAAGTGAGAGACATACAAGAATTGGAAACTAAAATTAAATTACTGGATCAAGATCTAATTGGGAATTATAGTAAACAAACTGAAACAGAGTTATTAAAATGTCAGAAGGACCTTTTTTTACTACAAAACAGTAAATTATCATTTTATGAGCAGAAAATGCTGGTAAAATATGCCAATCACATACAGACCCCTTCAAAAGCACTAGCACGTATTATTAATCAATCGAAAATACCTTCTCAAATCTCTGAAATACACTTTAATAATAAAACATATACCAATACTGAAGATATCATGAAGGCATTTGAACTAATATTTTCACGAGTATATGGTGAGCAACAGGAAGTAAATATAAATAAGAGTAATAATGATTTTCTGCAGAAAATTATCTTTCCGAAGATTGATGATGAGCTTCATATGAACTTAGTTAAACCAATTTCTTCAGAGGAGATAACTGATGCAATTAAGAAGTTGAAGCCATATAAAGCTCCGGGACTGGATGGTTTGACCACAGAATTCTATAAAACTTTTAGTGATATATTGGGAAAAATACTTCCACAGGTATTTAATTATATAACAAACAATAAAATTACTGACCCGCACTTTAATGCTTCGAAAACTATTCTTATACCGAAAGAGAATACTGATTTACATAACCCGGATAATTATAGACCTATTTCACTTTTGAATATAGATATGAAAATTATGACATCGATTTTGGCTAATAGATTGAAGAAGGTAATTAACCTGATAATATCAGAAGAACAAGCCGGTTTTATAAATGGCAGACAAACTACAGATAATACGTTATCACTTCATACACTGATTTCTTATGCCACTCACAGGAACTTTAATGCATATGCACTCATAATTGACGCACACAAAGCTTTTGATAGAGTGAACTTAGAATGTTTGTTTGATATTTTAGCATGTTTTAATATACCGCAAGAATTAATTTTAACTTTAAAAAAACTATATAACAATCCTTATACAAATCTAGTTATTAATAGGAATCTCTCAAAAAGAATTCAAATTAAGAATGGCACCCACCGAGGATGTCTGTTATCTCCAATATTATTCAATTTATATTTAGAAACATTATTTCTACATATCAAACAAAATATTTATCACAATGCTCCAATAATTTATGGTACGAAGATTTCCATGGCTGCTTTTGCGGACGATTTGAATATTTACTGCACAACACCTGTTTCAGATATTAAGAAAATATTAAAAGCTGTGGAAGACTTTGCAAAAATATCTAATTACAAAATAAATTTAAAAAAAAACCAAGGTATTCCCATTAAATACGCCAACACCCTTCTCGCATTTACCATTGGTAGGGCAGGTAAAATCCGAAGAAAAAAATAAAATATTTAGGGGTTGTTTTTTCAACAGATAACAGAGACTTTTACGTAAATAATGTTACGTTAATTTGGGAACAGATAGTCTCTGATTTAAAAAGATGGGATAATCTGAAATTACCAATAATGGCAAAGACCTCAATTATTAAAATGAACATACTTCCCAGAATACTATATATCTTTAGAGCTACTCAAGTTCAAATTTCCAGGAAATTCTTCAAACAACTTCATACAGAATTAGCTAGATTTGTATGGGAACCTAGAAAAGTTAGGATATCTTATGACAAACTGATGACTCCGAAAAATAGGGTGGGTTGGAACTACCGAATTTTGAAACATATTATTTAATAATAAATGCTAATAGACTTCTAAGAATAGTTAATTTTGATAGGATCAATTCGAAATGGGCTCCTAAGTGGTTGATTCTAAATCATAAACATGTTGCTGGTCTGGGTATTAATTGTAGGGCATTACCTTTTTTAAACAAAGATACCCTTAAAATGTACGCTTTGATGGAGCATATCAAAATATATATAATATCAGTACAAAGTCTGTTTAACTCACTAAATCTTTTACAATATATGATGATTTTTCAACCATTTCATAAAAACCCAAATTTGAAAATTGGTAATCAGTTGATAGACCTTAAGAAATTCCCACTTATAAGTAATTTAACCATACTCGATTTATATCCCTTTCTAGGTATCTCAATACATAACATACTAAGAGAGATGGATCTCCCTAATTCGTATTTAATTATAATAAGACAGTTAAAGGACTTATCAATAAGCTATTTTAGTAATAGGAATTTCAAAATTAAAGAAGAAGATTTAAACATTTGTCTAAACTTATGGCAAACCTTAACACAGGAATGTAAATATATAACAGCATCATATAGTTTGATGAAAGAGGTGAAATACAATAACCAAATACTTTTATCGAAATACTGGAAGGAGAAATTGTTAACGACTGAAGATAGTAAAATAGTGAGAGCAATTAACTTAACCTTAAAATCAGTGTCCCTTCAAAAGTTATTATTTACTCAGTTGATGATATTTAATAATTTCTGGCGTTACGCTGCCTCACTTTACATAAATTTAACTCAAAAAATTCACCCAAATGCCGATATTGTACATATCAAACGGCTGACCTTTTACACATGTTCTGGAGTTGTAAATGTATTTTTAAACTCTGGAATTCTTTGAAATTCCAACTACAAAAAATGGGATATCAACAGTCTACACTTCCTTGGGAATTTTTGATTCTGCATATTCCGCCAACTAATTTGGATAGATCCCAAAGGATCATACTCGTAAATATTTTTTTGTTAATGAAGCTGTATATAGCTACAAATTGGTTGAATCCACCCCAGACTTCATGGGAAAATTTCAAGAGTGTAGCGATAAAACATATCTTAGCACACAAATTATTAATTAGTGATCATAAGAAAAGTGTAAATAATACAAAAATATGGGAGCAAATCTTTAACATTGTCTTAGCTTAAGGTGCCATTCCACTTTTCTCTGGGAAGTACAGACTAACTATGGAATTGTCTATAGATAAGCCTTATATTGATACTAGATTTTTATTCTTTTTTTTTCTGTAATATCTATTTAGAAGTGTATAGTTATGTATAATGACTCTATGTAACTGTTGGAAGCATTCATGTATATACTGTAAATGGGTTATAGTATTGTATTAACATTTAGAAAAAAAGAAAAATAAAGAATTATTATTGAAAAAAAAAACTGAGCAATAACCTGGCTAAATTTAAAAGCCACATCCATCTTGAAGACTAGACTGCTTATGTGGAGTCCTTTACTGCCAAATTCTATGCATGTGTATGTAACTGCATAGATGCATCTGTCCCCATCAAAAGTAAATTAAATGTGGGAGCATAATATAAACAAGTTGTAACGCATTATACTCAAAAAAATGTAATTTGTGAGATTCCAAAAATTCTCCTGCTAGTCTTAACAAGGAACTCTAAACCCTGATCAAATCAACCAAAACCAGATATGAGGTAAAAACACCAACCCAGGTGAAGGACGACCATAAAGCCTTCTTTAACTATGTTGCAAACTTCAAAAACAATGCCCAGCACTGTGCAGAGTTAACAGTAAATGAGATCACATACTCAGACCCACAGGACATAGCAAATCTAGTAGTGGAAAAGTATAGTTCAAACTTGACCCTGTTGTATTCTCAGAATACATACCCATATCTACATCCACTCTTAAATCTCCCAGAATCTAGTCCTCAAGCTGCTTTCCAAGGCAAAAAAGCATTACTTCTATGGGACTGGATAACATACTGGTCTGCCTTTTGGTCAGTCTGAAACATGACTTGTCAGACCTCCTGCATATGCTATGCAGGCTTTGTGCTGGACAAACTGAGAACAGCAGAAGTCATCTCCTTGCATAAAGGTATAGTGTCAATGGACCAGGGTAGTTACAGACCCATAAACCTAACCAACGGAATCTGTAAAGCTATGGAAAGGATTATTATGTAATTAATATATAAGGACATAGGTAACATGCAATCTCTTAACCCAAGGCAGTTCAGATTCAGCAAGGACAGATACTGCCTCCTTAATCTGATTGACTTTTTAAAGAAGGTTACTGAAATAATTGATGAAATCTAGACATTACAGAAGTATTTGCCACCATCCTACACTTCGGTATCACAGAAAATTCTGACAGCTAAATGTAAATCCCTATGTAAGTAATTACATAGAAAATAGTCTCACAAATAGAACCCAGGAAAATAAAGTGGGTGGCTCTACCTCCTCCATAAGATCTGTCACTAGTGGTGAACCCCATGGTTAAGGACAGGGGCCACTACTCCTTAGCATTTACTTCTCGGAATTCAAAGCAAATGTTAAGGGTTGACAAAATCTGCCGATGACTGAAAACTTGCGCTATCAAAAACTTCCTAGAGGACACCAAGATACTCCAAGAGAGCCTTTCCCAAGTTAAGAGTTGTTGTCAAAGCCATGGACTGAAACTAACTGCCAAGAGATGTACAATCATTCCTTTGGAAATATGAGATTTCTTGTAACTATGACATTGACAGCACACCCCTAAAAGTTGGTCCTGTAGTCAGGGATTTGGGAACCTGTGTGAATAACGAATTGTATTGACATCCCTTTTTACTGAACAGCTTATATCTAGATGTCTGGTGTCCAGGGATGTCATCATTCCAGTGTACTCTGCTACCATTAAGGTGATCATTGAATATAATGCTACTTTTGGTAATTACCTGTCCAAATACTTGTCACAAAAGCAATGACCACAATGCTTTTATACTGAAATAAAATCAAGAGTCTAAGTTATAAAAACTATGCAGTCCATCCCAAAGCCTTGCACCTTTTCTCAGTATCATACAGGCTACTAACAGGCAACTTCTGCCTCATGTATAAAACCACATCAGACCCAATTCTGTCACACCTAGTACTCATTTGCAAGTTCATTGGTAGTGCAAACACCCAATCAGGAGATCTTGATCTCTTTTGCAACATAAATAGAACCTGTTGGAGGGTTAGGTTTGTATCACGGAGAATGTCACTTTGGACCCATCCACTCCATGTAAAGCAAATTACTTCCCTTACTCTATTCAAATGTAATTCAGACAAATGGATAGGAGGCTGCAAGTTTACCTCCAGTTTAGTATCCATGTCCCTTATGGACAGGAACAACAACTAAATGCCCAACATACCTTTGTTCTGGTCACCTCTATGCAAAATATAAGGGCTAAAAACTACATTGGGAATGTAAGGCTAGGCTTCTTAAGATCCACAACAATCAATAGCCTAGTAAGAAAATATGAAATTCTGAGCCTAAGACACTTCATGTTGTCTTTTACCTGTCTTTCTGTCAACTATATATTTGTAGATAAGCTATATATTTATTCAGTCGGATATGCATCTTTATGCCACTCATATCAATCATCTCCTATTTCCTGCATGTAGCTGCAGAGTATGCCTGCGTTACACTCCTGCACATCTTCTGATTGAGACCAAAAGCTGCACGTCAGGGGTCAGCTGGGAGATTGGACAATACCATATCACACCATTAGCCTGACATATAGTGTGTATCTCTGTATCAAATTCAATGTGGTCATCCACCTCTACTGAGCACCAGTACTGGTGACAGTAACATGACTGGGTAAGCAGTATGCCACACTGCACAGGTCATTGAATGTGTCTGAGTGAGGCTATACTGTCATGCCAGGTAGTGGATATATGCCCATACAGGAGTGAGAAGGACAGGGTTAATGTATCATGAGACTGTGACAAGATGTGCATGTTGGTTTTATCATTAAAAACATAGCAGGGGACTGCACTTAGCTTGTTTTTCTAGTCAATACTATACAGATGGCATGGTACTGATAGTGTGCTCTGTGGATAAATGAAAACAAACTAACAATGCTGTGTGATAATGGTCACCTCCTCTGGACCCATGCTCTAAAGTGTGCATGCTACTGACAGCCATGAGAGAAAAACCTACCTGTGGAAGTGGTTTCTCGAGTCTGTGCACCGAATGCACTTGTAAAGGACAGAGGCACTGGTTAATGCAAGCACCAAAGTATGGGTACACTCAGAACTGCAGTATGCTTCCTGATTTATCATTACATACCTGGATGGTCTCCATGAGAGATACATGACATCTGGCTGCTCCCAGATCCTGTATCAAAATCTGCAGGTATGATGCCTGTCCCCTCATCATCACCATCATGCAGGGATATCAGAAATGATTCTTTATTGATGAGTGCAAAGCTTGAAAGAGGACCAACCCCTGTTGCCATTATTTTAGCTGCTATATCAGGCACTTTCTCTGGTGGTCTTACCTTCATGTCATTTACATACATCCACAGCACTGGCACTGTGTACCACTATTTCCTACATATGATAATACAGGGGGAGCTGTGCTCCCCCTCTCCTGAAGAGACACCTCCCATGTTTCTTGAGTTCCTATAGCAATATATCATTCTCTGTAGGGCTGATATTGCCAATATAGAAGTAGCTATATCACACTGAAAGCAGACTGGCACAGTAGGACACAGATGGGTGCTCTGGAATGGGTTCACTGTGGAGGTTTCACATGTTCTGCTCACTCCCAAAACTGCATGAGTGAGGAAGGGATGGCTGTCCTCTGTCAGCTGGCAGTCATTTGTTACTAGGCATGTATGTGAAAAGGTGCATGAGTACACCAGGGCAAGACTGTAGATGTCTGCTGTATCATGAGTAGTACTACACACTGATCTAACCCTAACAATCATACAGTTGCATGCATTAAACAGCGTGATAGTCATTCATGTGTGACACTGCTAAGGGACATCTTATGACACTAATGTTGATCTCGCTGTACTTCTCCTTTGTAATAGCAGCTTCTGTGCTGTAAAAGACTTACTCAAGCTGCTAAAATAAGTCCGCTGCTCATTTTCTCTTGCTTTACGAGTCTGTATCCAAAATAGCAGATCACCTGTAATATGTCTGTAAAACATATTAGTTTTGCCTTATTTATACTAATGAGACTAGGTCCTACCTTTTCTTTACAAATTACTCTTTTTTACATAAGTGCATCAGCAACATTAAGTGTACATATATTCATCTACATGTTATCACCACGTCATGCATGCTTGCTCATCAAGTGAGCTGTCCATCCATGCACATTTTTCATTTATGAGATGCTGGTATGTTCTGCACACAATTCAGAGTCCCATTCTTGAGTTATTCGCATGCTCTCATTTAATGTAGTTCACAAAGGTAGCTGCTGATTTTAGTGACCCATGGGGAGTGTCTACCTGATGTGCAAAGAAGAGAAAAATTATGCTCCATCTCCCATACAGCCCTGCATAGGTCTTTTCAGGAAGGTGGATATCTACTATGATCTGGCAGCTGTGCTGTACAGGGTGAATAGCATCCCTTGTAGGCACTGTTACAATGACTTGCATCATCTGACAAGCTTTGTTTGTGGGAAGCAGAGACCAGGCAGGCATGAGCAGAACAGTGTAGTAAATATACACAATTTGATATGTACAGTCAGTATTTAATAAAAATGTTTGCTCTTTGTAACACATATGTTCTGATTCTCTTTTTCATGTAATCTAACAGAACCTTCCCAGGACATTCCATGTTAGCTACTATAGGTGATAATATGTCAGCTGTGTGTGGCGTTAATGGCATCTGTTGTGTTGTGGCACCTTTTTTTGAGCTAGGCAGAGGGCTGTTATGCTAGGGAATAGCAGGCACCATTTTATGATCTAACATTATTGCACATAGGTGTGCCTCATGTAGCTGCATCTGGTTCACTGAAACTAGCAGAATTAGAGCAGCTTCATCTGATCCTTTGGGAATAATTGTGATACTGCAGACTGCTATCCTGCAGGCTGCAAACCTTTTACTTTTTTTGCTTCATTGCACTTGCACATCTTACTAAAATTGTGAGTTGTGCTATACAAGCTCTACAGGGCTTCTGCTTGTTTGCACTTCTCTTTGGAGCTGTACTGTTGAACTGTCATTTGCATTTTCCATATCCATATGTATTGTGTGATTGTTTGCCTATCCTTTTTGTCTTTCAGTCAGGCAGAGCATCCATGGAATGCTGCCAGCAGCTGTCAAAGGCAGAAGTGACTTCAGGCACAGTGGGGTTAGTGGCATCTATGTTCTTTCCTAGTTTATATCTGCCAAATCACCTCTGGATCCTCATCAGTAATATCAGGTTTCAAAATTTTATCTCCATTATTAAGGTCTCCATGGTAAACCCAAACTGCAGACGCATTAGTCATGGTCTGCTGCTACTTTGGTGAAGGCTGTTGCTCAGACTCGGCAGACAGGTAGCCTTCCCCAGTCACTGGTCTTGTCTGCACCAGAGATGGATCGCATTACTCAAAATTTGGTTGACTGGGTGATGACACTCTTGAGTTGCCACCCAGCAGCCCATCCTACAGCAAATAACAGATTGGCTCAACCATTTGGTTGATGCGATCATGCCACCAATGTGAGTATGACTATTGCCACTGATCAACCAGACCCAGGACTACCACTTATTTGGTCCCAGTAATGCCCCCTTGGTCAGTTGAATGGTGACAGGCAGCCTGTACCCCATCTTCTCTCCAGTATTCAACCCTTTGTTTGTCTCTGTTTCTTTGTGTCTCTCATGTTGCCACAACCTTGTATGTAGTCATCCACCTCTGTTTTTTTTGTGTCTTTCAGTGTGTGTGTTTCTGTAAGCCCAACTTCCTGCCATTGTCCTCTCTTCACTCTCCTTCTCTGTTTCTCTCTAGGAAATGTGACTATTGACCCTATTCTTCTCACTCACACAAAACTAGCTACTCCTTTCCTTTTGGCATCTTTGTCTGTAAAACTATCTGAAAGTTCAAATAGTGATCAATGTTACTTACCTACTGTTTTTGGTTGTATGTATATCCATACATGATTTGCCAGCTTAGAATACTTTTTTCTTACTCTTAAGCTGAAATGTATTTACTAGTTAAATTTGTTAAATCTTAGTAATGTACTTATGTTATCATGATTTTTTTTCTGGAATGTGGAGTTTTTCTCCCCGGGCCTCCACTGAAAATGGATATGTATCCAGTTGGACTAGCTCGGTCAACAAATGTAAAATAAATAAAATAAAATAAACCTGGCTTGCCTTAAATTGTCCCTGCTGAGTGTGTTCCTCGGCTTACTATATCATTTTTGTTACCTTCCTGTACTACTCTTTGCACCCTTTTAAAAAAACAATACAGTATTCTTTGCTGCAAAGACTGGTTCCTTGGCATTGCAGGTGCAAGCTCATGCCACTTGTTAGCTCTCATTCACATTCCCACAAGTTTCATGCAGTTTGATAAAATATCACAGCTTTCCCTTTTTTCAAAAGCTCTTAGCTATTCGTCTCTGCTTTAATGGAAATATTTGAGCTTTCAAACTTATTTTACACTAGGCATTGTACGAAGAGGTTTGGATAGTTTAAAAATACCAACTTACAGCAACAAGTTTATTTATTTGTTTGTTTGTTTGTTTATTTATTTATTTTGCATTTGTTTACCAGGATAGTATGTCTGGGTCAGGAGAACCTGTTTTCAGTGGAGGCCCAAGGAGAAAAGCTTCAGCAGTACAAATGCAACAATATACAAAAAGATGTTGTTATAGATACATATGAAAAGACACACAAATCAGTATTTAAACATTGGCAGTGGAAACACACACACACACACACACACATATATATATATATATATATATATATATATATATATATATATATATATATATATATATATATATATATATATAAATATATGTGTGTGTGTGTGTGTGTGTGTGTGTACATGTGTACATATATATATATATATATATATATATATATATATATATATATATATATATATAAAATACATGCTATACAACCTGGCCTTAGGATATAAATGCAATCCGTTGAAGGATTTCTGTGATGTAGAAAGTAATTATAAATGTTGTACCTTATATATGCTATTTATATTACTCACTTTATATTATACCATGACCCCCCCAAAACGGGCACGCTTATTGGCCAGCGTGCACATTGTAAATCGAGTTATACTAATGGAAAATTTTCCATTAGTATAACTCTACTTTTAAAACACTGTCACGCTATGTTAAATGGGTTTAACATAGAGAGACAGCTTTAAAATAAGCAACGGAGATCTCTGTTGCTTATTTTAAAGCTGTCTCGCTATGCTAAACCCATTTAACATAGCGAAAGGTTTTAAAAAGCAACGGAGAAAGCAAGATCTCCGTTGCTTTTACTGTTTCGCTATGTTAAATGGGTTTAACATAGCGAGACAGTTTTAAAATAAGCAACGGACATCTCCGTTGCTTATTTTAAAGCTGTCTCGCTATGTTAAACCCATTTAACATATAAAAATAGTAAAAAAGCAACGGAGATCTTGCTTTCTCCATTGCTTTGCCCACAGCTCTGATGTACTGTGCAGGCGCGCAGTACATCAGAACTGCCGCGGATGCCAGTCATCTGCGGAAGGGCAGTAAACAGGCATTATACTATGCCATTATTTAAGAAAAGTAATAGTTTCTTTTCTTAAATAATGTCATGGTATAATAGCAATAACCCACTTCTGGGTGTGGGTAATGCTGTATTTACCCACGGATGACTTTGTTTGGTCCCTCGGGCTTCGCCCTCGGGACTAAACCACGCCAACCGTGGGTAAATCCAGCATTACTCACACCCAGGCATGGGTTATTGCTATAGTAATACTACAATGCTTAAATATTGGCAGAGGAAACAAGCGTATAACATATGTTATTCAACCTGTCCATAGGATGTCAGTAAAACCAGTTGAAGGGTCACTATGATAGTCAGTAGTTGTAATAGCTGTACTTTAGTTTATGCATGGTTATGTTAGTCAATTTATATTGATACAGCAAAGGCATAGTTATAAGAGAATAGAGGGTGGATTATTAGATGCAAGAATATTAGAGGGCTGTTAGGTAGTATTTTTTAGTGTTAGCAGAGTAGAAAGAAGAGTATAAGAGAGATTCTGGAAGTTAGGGCATATAGAAGGTGGGAGAGAGAGAGAGAGAGAGGGAACATATTCTAGTCTTCTTAAACGGTGTCAAGAATTAAATTTTAAAACTAGTAGAAGATGTATGATTTGAATGAATGAATTTTTTAAGGATTAATAAACAACATTAACATCTTGGAGAATGGTACAGATAATGCAGCATGTTTTAAGATGTGTGCAGTGCAATATTATACTATGTTAGATTGACTGAATGCCTTAGAACAGACCTTAATTTTCATTAACAAATGCAAGTTAGTCATAGATGCTAATGATCTGAAAAATTGATAATGTTTTCAAAACTCTTGAAAATTGATATGAGATTGACATCTGTGATAACCAAATGCTTTTTAATCCTCTACACTGATGACCTATAAAACTGTAGAAAGTGAATTCTTTGAATTCCTTTGATTTGTTTGGCTTTAAGGCACAAACTATATCTGTATTACAACAGGAATTGAAAAAAATCAATCTAACTTCATCTACTGGCAAAGTGCAGCATTGTATGGAAAGTAACATTTCAATAAGTACATCTTTACCAATAGTTACTATGCCTATTATCTGATCTCCCCAACTGACCTTCCACATCTGAAGAACCTCAGAAAACTTTTTTCAAATCAGTGAAAAATAGCACAATTGTCAGAGACAAAATATCTTCAGAACAGAGATGCTTCAAGAACAAGGGGAAGAAGTCAAGAAAGGAAAAATACAAGGACAGAGTATGTATAAAGAACCACAGACTTAAAGTAAACCCAACAACAGCATCAGATAGATGTAGTGAGCTCTGTCATCATTTTTTCTAGTGTAATACTCACTGAACATGGGATTGATTTACTTAATAAAGGATTGGTATTTATACCTTCTAATAAAGGTTTGCTTCATGAATCTCTAACTGATTGTGGTTATTTGTAGCAGCAAAAACTGTCAGGATACACCACGAGAATAAATCGTAAAAAACTTCTTTATTCACATAAACGAAAAACGGATAAGCGCTTTCACATGCTCAACGCATGCTTCATCAGATCGATTAAACTAGATATTCAACTTCCTTTTATACATAAAATTCACCAATCATGTCCTCTAACTTAATTGGTAATTAAATAATTTGTTAAACACTCAAATGTTTATAACCAATCTATTTCACATTTCAGCTGTGAGTCTTAAAGCAGTATATATTATTTACGTTCATTCAAACAAATGACATCAGATCTAGCGCTCACTTCTTGTGTGTATATAAAAGTTATTAAAAACATGTTTGTATGTATAATATATACTTATAATAAAAACTGTTAAAACATTTATAAAACCTTAGTATAACATTTTGAATCCATCTAAAATATGCTGACATCAGATCTTGTCAGCGACAGCGAACAAATACAAAGAGCAACTTAGAAACAAATGCATTAACTGCATTAGTAAAGCATCATTCCACCTTTCCACCATGAAGCATCAATCCCTTTTAAACGATTAACCTGAGCACAGTGTTTAAAACATTAATAAATATAATCAAAGCCAACCTCATTCCGTTGACTTCTTGATATCTTAGTCGCGGGCATATTTCATAACTCTCACCTCTCACCTCGCATTACTAAGAGCAACTACTTGAGCAAGAGATAGCTGTATTAGTAAATTCCTACTTACTTTCTAATACGTGATATACTTTAAATGTTCAACTCCTTCTCCACTGCATTAACAAACTAGCTGACTGTTTACCTATAGTACGCTTCAACCCGTCACATGACGCTGATCGTCATGCGGCACTAATTTAAATATACGTCGTTATGATAACATCTCAAATATATATGCATGGATCTTAGTGAAGTGTAAAATGTTGACATATGGACTCAGGACCTGTATAACACTCACTAGTTCTATATGAGCTCTCTACAATATAAAAGAATTAACAGTTATATCCTGCCAAATATAAGTGCAAAAATAAAATGTCTGTCAAATTTTACAACTAAACAAGATTAAATTACAAATATATAAATTCATGACTGCCTAACTATAAAATAGTAGCTATTCATTGATGGCTAACAATTCTTGTAATTAGAATTAAAAGTTCTACTTATAGTTAATAATTTTAAGTCAGAATTAATTCAAAATAATATATTATACTATAATTTAATAAAAATATGCATATATAAATATATAAATATATGTGACCAAGATTGAAACTGTAAATATAAACTGAAAAATATAAACTTATAATAAAACCTCATTATAAACAGACTTATAATTAATTCCACTCTATTTATTCAACCCACAAATTATTTTTCAAGTCTAATTACCAACTACTACCTTTTCTCAAGTATAGGTCTCAAAGAAACAGAATTATTCAGCCCTGGTTCTTTGTGAGCTCCTGTTCTAAAAATCCAATTTAATTCAGTCTCTAAGAGTCGGTTCACATTATCACCTAATCTTTTACTTATCTCCACTAGTTGAAGGACTCTAAATTTAAATTCATGGGTAGGATTATTAATAATATGCTTTGCTAAAGCATTGATCTCAACTCTTTTGCGTATATCATAAGTGTGGTTATAAATGCGCTCTTTCATTCTTCTTTTAGTCTGTCCAATATAAAAGGCATCACAGGAGGTGCAGTTCGCCATATATATTAAATTACTACTGTTGCAGTCAGCATATGTCTTTGGTTTAAACTCAAGAAAGCCCCTTGGGTGTCTATAACACTGAACATGATTTATGTATTTGCACATATTACATTTCCTACAGGGAAAGGTGCCTACTATATCATGGGTTCTATCAATTTTGATGTCTAAAGTTCTAGAGAAAATTTCTTTCAGATTGTCGCATGTTTTAAATACAAAAGTTGGTTTCTCACCAACCACTAGTCTAATATCTTCTGCCAGAGTCAAAATGTTCCAATTCTTTGTGATAATACTCCTAATATGCTCATTGTCATTAGTGTATTTCATTACATAAGTTACTCTGTCCTTGTTACCATATTCATTATTATACTCTGCTATATAACCTCTCCTTTTAGTTACCTTGTACGTTCGTCCTATTATCTTCTTCCTTTCATCTATCGAACTATCATTTAACTCTGGAGGTATGCTAACATTCCTTAATTCATTAATCAAATTTGGTCCATAACCTCTTTCTAAAAACATTTGAGTCATAAAATCTGCTTCCTCTACTAATATACAAGGATCTTTACACAATTTGGTTAATCTCATAAATTGTCCTTTCACTATTCCTGCAAAGGTGTGTCTAGGATGCATACTAGTATGCTCCAATACATTGTTTTTCCAGCATTTCTTTCTGAAAATCCGGGAGACCAACTTCCTATTTTTATCAAAATACAAATTCACATCTAGATAACTGATATTATCTTGAGAGCATTCATATGTAAATTTTAAAAAGTCTGTTGTTGATTCTAAAAAGTCAACAAATAATTTTAATTCTTCTACAGTCCCCTTCCAGAACAGTACTACATCATCGACAAACCTTCTGTAAAAAATAATTTTTCTCATCCATTCATTTTCAAATAAACATGTCTTCTCCCAGAAGTATAGGACCAAGTTTGCGTAAGAGTTAGCACATGGGGTGCCCATCGCGACACCCCATGTTTGTAAATAATAATGATTATTAAAAATGAAGAGATTATTGTATAAAACCAAATCAAGTAATTGAGATATAAGCGTTTGTCTATCTTTAGAAAACTCATTATTCACCAGCATAATGTCACGAATAGCTTGCAAGCCATACTCGTTAGGTATACAAGTAAACAGATTGCAAATATCTAGTGTCACTAAATATATCCCGTTTTGTGATATCTGATTTGATGGTATCATGTCTATGTCAGTTAGCAGATTTTGTGTATCTCTTAGTATAGTAGGTACTCTATCTACTAAGGGTCTGAGCATTTTTTCTAAAAAAATGGAAATATTATAAGTCGCCCAGTTCCTGCCAGAGACTATAGGCCTCATTGGTATAGGTCTCTCTTCTTTATGTATCTTTGGTAGACCTTTCAGTCTCGGTATAGTTGGTTCTTTAATGCTTAAAAAATCATGCATCTCTCTGCTTATCTGACGACACATCAATAAGTCATATAGATTGTCCCTGATGTCATTAATTATTTTGTTGACCCTCTCAATAGTCAATTCATTATAACTATTTGTTGTTCTAAGGGAAGATTCTATAATTTCAATATATTCTGTTCTATTTAGTAACACTACACCCCCTCCCTTATCAGCTGAGGTAATCAAAATATTTTCATTATGCTTCAAATTATGCAATGATTCCTGCTCATCTTTATTTAAATTACAGTATCTATTCTTGACTTTCCTTGATGAGTATATTTCATAGAAATCATTGTCACAAGCTTTAATAAAACATTCTACCATGGCTGGTAGTGGTGGAGAGAAATTGCTTTTGTTCTTGAAGCTGTTAAAATTATTATAATTTTCAATTTCATCAATTCTCTTCTTGTCAGAGAAAAACAGCTTCAATGCTACCCTTCTTGCAAAGAGTCTCAAGTCAATTAGTGTTTCATTCAACCTGCTGGGCTGCGCTGGTATGAAATTCAACCCTTTATTCAACAAGGACAAATCTGAGCTAGATAGAACAATATCAGAATAATTAAAGACAAGTCCAGTCAATTCACAGTTCTTTTCTGCTGTCCATACCTGTCTTGTGAGTATTTCCTTTTTCTTGGTCCCCGGCTTGTTGACCTTCCCCTGTTGAATCGGCCTTGTTTTATCGGAAAAGGGGCACCAATAATAGTATCCACAGCCGCTGAAGTGCGTTTGATTGCACCTGTCCTTTCAGCTTCTTCAGCTTGCATCAAGGCCTGTTGGTTCGGCGGTGGAGTATAAAGGCTCGGTTCATCCAAACGCTGTTGTCTTCTCACTTCACCCGTCTCAGCACTACATGACGCTATACTTGACGACGGCGCCAAATTTGAAGAGTGAGCTCTCACTGTTTCACGTTCACCTGGTTGTGACCGATAGTCACTGTTGGTTGAGTTCACAGCATGAGTTCTAGGCCATACAAAAATGTTACTAGTCGCAAAGTCTTGGACATCTCTTGCTAACTTTTTTTCTTTTATTCTTTTGAGTTTTTCACTATATATGTTGATTTGCATAGACATATTGTTAAACTTCCTGATACATGCTTCAGATTTGAAACAGTCTGTGATTTCTCGATAAGCACGATCAGTGTTTTTCTGTAGCTCAGTTTCAATTGGATCAAAATGTTCTAATAACAAGTCAATGTATTTAAAACCAATTTCTAGATTCAACTCTTGCCACTTTTTAAGCAAACTGGGATAGAGCTGTCCATAAGTTGGCATACATAGGACGCGCATCCCTCTGGGTATTACCTTAAAATGTTTACAGGCTTGTAAATGTTTGCGTTGCCATGATAGCCTCTGAAGCTTGTAGAGGTTATTTTCCAAGTCTCTAGTTAGGTCATAAAATTTGGACATATCTTCCTCCCCCACATTTGAAGTATTCAAATTACTCACTCTTTCCGAGAAATTCAGATTCAACAATGGGTTGCTTTTATGTGGCAAAAAAGCATCTATATTCAAGACATTCAGTCCCCCTCCAGGATTGTAGTCCAATTCAATTTCAGTATTCTCCATAGCGTGGAGCAAACGATACAAACCAAGAAAGAATAAAAAGTATACAAATATCGTTGACTCCCAAAGTATCCTTGCAGCAAAACAAACAACAGCACTTGTAGCAGCAAAAACTGTCAGGATACACCACGAGAATAAATCGTAAAAAACTTCTTTATTCACATAAACGAAAAACGGATAAGCGCTTTCACATGCTCAACGCATGCTTCATCAGATCGATTAAACTAGATATTCAACTTCCTTTTATACATAAAATTCACCAATCATGTCCTCTAACTTAATTGGTAATTAAATAATTTGTTAAACACTCAAATGTTTATAACCAATCTATTTCACATTTCAGCTGTGAGTCTTAAAGCAGTATATATTATTTACGTTCATTCAAACAAATGACATCAGATCTAGCGCTCACTTCTTGTGTGTATATAAAAGTTATTAAAAACATGTTTGTATGTATAATATATACTTATAATAAAAACTGTTAAAACATTTATAAAACCTTAGTATAACATTTTGAATCCATCTAAAATATGCTGACATCAGATCTTGTCAGCGACGAACAAATACAAAGAGCAACTTAGAAACAAATGCATTAACTGCATTAGTAAAGCATCATTCCACCTTTCCACCATGAAGCATCAATCCCTTTTAAACGATTAACCTGAGCACAGTGTTTAAAACATTAATAAATATAATCAAAGCCAACCTCATTCCGTTGACTTCTTGATGTCTTAGTTGCGGGCATATTTCATAACTCTCACCTCTCACCTCGCATTACTAAGAGCAACTACTTGAGCAAGAGATAGCTGTATTAGTAAATTCCTACTTACTTTCTAATACGTGATATACTTTAAATGTTCAACTCCTTCTCCACTGCATTAACAAACTAGCTGACTGTTTACCTATAGTACTCTTCAACCCGTCACATGACGCTGGTCGTCATGCGGCACTAATTTAAATATACGTCGTTATGATAACATCTCAAATATATATGCATGGATCTTAGTGAAGTGTAAAATGTTGACATATGGACTCAGGACCTGTATAACACTCACTAGTTCTATATGAGCTCTCTACAATATAAAAGAATTAACAGTTATATCCTGCCAAATATAAGTGCAAAAATAAAATGTCTGTCAAATTTTACAACTAAACAAGATTAAATTACAAATATATAAATTCATGACTGCCTAACTATAAAATAGTAGCTATTCATTGATGGCTAACAATTCTTGTAATTAGAATTAAAAGTTCTACTTATAGTTAATAATTTTAAGTCAGAATTAATTCAAAATAATATATTATACTATAATTTAATAAAAATATGCATATATAAATATATAAATATATGTGACTAAGATTGAAACTGTAAATATAAACTAAAAAATATAAACTTATAATAAAACCTCATTATAAACAGACTAATAATTAATTCCACTCTATTTATTCAACCCACAAATTATTTTTCAAGTCTAATTACCAACTACTACCTTTTCTCAAGTATAGGTCTCAAAGAAACAGAATTATTCAGCCCTGGTTCTTTGTGAGCTCCTGTTCTAAAAATCCAATTTAATTCAGTCTCTAAGAGTCGGTTCACATTATCACCTAATCTTTTACTTATCTCCACTAGTTGAAGGACTCTAAATTTAAAGTCATGGGTAGGATTATTAATAATATGCTTTGCTAAAGCATTGATCTCAACTCTTTTGCGTATATCATAAGTATGGTTATAAATGCGCTCTTTCATTCTTCTTTTAGTCTGTCCAATATAAAAGGCATCACAGGAGGTGCAGTTCGCCATATATATTAAATTACTACTGTTGCAGTCAGCATATGTCTTTGGTTTAAACTCAAGAAAGCCCCTTGGATGTCTATAACACTGAACATGATTTATGTATTTGCACATGTTACATTTCCTACAGGGAAAAGTGCCTACTATATCATGGGTTCTATCAATTTTGATGTCTAAAGTTCTAGAGAAAATTTCTTTCAGATTGTCGCATGTTTTAAATACAAAAGTTGGTTTCTCACCAACCACTAGTCTAATATCTTCTGCCAGAGTCAAAATGTTCCAATTCTTTGTGATAATACTCCTAATATGCTCATTGTCATTAGTGTATTTCATTACATAAGTTACTCTGTCCTTGTTACCATATTCATAATTATACTCTGCTATATAACCTCTCCTTTTAGTTACCTTATGCTCGTCCTATTATCTTCTTCCTTTCATCTATCGAACTATCATTTAACTCTGGAAGTATGCTAACATTCCTTAATTCATTAATCAAATTTGGTCCATAACCTCTTTCTAAAACATTTGAGTCATAAAATCTGCTTCCTCTACTAATATACAAGGATCTTTACACAATTTGGTTAATCTCATAAATTGTCCTTTCACTATTCCTGCAAAGGTGTGTCTAGGATGCATACTAGTATGCTCCAATACATTGTTTTTCCAGCATTTCTTTCTGAAAATCCGGGAGACCAACTTCCTATTTTTATCAAAATACAAATTCACATCTAGATAACTGATATTATCTTGAGAGCATTCATATGTAAATTTTAAAAAGTCTGTTGTTGATTCTAAAAAGTCAACAAATAATTTTAATTCTTCTACAGTCCCCTTCCACAACAGTACTACATCATCGACAAACCTTCTGTAAAAAATAATTTTTCTCATCCATTCATTTTCAAATAAACATGTCTTCTCCCAGAAGTATAGGACCAAGTTTGCGTAAGAGTTAGCACATGGGGTGCCCATCGCGACACCCCATGTTTGTAAATAATAATGATTATTGATTGTGGTTATTTGTTAGGAATTTGAATTTAAAGTTTTTGTTCCATGAAAATAAAATTGCTTCTGTGGATGTCTTGAAATGATGCAATACATTTGTCCTGGTAAGTCAACCAATTATTATTGCTTTTTTATAATCTTTGTGAATGATAGATTTATGAAACTTTTATGAGAAAAAGTAAGAAGAATTTTTAAGTATGGGAGAAATTTCAGCTTTGAATAAATGACACACAAATGAACTAATTTTTTAACAAGCAGGCAAGGGTGGTTCTACAGTCTTGATGAGTAAAAATTATTAGATTTGTTCAATGATTGAACTTTTGAATGATTTAAAAACTTTTGAGAAAGTGACTAAGATATTTGCAGATCCAATTATATTTAAGTTTAAAAGTGCATTATATGGATTTGTAGTCAAATAATAATATTTTTTTATTGTGTCTTTCGGCTTTTCCTGGTTAGGGGTCGCCACAGCGGAACTCCGGTCCACTAATGATTGGCAGTAGATTTTTACGTGCTGGCTTGCCGGGCCTAACACACAACCTTCAATGAAGGAACGCCCATTCATGCATGTCAACACACAGAAGACGCTCTGAGAATCGAACGGGCAACGTCTAACTGTGAGGCGACAACACTACCGCAGCACCACCACCGCAGTAGTCAAATAATAATATTACAATAGTTAAATATAATAGATACATATATGTAACATTTCTTATCATACTAATATTGTACAGGCTTCCTAAAATCCATAAAGATGCTACAAAACCAGCTTTGCATCCAATTGTTTCAGAAAATGGATAGATTACAGAATTGATATCTATGTATCATGACTTTAATTTAAAATGTATGTTAAAATTTGTGGACTATTTTATTAAGGATAATAGTGACTTTTACAGCAATTTTATTTATGGTATCAACAGAAGGATTTTTTTTATTGAAAATATGTTATTATTGACATTGGATATTAATTCATTATTTACTGTTATTCCCAACGAATATGGTATACAAATAGTAAGGGGATTATTATGCATGCATACATATAAAACTGCTAGGCAAATAAAAACTATATATGCATGTTATTGGATACAGTCCTGACAAATAATGTTTTTATATTTGATAAAAATATTTATTATCAAAGAAAGGGAGTGGTCATGGGTACTCCAGCAGCAAATGCATATGCTAATGTTGTACTCTCTCATTAGATTCATTCTGGTGGTGAGCAATTATTGAGTAATTTTGTTGACTATTTGCATAATACAGCTGCATTTTTAAGATTTAAAATTAAATTATCATGTGTTCAGCATATTTTTAGATGTTTTACTATATATTAGTGATAATGAAGTTAATACTAAAATCCATGTCAAGGATGTTCAGAAGACTAGATATCATCATAGATCAAGCATGCAACCACACATGTTTTTGATGCGGTTATACTAAGTTAATCTCTTAGACCTAATAGCATGACTACATGCATTGTTAATTGTAAACAATACAACAGATAAATCAAATTGTGCAAGATTTTTCAGACAGAGGCTATGGAGATGAGGCTCTATCAAGTAAAACAAATTAAAGTCTTATCAGAACATAGTATAAAGGCAAAACCACATTTTTCTTATAATAATCTAGGACAAATTAAGAATAATAATAACATTTTACCTTCACTAAGATATATGATTAAGTACAATAGAAGATCTAATGAAATTAAAATATTATTATTAATAATTGGTCTGTATTAAGTACTGTCTTTGAATTAAGAAATGTTGTAAGGGATAAACTAAGATTTTTGTATAAAAGAAGAATAACTTAATGCAAGTGTAATGTTTTAAAGATTGGTCTGAAGCTACCAGTAGAAATATTAAGATAACTGATACCATCCCATGTTTTAATTGTCAATTTTGTTCTTATATTAGTACAGATGATATTTTTTACATCTTGTTATTAAAAGGAAGTTTAGTACTAAATGTTTTGCTACGTGCACTTCAGAAACTATTGCTTGTTCAACCACCTGCCATAAATGTACTGGTTTTTATATAGGTAAAAGCAATACGAAATTAAAGGAACATATTTCATTTATCAGTCATAAGAAGAGCTGTTGAAACAAATGCTGTGTATAAACATATTTTAGATGCAGGTACTGCTTCTAACATAGCTTTAGGTTTAGAGTATTGCAGAAATTATACCTTTGTCAAAGTGGTGGTGATATCAGTACAGTTACAGAATATGACAAATATAATTGTATTTCTTTATTACATGCAAATCATGTGCCAAGTATTAATGCAAGTGAGAGTATTAAACCATTATTAAAGCTGAAATCTGATAATGTTTAAAAATAAGTTGTAATTAAATTATATATATATTATTATGCCTGCTATGAGAGTGATATAAAAGTAGAGAGAGACATATGCTGAGTGTGGCTTTAAAGTAAATTTGGTCTTTTAATTGTTAACTCATTGCTTATTTATAGGATGGTATTTTTTACTTGTAGATACACTGATAAAAAGCAACTGGTTCAAAAGCTTTGTGTGTCATACATTAAAGCAGATTATTATGCCATTTTGGAGAGGATTTATTTGCTTCCATTTCTGGTTCTGTTCCCTTTGTTTTGTGGAAGCTACAATTTGACTACCTACTAATATTATACTTTTTACTTTTCTGCTTCATTTATGAAATTTCCCCCTCAACTTGCCTATCTATGTGAAGTACACCTATGTGCCTAATTGTTCTATTTGTACTTGTTTGTTTAGTCATATCTATTTAAAACTCTTGAGTTCTCTCACTTTGTGGCATCAGTTCTGTATCACTCCAATATACTGGAATATGAAGCCAGCCTTAATGTAGGTAAAATTTTTGTTATCTGTAGACAGGTAAATACATATTTAAATTACTTAAAATTGTACACATATGTATGCATCTGAGCTGTAGTCTTCAATAAATGGCATATTGGGTTCAGGCACCTAGTCAGAGAGACATTTCCATGTGATACATTTGGCTGAGGACACATGGCTGAAGTGCAGAGAAGTATGGCTCTTGAAAATTCCCTGTGGCAAAGAGAAGCAAACACTGCCATGCTCACAACTTTAATAACCAAGTGCATGGGCTGCAGAAAAAGTGATGAGTGTTGTGCTCAGTGTGCAATACCTTATATGTAACTACAACATTTAGAAGTGTGCTACAGCATGGAGGAAATCTTGCTTGCTACTGTTGTCACATTTATTCTCTAGTATGCATTTTAGGTAGTGTTCCCTAGATACTGTACAGTTGTTAGTGGTCCACACGCACTAGTTATAAAGGCAGTGCCCATTGTGCAATGCATGTTTACTACCACTGACATGCTGACTGGCTAGCCTGCTGCTGGTGATGCCTGCCATACTGCCTGCAGTCTCCCATTGCCTTGGAAGACATGAACATTATTTTCCCCCTGTGCATTTGGTTATTGAAGTTGTGAGCATGGCACCACATTCTTCTCTTTGTCCACAGGGACTATACAGCAGCCATATTTCTCTGCAGCGGTATGTCACATTAGCCATGTGTTCCTAACCAAATGTGTCACAGGGAAATGTCTTGCTGCCTAGGCACCTGAACCTGGCATATCTGTTTATCTAAAGTGCACAAATAAATGTTTGCAGTCCTCTACAATATCTGTGCAACTCATGAACTACACTAAAGGTAAGGACTGATTAAACATTATCCTGAATTGTCATTTTAATCTTCTTAGTGTATGCAAACTATCGCAAGAGAAGTTTGCAGATTTACTAGGCATCAGTAATAAATATAGCATGAATATACAGTGAAATATTTACAAGAAAAAAACTTACTATTATTATTTTTTCTTATAGTAATCTTTTTTCTGGTCTTTATTCTTACAATGTGCTTATTCTAAATCACACTTCTACTCTGCAAAACTGCAACTGCATTTCTGACTGTTCTTGGTACAGCTTGAATATGCTGATATCTGATAGACAGTCTGGAGCTGTGAAACACTTTTAGCATTTTCCAGTAAAGCATAAATGTTTCACTGTAACCAGATATGCATGCACATTAAATTACAGCAGACATAGTATTAAAACAAATTAAGAAAGGCACTTAAAACCATGCCTTGAGCAGTTTGTCAGAACTACTGATTCCACCAGCATGAAAACAATAACAAGCAGTAATATCTTCATTCCAGTGAAGTACTATGGCATAGTTCAGAAAAAAATAGGATACTAACTAAAACAAACCACACACTGAAGCCAGAATAAATTTAGCGCTTTTGTCCCGTTTATTACAGAACTTCTTCAGAATTACAAAATCCAACATTTACATAAAATGTAAATGTTGGATTTTGTAATTCTGAAGAAGTTCTGTAATAAATGGGGCAAAAGCGCTAAATTTATTTTGGCTCCAGTGTGTGGTTTGTTTTAGTTACTATGGCATAGTTATGTAACCAAAATGTCAAACGTGGTTTTATAGGTTTTAGACATAAAATGCTGAGATATATGTTTTACACAGATTTTTCCAAATATAATATACAGTGCTTTGCACCTCTTGTATAAAACTGTGATTGGAATTCAGTCTGGCATGCAACTGAGAATATCATACCTGAGTAAATAAAATATCCTACTCTAATTCTGCCTATATTGTCAGTGATGTCGAATTTCACAATAGTGCTGCCATATCTACAGAGATAGGGATTAATCTAAATGAAAAATACTTTTCTCGGGATATTGCTGATGTAGATATTAGTTAAGTGGGGCTTTGGGTAACAATACTTTAGCTGAATTAAATGGAATAACTGATTAAATGGATTAACTGAAGCTTGCATATGCAGTGCAATGGCATTGTATATGTAAGAAATAAGATATGAGCAGTTGTGGTTTTATTTTTTGATAAGAACACGCTCCACTGTGAAACAAGGCATGAGGTGCTTGCACTGAGTATTTTTATACAAAGGGCTTGCAGTTATGAGACAATAAACTGCACCTCAGAGTGTCTTCTTCCACTTATAACATATGCAGGATTATCAGTGGTACAACAGGTAGCACCCTCTCTTTTGGTACTAAAGGCTGTGGGTTCTATTCCCACACCAAGCAGATGAATTTCTGACACTGCAGTGCAGCACAAGGGGGATGCATTCCTGAGTGTGTCATCCTTCAGATGACATGTTAAACTGAGGTCTCATAGGCCTGAGTTCTACATAGCTCAGGAGAATGTAAAAGATCCCATGACACCTATCAAAAAAGTAGAGTAACTTCTCCCATGTCCTAGCCAAATGCCACCTTGGGTATCTCCTGAAAAGAGGCCACCATTCTAATGAGACTAACCTGATTGAATGAGTGTCTTGGTTTAAATAGGTTGATTCTATGGAAACGTGCATTTGGTTCTGAGGATGTCTCATAAGTCTTGTACAGGGGAAGAAAGTGCTTAACCTGGTTTGTTTGATTTTATATGATGGTGTTCTATGAGTAAAAGATTTTACAAAATCCTACAAGTGCACTTTCCTGCTGTGTGGAGCTTATTGTGCGTTTCCTGGCTTAGGACATCTGTTTTTCATTTTCCTGGTACCTGTTTGATGTCCTTCACCAACTGTCTTTCTGGATTATTGGTTAACATGCTTAGAGAGGCAGAGACATAGAGAGAGAGAGAGACAGTTTTACCAACAGAAAATTGGTAGCATTTTTTAATAACTTTCACTTTTCTATGAAATATGTTATTGACTAGGAATTAAAAAAATGCTTTCAAAGACATTAAAATAGTTTCTTGTTAAAATTCTGAGACTCTTTAGTGCAAGTCTGGAAATTAAAAATAAATGTACTGTAACTGCGATTCTCAGGATATATCAGCAAAGTACAAAACTCACTGCTGCATCTAAAAGCATTTTTTTGTTGGAGACCAAGATCATTTGCAGCCTCAAATGTGGGTGGGGTGCTGCAACCCCATGCACACACTACAACTTATATAAATTAACTGTACCTCAGAGGTGAGGGAATACTTTGTGATAAATTAGTTTCAGCATTAATATCTATATCCTTGTATTCACACTTAAATTCTCATTGTTCCCAAGATGACAATTAACTTCTTAATTATGCAACAGGAACCCCATTAAAACTATCACATATCCACTAAAGAACTAATGTTGCCATTTTCTAAGCATAATATTGCCCTCTACAGTAATGTTATGGGGAAATAATGGATGCTACATAGCTGGCAACATTCCATGTCTGCAGTGTTGGGTCTCATAGAACCTCTGAGCAATCCATTATTTCTTTACAATACCCACCTTGTTGAGCGCTATTGTTTTTTGAGTTATTACTGACTAATTTTAATTTTAAAGGTCAGTTTATGAGCTTAGTTATCTTTGTAGATTATGATCTGCTCAGGTACTCTCTAAGTGATATGTGTTTGATTAGGTTTGCAGCATTGGAAGTAGTCCTACTAGGAAAGAGTTGTGTTCCTATATTATATGGCTAGAGAATGGTACTGATAGGTTCATTTGGTCATAGGTGATTGCTAGGTTAATGACACTATGAGTCCGTTTTAAGTCTATTCATGTTTTCCCATTTGTAAATGACATAATGCATTTCCCAGGGGGTATATAGCACTGTTTAGGTGGAAGAGCATTTACAAGTTGCTTCTCTCTAATAGTGGAATTGGTGCCACTCCAGGGTAAATTTCTGAGTCTGCATTCATTGGTTAAGGCTGTGTTAGACTAGGATGTGGGATGAACTCTGCTTCACATGTATGGAAAGACTGTTCCAGAGGAGGGGCAGTCTCTGAAACTCATACCTGTCCCTCTAACATGTTCTATTTAAATCTCAAATGAGGTTTAGGTCATTGGCTTGGGTGTTTCTAATGTTTTTAGACTTGCAGATGTGCAGCAAGTCCCTCAGTACTGATAGTGATAGTAATCCACCTTCGTGCTCCAAATGGAAAACTCAGAATTTCATTAATAGTGCATTAGTAGTGCCATACAATTGCTTCTGCTCATTTGTTTCAGTGCATTAAAGATATACTTAGTGCTCTGTAATGTATGTCAGATCTGGCACTCCAAGCATTTTCTATGTATTTCCCAGAGTACTAGACAGAATTGATGCATGCCAGGTTTTTAAAGCTGGCCCCAACAATCCATAAGATGTTTTAATTTGGGGGAACATTTCATTGTGGGTGACACAATTTGTAGGAATGACAATTCATCAGAAATATTCATGGTAACTACATTTAACATTCTACTTTTGTCTGTCAAAGGATTAGATCTGGTGCCTTTTCTCACAGGCTGGATCAAGTCATGTTCTGCTTGGTCCTTATTCAGTTAAAGTGCTGCCTTACTTTTAAGGACATTTTTTTGGCCTTCACCTTTTATCAGTCTGTGTTGTTTGGGTTTGGATTGTCTAGTGCCCATGATCTTCCATTTCAAGATGGCAAAAGATGAAGTCTGGATATCTGTTGTAGCATTGCATAGTTTGGTATTGTAACCACATGACTTTCTATAATTGTCCATTTGGAAATACTGTCACAGGTGACATTATTATTAACAGTTTAGGGATGGGGGTAATTTCTTTATTCCCAAATTTCTTAGCTGTCCAATTATCTGTGGAGATGTTTCTACAGCTCAGTTTGTACCTGTTGGTGCAGCTAATCATCACAAGTGGTTCCCTCCAATGTGGACAAAAAAGTTTTCACAAATAAAAAATAAAACAAAGGCCCTCTACAAGAGGTATAAATGTACTCTGTATGCCTCCATCAAATATAGATATAATATTGAAATAAATCCTTGAGGAGTTTATCTCTGAAAACTAGAAATGATTATGAGAACAGGCTAGCTAAGAATACCAAGATAAATAAAAAGGTGCTATTCAAGCACCTAATTGCAGTGACAAATCATTTTGAAAAGAAAGTGCCCCCACATTAATGTTAAGTAGTTTGTCAGCTATTACAGACCCAGTTGAACTACTGGATTTATTTGATGAGAAATTGTCACTTTTCAATGGGTGTTAGAATTATAACTATAAGACCGGTAGATGATCTGATGCTTGTCAGAATATTCCTTATCAATTACGTACAAAGGTGTTAGGTGGCAATAAAAAAGTGCAGCCACAGACCCTGATAGTTTAAATGTATTTTTTCCCCCGGCATAGCAAGTAGCTTGGTATAATGCCTTCAAGTACTCTTTCAACAATACTGGTGGAAAGATATATTCCCAACATATGGAAGGAAGTAATTGCTCTCCCAATATGCAAATGATATGTACAACAATCACTGGACAACTACAGATCTATCACTTACACCTCAATACTGGGTAAATGTTTTAAGTGAGCAATTTGTAGTTTGTTCCAAGGTGATATTATAGGTTCAAAGGTGTTTACTAGTTTAATGACCACAAGGGCCTTTTTAAGCCTAGTCATGCATCACAAATTTCTGACAAGTTTTGCTACCCTTGATAAGTGTAAGCAAGGGCTTAGGAGATGAAACATTTACAAGCAGAGGCCTGGGAGATGAACTACCTGTAAACATTAGAAACACTGGTGCCAAACGAGAGATGGATTACCTGTTCCCCATTCAACTGTCCAAGTTACAACTGAATTGAGTTAGGGAGGAACTCTGCCTCACTTGGATGGAGATCCTGTTCCATAGAAGGGGTAGTCTATCTGGCATACATACCTGTCTCTCCAGCAGGTGCTATTTATATTACAGGCAAGGTTTAACTCTTCAGAATAGGTAATTCTGGTTCTGCAATGCAAAAAACACAAACACAGCCAAATAAACCCAACTTGGAGAAACTTGTTTTTAATTGTAGTAACAATCACAGTTTAAGTGCTTTCGTCGATTAAACCACAGACTTCATCAAAAACAGAGCTAAAAAAATCCATGCAATAAATACAGTTTCAAATCATCACATGTGAAAAACCATCCAATCAGTGGAAACAAGTAATTATTTAAATTAGCTTAAGCTAAAAAAACAACAAAATTATATTATAATGATGTTGTACATAAAGAAAGGATAAATAAATATTCATACCACAAAGGACTGTAGTTTTAGTAAGCTGTTAATTGAAACACATTTGTTTGATCCAGGGTAGTTATATGCATTTAATTTTATTTGCCACTTAAGTTTCTTATACTCAAGCACCACCTTCCAGGTCCCCCCCCCAGGATCTTCTTTTTCCATATCAATCCACATAAACAAAAAATGATGGTCAAAAAATGTTATCATATGTTTTACAAATTGTTGGGAATTCGTTTCCTGATATCTAAAGCATGTTCATACATATGTTCACAGAATTTTGTTTGCATCTTCCCCACATAGAAGCATACACATTTTTCAATTACTAAATTTAAATTTCAAAGACTAATCCATTTGTATTTTAATCACAGTAGAAAGAAGTTATAATCACTCTATTACTGATTTTAATGTTGTTCCCTACCCAAACCAAGTCGCATTGTCTGCAAAAGCCACACTTATAGGTCTCAAATTTTTTTCTTGTAATTAAAATGTGGGAAGGTATATGCTCCTTCAAGATGTTGCTTAATGGTCTTCCCTTTCCTATAAAGAACTTGTGGCCTAAAACCTAAAAGATCAGTGTAACCATCAAAGCAAACAAAAATGTTCCAGTTTTTAAGTAATAAACCAAATAAATGATCAACATTGTTGTTAAATGTTATAACAAAGGAAGAATGAAAGTCTCTCTCAGTTAAAGTTTTATCTTTCCTCAGTCTCAACAATCCTAAGTAATGGTTTAAACCACCCATCCCTTCTTTTATTTTCAACTTCTTCCTTGACCATTGTAATCAAGTGTCAGGGTAACATCTAGCCAAAAACATATTTGCTAACACTGAGTCCTCAACTTTATACAAGTCCTCTTCCATCATCAGTCTTGTCAATCTAACATATTGCCTTTGATAATGGCTTTTTTCTGGTGTGCAGGGTGGCTACTATTGTAGTGAAGAATACTGTTGCAATATGTAGGTTTTCTACAGATATTACTATTAAACCTGCCATGAGTACTATCCTTAATTACTTCAACATCCAAATAGTTGATTTTGATATCACTAAATGAATAAGTGAATTTTAAAAATGTTGTAGTACTGTTCAAGTATGAAATAAAGGTTTTAAATTCACTACATGTCTGCTTCCAGATGATAAACAAATCATCCAAATAACACAGATAAAATTCCCAAGGTGGTGGTGGTGTTAATATGTCAAATATTTTGTTTCCCAAAATAACATAATAATATTTGCAAAAATGAGGGCACAAGCTGCCCCCATAGCCACACCTTTCTTTTGTAAGAAGTATTGGCCATCTAAATAAACAAACTTATTTTTCAAAACCAACTCCATCAATGTGACCAATACATTAACTTTGTTATTGCTCAATCCTGTAGATTCAAAAAGAAATTCTTGAAACCAGAATAAGCCCCACGCATGTAGAATAACATTAAATAAGTTGACCACATCAATGGAGGCAAACACCTGGTCGTTACCATATTTGACCTTGTTGAGCTTCAACAACAGATCCCAAGAATCCCTATACATATGAAAAAAGCCATCCAAAACATTATTCAGTTTGAGCTTCAACAACAGATCCTAGGAATCCCTACAAATATAAAAAAAGCCATCCAAAACATTTTTCAGTTTGATGTCAATATATTTTGCAATGAGATGTGTCTTCAACTTAGAAGCATTAACAATCAGTCTCATGTTTTTTTTTTAAATCATTATGAATTTTGGACAGCCCGAAAATATTAGGAACAACAGGGTGTTGACAGTGTAAAAATAACTATTCATTGTACCTGATCTATTCTTGGTCCAACAAATCCTTTAAATCTAAATCAATTTTACAATATGAAATTTTAATATATTTCATTGATGTCTCTTCATAAAATTCATCATTGAATAAAAATTCATGCATTTTATCTGTGTAGCATTAGTAGTTCATAATACCCCCCTCCCCCCAATCGGGCTTCATAACCTTGATAGATTTATTTTTAGACAATTGCTTTAGAAGTTTATACTCAGCATGTGTAAGATTCAACTCCATATTCATCTTATTTTCTTGCCATAATGAACAAATATCAAATTCACACAGTTTCTCAAACACTAATAAGGGCTCTCTCCTTGCCTTCACTACACATCCACCTCTAACCTTGAAACATTTGAATTCTAATGTTGGGTTGCTGACCCAATCAGTGCAACAACTGTCTCAGAGGATAGATAGTATTATTTTGCGGATGAATGGGGATTCTAGCCCAACAACGCTCCCCTCAATTCCCCCAGGACAAGGGAGAAGTCAAGGAGGGAGCCAGTAAGCCTCCTGTTGTGTTGAAACGAGTGGCAGCCTTAGTAGAAACAATGGCCTGAGTTTTAATTTTAGTTCCTGGCTTAAACAACCCATTCTGGTTAACCAAAGTAATTATTTTGAATTCAGTACATTGCAGCAGACTATTGATTAATATGAAAGCAAGTTGCTTAAAATTGAAAAATTACAGACCGAAAACTGTTATTTTGTTGAAAGTATAAGACTGAGAAGAATCCTGAAGGGTCTTAGACTTTGGTGGATACCTAATGGTATTGTTAACAACTAGCATCTATATCAGGAACTTATTAGTATATATGATCACCAAGGTTGTGAGTTACTTGAACTGCTCATTAGACACAACCAGAGAGTGATTAATCAACTTATTTCTGAAGTTACTGAGCTAGACTGTGTTATCACACAAGATTTATTGTTTGACAATTATGTCAGGTGCTACCTGAGCATTTTTCCTAAAATAGATAAAATTATTTCTGGCATCAAGGCTAGCAAATAAAAAAAATTTAAACCGTGATCGCTTGGAATATGAAAATGGAACAGCCTATCCTAAAACTGACTCATTTGTTGAACAGTCCCATGAAGACAGTGAAGCAGGCAATGGGAATCCTTCTTTTCAACAGGATTTAGAAATGAACCAGCCCTCTTTAGAAGGAGAAGCTGTAAGGAAATTCAAGAGGGTAAAGAACATGGCCCCCCAGCATTATGTTCAGCAGAAATGGAGACAGCCAAATCAGAACACAATGCAGCAGAGGGGGAGTAAAAAAACAATGTTTTACAATCAGCGGAGGTGAGTTGGTCCATTTTTTCTGCTGACATGAACTCTTTCAGCTTAACGGAAACTTGTTTGGAATCTGAACTGTTGACTGAAATTGACAATAATATTTCTGTTGAACTTTTTAACATTACTGATTTAGATCTTGTGGATGGAAGTGTTGAATTTTTTAATAGCAGTGAAGTTAATGTATCAGTAGAAGATGATGATGGACCTAACATCATAACAAACTCTGATGGCAATTTTAAAATTTATAATTTTACAGTGAACAATTTTGGTTCTGTATATGCAAATCTTTTTAGTAAGGGTTTGAACTTTATTCCTAGTGCCAGATTTTCTGTTGAACAAATGATTATTGACTTGAAATTGTATCTAAGGTGGTTAAATCTGAAAATATGATTTAATGATAAATCTAATAAACTTAACTTGAATGTTATTCAAGTTAAGTAGCATATTCAGCCCCCACTTGCACTGCCCTTACTAGTGTTTGAGAAACTGTGTGAATTTGATTTTGATTCATTATGGCAAGAAAATAGGACAAATATGGAGTTGAATCATTACACTTGTTGAGTATAATCTTCTAAAGGAATTGTCTAAAAAAATAGATCTATCAGTGTTATGAAGCCCGATAAAGGGGGGGGGGGGTGTTATTATGGACTATAAATGCTACATAGGTAAAATGCATGAATTTTTGTTCAATTATGAATTTTATGAAGAAATATTAATTAATTATATTAAAATTTCATATTCTAAAATTGACTTAGTTTTAAAGGATTTGTTGGACCAATAACAGATCAGGTACGATGAATGGTTATTTTTGCACTGTCAACATCCTGTTGATCCTACTATTTTCGGACTGCCTAAAATTCATAAAGATTAAAAAAAAAACATGAGACTGATTGCTAATGCTTCTATGTTGAACACACATTCCATTGCAAAATATATTAACATCAAACTAAAGAATGTTTTGGATAGCTTTTTTTCATATTTGTAGGGATTTCTTGGGATCTGTTGTTGAAGCTCAACAAGGTCAAATATAGTAGTGACCAGGTGTTTGCCACCACTGATGTGGTCAACTTATTTAATGTTATTCTCCATGAGTTGGACTTATTCTGGTTTCAATCATTTGTTTTTGAATCTACAGGATTGATCAATAACAAAGTTAATGTATTGCTCACATTGATGGAGTTGGTTTTAAAAAATAAATTTGTTTATTTAGATGGCAAAACTTCTTACAAAAGAAAGGTGTGGCTATAGGGGCAGCTTGTGCCCCCATTTTTGCAAATATTGTTATTTTGGGAAACCAAATTTTTGTTTGACATATTAACACTACCACCTTGAGAATTTTATCTGCGTTATTTGGATGATTTGTTTATCATCTGGAAGCAGACATGTAGTGAATTTAAAACCTTTATTTCATACTTGAACAGTACTACAACATTTTTAAAATTCACTTATTCATTTAGTGATACCTAAATCAACTATTTGGACATTGAAGTAATCAAAGATAGTACTCATGGCAGGTTTAATAGTAATATCTGTAGAAAACCTATGTATTGCAACAGTATTATTCACTACAATAGTAGCCACCCTGCACACCAGAAAAAGCCATTATCAAAGGACAATATTTTAGATTGACAAGACTGGCGATGGAAGAAGACGTGTATAAAGTTGAGGCCTCAGTCCTAGAAAATATGTTTTTGGCTAGAGGTTACCCTGACACCCTGATTACAATGGTCAAGGAATAGGTTGAAAATAAAAGAAGGGATGTATGGTTTAAACCATTATTCAGGATTGATTAGACTGGAATCCGTCTGAGAAAAGATAAAACTTTAACTGAGAGAGACTTTCATTGTTCCTTTGTTACAACATTTAACAACAATGTTGAACATTTATTTGGTATATTAAAAATTGGAGCATTTTTGGTTGCTTTGATGGTTACGCCAATATTTTAGGTTTCAGGCCACAAGTTGTTTATAGGAAAAGCAAGACCATTAAGCAACATCTTGAAGGAGCTTATAACTTCCCACATTTTAATTCCCAGAAGAAATTTGGGACCTATAAGTGTCTTTTGCAGATAATGCAACTTGGTTCAGGTAAGGAACAACATTAAAATCAATAATGTAGTGATTAGAACTTCTTTATACTGTAACCAAGAATAAACGCCAGGAGCAAAACACAGTAGGTAGTCCAAAACAGCATATAAATGTCCTCAATACTTCAATAGTTGCAGTATATCCAAAAGCAGCAAAAAACGAAGCAGCAACAAAGCAGCAACTAATTCAGTATAAAGATTTAATGATAATACACAAACAGGTTGGCGCTTTCACCAAACGGCTTCATCAGACCTATAACAGTCATTAAATCCATTAGTTTAAATATAAAAAACAGCGGGAAATTCAATCAATCTTAAAGTGAAAGTACTAAATAAAACAATGTAATTTATCCATAAACACAACATTATATAAAAACGTATAACCCACCTAAATCTAATACAGTAGAAGCTGTCTAAAAAATGTATATATACAAAAACAATATATATAGAAATATCATGGCAAATATATATGACATGCCTGTCCATCAATAACATATAGGGGTACAGTCAATGTGAAATACAGTAAAAACTATCTGAAAAACAAATATATTCAAATGACATCTGCAGCATAAAAAATAAAAATATCATGTATATGGACATAAACAATACCAACTAAGGATCTAAATCAGTATAAATGTAACTATCTAGCATGTAACATCTCTAAAACGAGTATGGTTAGTGATGTATTATATAATGAAAAGTAAGAATCTGGAACAGTGTGTAAAAAACAATAATAAAAAATATAAAATATAATAAAAACGGGGTCTAAGCCCTTAGTTTCCTCATCTTAAGGAAGGGTTGGATGGGGACCTTACCATTCAAACCAGGGCTAGAATCTGATCTAAATCTCATGATCCAGTTTGTCTCTTTTGCTTCAGTGAATGTCTTAATGGCCCCTCCTCTGATACTTCTAGATATATTTTCAGTAATTCTGAACCTAAAATCATGTCCTTCTCCTTTCTCTATGACATGTCTCGCTAGGGCATTGGTCACAGATCCTATCCTGATGTGATAGGTGTGTTCCCGCATCCTATCCCTCAAACTCCTGTTGGTCTTACCAACACAGAATGCGGAACACCCCACACAAGAAGCTAAATAAATCACATCAGTGAAGTATTGAGGACATTTATATGCTGTTTTGGACTACCTACTGTGTTTTGCTCCTGGCGTTTATTCTTGGTTACTCTATCTGGATTTTAGCGTGTTCGGAGAGCATATTTACTTCAAGCAGGTTCTTATTTTATTCAGTTCTTTATACTGTGATTGCAATACAAATGGATTAGTCTATCTAGCTGTATGTGTAAAATGTGTATGCTTCTATGTGGGAAAGATGCAAAGAAAGTTCCGTGAGCATATGTATAAGCATGCTTTAGATATCAGGAAACAAAACCCCAACAATTTGCTTGCAAAACATATTATAAAATGTTCTGACCATCATTTTTTGTTTATGTGGATTGACATGGAAAAAGAAGATCCTAGGGTGGACCCTGGAAGCTTGAATATAAGTAACTTAAGTGGCAAATAAAGTTAAATGCATATAACTACTCTGAATTAAATGAATGTGCTTCAATTAACAGCTTACTAAAACTACAGTCCCTTGTGGTATGAATTTTTATTTTACCTTTTTTATACACATCATTATAATATCATTTTGTTAGTTTTTTTAGCTTAAGCTAACATAAGTAATTACTTGTTTCCATTGACTGGTTGGTCTTTCACATGTGATGAATTGAAACTGTATTTAATGAATGGATGTTTTTTTAGCTCTATTTCTGATGAAGTCTGTGGTTTAATCTTGATGAAAGCGCTTAAACTGTGATTGTTACTACAATTAAAACTGAGCTTCTCCAAGTTGGGTTTATTTGGCTGTATTTGCATTTTTTACATTTCTACAACCTGCTCTGTGAAGTTTTTGGTGTTGGTTCCTGGTTTATTACCGAGGGTAATTCTGGTGCTGTTTGTTTTGCAGATATGCAGAAGGTCCATCAGGGTGGGGTACAACAATGTCTTGTATGCCAGGCATATCTCCCCTCAACAGCTTCTAGGAGACAGAGTACAGGGATAGGGCCTTGAGGCAGTCTGCTCAGGACATGTTGTTTATGCCCTGTATTCTTTTAGTGAGAAATCTCTATGGACTTTCCAATTGCTGGATGTGCCTGCTTAAGTACATAGCAAAGGGGGCATTATACTCAATGATAGGTCTTATGAATGCTGAATATAGTGGAACAATGACTTTCTTGGACCTAGATGCCATAACTTAGTTTATAAGTTGTAACAATATAGAATGGTTTCCACTGTAGACTCATGATGGTTAAAGACTAGATTACTGTTTATTAGTGTCCCCAATTCCCTGGCTACTGGGTCAGCTTTTAGGAGTGTGTTCTCAATATTTATTTATTTATTTAACATGTGTTTTTCTAGGAAAGTCCAAATGGGACAGTGCCCGTTTTCAGCAGAGCCCCAGGGAGAAACACTCCAGATGCATACATACATATATACAGATATTTCAAGCACAGGCATTAATGCCCTTCTAGCTTGACAATACACCAAAACACCTGTTCCCATAATAAATGCCCAGGCTGTTTTTAAAAATATCTAAACTAGTACTTGCTTTAATATAATTTGGTAGTCTGTTCCATGCATCAGCTACTCTGTCAGAGAACCAATTAGTACACTTCTCATTCCTAGAGAATCATCTGCATAGTTTGTCTGATGATTCTCTAGTACTTTTTGATAACCCCAAACATTCCCAGAGGTAGTTGTCTCTAAATGCCCTATACACCTGAATAAGATCTCCTCTTAGATATCTGCAAGAGACAACTGTACAAGTTCAGATATTTTAGTCTTATAGTAACTTAAATATTCATATCCATGGATGCCCTTGGTATATTTCCACTGTATTCTTTCAAGTTTACTCATGTTTGTTTTCATCGGTTCATAGGTTCATAGGTTGGTACTAGGCTATCGGCCCTAGGGCCTATACAAGCCTAGCCATAACAATTCCCTGGCTATTTCTTCCCACACTATTTACTTCCCTGGACCCCTCGGTGAATTTCCTTTCTCCCATCCAACCATCAAGGTTCCTTTTGAAGAGAGCAAAAGAGGCACTCTGCTTGACATATATGGGCAATCTATTCCAGAGTCTAGGGAGTCTCTGGGTCAGGAACCTATCCCTCCAGCATGTTTTGTTTATTGTGATGACAAGGTTGAGATCCCTGGAGCATGTGGCTCTGAGGGATTGGGATTTCTTTAAGTGTAGCATGTCCAACAGCTCTGGGTTTGACATGGCCTTGTATGTTAAGCAGAGATCGCCTCTGAGTAGACGATATGTGACAGAGTATACCTGGAGTTTTTTAAGGCAGTCAGCATAGGGTATCTGCTTTAGGCCTGTGATTCTTTTAGTGATGTATTTCTGCAGACTTTCCAGTTGTTGCAGATGTCTTAAGAGGTACATACCAAACGGGGCATTGTATTCTATAATGGGTCTAATGAGGGATGAGTACAGTGGGTCAATGACCTCTTTTTTTCTGGATGAAAAGCCCTTAGTGATGAGGTATGCCACGTAGAAGGATTTTCTGACTATTGTAGTGATGTGGTTATCGAAGCTGAGACCACTGTCCCCCATGTCCTTAAGTCTCTTATCACACTTTTGGTGTTTAGTGTGCTGCCACCTATATGGTAATTCACGGATACATGTTTTTTACCAAAGGGGATAACTATACATTTCTTGGCATTGAGCTTGAACCCATGGCTCTGGCACCAAGCATCTGTTTCTGTAAGGCCCTTTTGTAGAGTATCCACATCATCTGGGGATTCAATAATGGCTCCCAGTTTGAAGTCATCTGCGAACTTTGTTAGCCAGTGTCCCTTAGTGTTGGCCTGTACTTCAGAGAAGCAGATGCCAAACAAGAGTGGACCCAGGACTGAACCCTGAGGTACTCCACTTGTCACTTGTCTGGAGCTGGATTTGGAGTCGGCTACTTTTACAGTGTGGGTTCTATCAGTAAGCCAGTTAGCAAACCATTAGGTGACATAGGGATTAATGCCCAGCTTAGTAAGTTTATCTATGAATCTTATAGGGTTTCCATATTGTTATTCTATATTCAAGTTTGGGTCTAATTTAACTAACAAACAATGACATCATTTTTGATTCCCTAGACTTTATAAATCTTGTTATACAACCAATAGTTATATAACTATCATTAACCAATTGGGTGATATAATTAAAAAAAATCATAGCTGGATCTACCCATATACCCAGGTCCTTAAATGAGTCTACAGTTTCAATCACTGTGTGCTGTATTAAATATTCACCTTTCAATTTATATCTCCTAACTCTCATATGCTTGGTTTTTGATGTATTTATCAGCATATTATTCTCCTGTGCCCAAATGGTCATATCTATAACACATGTAATCAGTTTACCCAATTTCAGGTCATCTGCATATGGACTGTAGAACACCTCAGATGAAAAAGTTAAGTCTGAAAGATACACTCTAAACATGTAAGGGCCTAGGACAGAGCCCTGTGGGACACCCTGACTGTAACCAAGGATTTCACCTGTCTAGTTGCTGTATGATACTTGCCATGTCTTATTTGCAAGCCATGCAGCTATCCAGCTTATCAAGAGTATATCAATACCTAGTTGCACTAATTTATTGATCAGTGTTTTGTGTATGACCCTATGAAATGCTGAAGTTAAATCTATATGAATTACATCACAGCAGAATGTTTCATTCATAGCTGTTATTATATTGTTATAGAACATCATGTTACAGGTGGTAATGGATATATTTTCAACATATGCACACTGATATATGGTTTCAAGTCCCAACCTACCCAATTCTTACAATAACTTATACAACATTACCTTCTCCATTATTTTTCTACAACATGAAGGTATACTTAAGGGTCTATATGACTCTGGGTTTGTCCTACTCTCCTTTCCCTTAAAGACAGGTTTAATAAGTGTATGTATCCAATCTTGAGGAATCTCCCCATATTTATATGACTTAGTGAATAAAATATATAATGGTACCATAAGTTTTTGCTGAAGTGTTCTCTGGTCATTGTTACTAATTCCGTCACCTGTGTGCTTTGTTTGGATCCAGTTTTGTGCAGTTCTTTTTCAATATAATCTAATTTAATTCCAGTATCTGGGGTTACTAGGATATCACTCGGACAACTTATCACTGCTTCTGTGGAGCCAAACTGTTTTGCATAAAATTTTGTAAATATATCTATAATATGTTGTGTCTGAGAATAAATTTTAGAATCTGCACATAGTCAATTTATATGTCTTTATTCCTTCCACATCTTATGTATGTATAAAAAGATTTCCCATTATGCTCAATATCGTTATATATATTTTTTTCAAATTTTTCTTGATCTTGTCTCACACAATGGTTAATCTCTTTGTCCAGCTTGTTTTTTTTCCCAAAGTTGTAGTTTGACCTCTCTTCCATTTCTTATATATTTTGTCTCTCACCTTAATCAGATATCTTGTTCTTATGGAAATATATCCCCTTGATGTTGTATGCCTAGATCCTGATGTCAAAATGTTTTTTATTATTTTTTTGCACTCAAACAATTTCTCTTTTCAAAACTTTCTACATTTCATCTGCAGTTTTTCCACTGAACACCTCATCTCCAGTAGCTCAATTTTCCTGTTCCTTTGATTGATCCCATAATCCATCATTATCTAAAAGTTTCCTTAGTGGCATAATAATCTCTGCATGTTTTGTATGAACTTGAATAGATTATGAACCATTACTAGAATCTATCTTCTGGCTTTGGCATTAGTATAAGAGCTCTCCCATTCTCTACATCAGGGTTTGGGTATCTTATTTAAAATGTATGTATCAAGCTACTCACATAAATCTGATATTTATTTCTGTTCAGTTTTAGATTGTACTGCTTCAGTCTGTTCAGTCTGACTGACCTAAATTCTTGTTCCTATTTAGTCTCACCACATGCCAACAGATCAGTAACTTATACAGTGAAGCTAAAGGTGCCTGCAAAGTTTTGTAAAATATCTCTATTGTCCAGTACAAATGGCAGCCTGAAAATCTGTCAGGGGGATTCAATAAAGCTTATACAGTAATTTTCCAGCATGTTTGCATCATGGTGTGATCTACACATGGGCAAGAAAACGTTTAGATTCAGTAAGTACCGTGTAGAGGCATGCATCCCCGCACAAACAAGGTAAACAATGTGGCATGCAAATTACAGCATAATCAGCTGAATTGCATGCTAATCAATCAGTCCAACTTGGTGGAGCTAATCAACAAGCTATAAAGCAACCATGTAGACTTCATGTAGACTTTCCCTGCAAATTCTAAAACATTTGGAATCCACCCACGAAAAGGAGTCTACACAAATAGAATATAAAGTGAAAGGTGTGAGATTTGTACAGACCTGAGCTTACCATGTGACAGCATTAGCTACAGGCTGGATGCAACAAAAGGAGAGGAGTAATAATAGTAACGTGATCCTTTTTTTTGTGCCACAACAGAAATGCAGCTTTACTCTCCCACCCCCAAATGAACAGTACACTTGTAAGAAATGTAGACAGACAAAAGTGTAAAAGTGTGTGCTAATCAAAATAAATATAAAAAGCATTAAACAGATTTTTCATAGTTACATGTCAATGTATGAAATATGTAGCTGAAGAAATGCAGACATATCATCTGCAAATCAGTACTCCTCTGTGCAGATATATCCCAAAGTAATATCCTCTCTTCTGTGTTCAACACATAAACAAATTAGTTCCCCTTCAGTTTCCCCAGCTACATGTTTGATGTCTGGTGTAGATTCAGGGCTATCAGCATGGTGAAGACGCAAATGAAGTATGACCTCATTAGAATTGGTGAAACCCAAATCCTTGGTTCTATGTAACCGATGTAAACAGCACAGGCACTCCCTCAGTGTTTGTGTTTAATGCATAGCAACTGTGAATGTTTACATCAGGTGGGTGTATCAAGTTAAACTTAAAAAGTGTTACATGTACGTCTGTCAAGGTTGGAAATGCAAGTAATAGCTCACAGTTCACAGGTTCAGTTTCATTAACATCCAACCTCCTCTTCATTTATGTGAAAATTGTGTTTTCTCTGTCAGTATTTTATTATTTTTGGCCATTGTTTGTGCTATGTGATGCTTAGCACAATCATAGGCAATGGAGGAATGAATGGAAGATTTGGCTGTGCTTAGCTTGTTAGTGTGTGTTGTGCAGTGCGCAAAAAGGAAACCTTAACAATGATTATTAAAATAAGAGAATGCCATGTAACCATTCCAGTGGCAGCATTGCTAAAATATGACAGTTAGTAATGAGTCTGTGGAGTACACCTGATACTTAACTGATTCTGTGGCAGCAGCTGTTAATACAGTGATGCATTCCTTTTAGGGGCCAGATGGTACTAGGTTTGAATACAACTGAATGTAATACTTTTAACTGCTTTTGCTTTACTGTTGCTGCATATTGGTGCGTGATGCATACCATCACACAATAATGCATTAAAGAACACCTGCCATCTCTACCATGGCTCAAGAGTAATGGAGAATGATGATTTCACACCTATTCCAGTTATTGCATTTACTGGGCATATGCACACTGATTGAAAATTCTGCTCACTGCTTACCATTGTGCAAACACAGTACTCATGGGGTGCGCACTGCCAAGCAACATGCTTGTGCAATTATAAGCAGTGTGCAACAGTGACATACAATGCAATTTCAAGGTTACTTGATGTATAGGCAGTTGTGTATGTGTGTTTGACAAATGTGAAGGTCATGTCAGTCCAGAGAGCAGGGTTTGAGAGTACTCTGTAGGCAAGGCAAAAGTTCCCTCTCAGCAGTGTATACAATACAGAGTACAGTGACAGATCCTTCAGTTTGTCCATGTAAGTCATGTGTTGAAGTCCCTGGAATTTGTTGGTGAGAAACTTCTTACATATCTCCAGCTGTTGCAGGTGTCTGGTGAGGTACATGGAAAAGAGAGCACTGTACCATATTACTGGTCTGATGAGGAATGAGTACAGTGAATTGATAACATCCTTAACGTTGGATGCTATGCCCTTGCGTATGAGGTGTGCAACATAAAAGGCCTTCCTTACCACTGTGGATACATGATGATCAATGTTGACATTGCTATCAACCTGGATTCTCAAATGTCTCACCACTGGATTGGAACTTAGGAGGGTATTATTAATAGTGTAATTTGCAGGGAGCTGTTATTTGCCAAAAGGGATACTAATGCATTTTTTTTGGGGGGGGTAAGTTTAAGTCTGTGGCTTTGGCAACAATCATTTATGCATGTAAGCCCATTTTGTAGTATGTTGATATCATTTGGGGATTCAATGATTGCACATGGTTTGCAGTCTTCAGAAAACTTGGTGTGCAACCAGCCATCTGTTATTGCCTGAATTTCTGAGAAATAGATTCCAAACAGTAGGACACCCAACACAGACCCTTGTGGAATTCCACTGGTAACAGTTCTGCTGGTAGAGGTGGAATCCCCAGCTATGACTGCATGCACTCTGTTGGTGAGCCAGTTGGCTACCCATATAATGATGTGTGGGTTAATTCCCAGATGAGCGAGTTTCTCAATGATACCTGAGTGGGGGATTGTGTCAAAGCCCTTGTCCAAGTTGAAATAGGCAGTATGTACTGATTTGCCTTCATCCATAGCTTTAGATGCATTCTTGAAGAATTTCACTGGGTTTATCAGGCATGATCTGCCCTTAACAAGCTAAACTGTGTTGGGTCAAGAGTTTGAAGGTCACAAATATCCTTGTTGATAAGGTCAAAGATGATTTTCTCCATGGCATTACAGACAAGGCTGGTTAGACTTATGGGTCTATAGTCCACTAGATTGGTTGAGGGACCCCCTCTGTACAAGGGGATTATGGTTGCTGTTTTTTAATTTGCTGGGACAAAACCAGTACTTAGATGGCAGTTGAAGAGAGAACCCAGTGATTCCGCTAACTCTTGCTTTACACTGTTTAGTAAGTGGCCTGGGATGTTATCCAGTCTCATAGAGGTTATGTCTTCAGCCTTTGCGAGTGAAGTTATGACCTGTTCTTTGGAGATAATAGGTAGAGAACTGGTGACAGGTATGCTTTGGGGTGCGATTGTTGGAGATAGGGGTGTGACATTTTTGCCAAACCTGTCTGCTAATCGGTTGGCAATGTCCTCAGGTTCAGTATGACTAGTACCATCCACCATGGATTTGTTGCAAAGCTGGAAAATATTTTTTACATTACGGACTCAGCTAAAGAATGTCTCGTAATCATCATTAGCTATGGATGCTAATTTAGTTTTATAATTAGTTTTAGAGCATTTTACAAGATGTCTCATTTGTTTGTTCAAGCTATGGAGGGTGTTCTTCTGCAGAAACTGTACCCTTTAATTCCTGGACATCAGTTTCTTTCTCTTGTTGTACAATCTAGTTATGCCAGATGTCCACCAGGGCAGCTTGTTTTATTGTGAGCAAGTTTTGATCTGTTCTGGTACGGCTAAGTCTATACACTTGTAAAGGTGTTTATACAGGGCATTTGTGTACAACTCCATATAGGAGTCTTTACTGTCAGTGGTGGCAAGAAGTTTGAAACTATTTATGCCATCACTTAGGAGGCTACAGTTTGCTTTGGAGAAACTTTTCAACCTTTTGGATCCTGGGGGCGGGGGGGGGGGGTCAGGTATGACTGTTACATTGAATGTGACAGATTTTTTGGTCAGACCTTACCAGAGAAGGTTTCACACATGGGATGGTGCAGCAATCTCCCATGTTGTTGAGTACCAGGTCAAGGACATTTCAGGCCCTTGTGGGGGTGCAGACTCTCTGAGTCAGAAAATTTGTGTTTACAAGGTGCAAGAACCTTAGGGCAAGCGTGTTTGAGCTCATATATGTATCCCAATTGATGGAAGGATAATTAAAGTCACCCTGCCCAGGGCACTTGGCTGCATTATGAATGAGTCAAGTAGATCCAGGAAGGCACTAACAATGATGTGGAGGGGGTCTTTATTACAGTTACTTAGACTTGGATTAACTTTAGGGAGTCATACTGCTTAACCAGTCTTGAAGTGTATTTGTCTTGTAAGAAGATGGCTACACCTTCTTCTTTGGTTCTTTCATGTTCATTTTGAGGCCTGAATGTGTGGAAGGCACTATTGCCTTTGATGGCCGGTGTACTCTCAGTGGCCCTAAACTATGTCTCTGTGACTGCACAAACATCGACATCTTACCAAGTAAGTAGTGCCTATGTTGAGTGTAATTTCTAATTTACACAACTAGCATTAAGCAGCATAACCATGAGTTTGTCTTTTGAGGCTACTTTTACGTCTGGAATTTTGTTTTTATGACATTGCCTAAAAAAGGCACTATGGGGAAGGCAAGTACATTGGCCAGTAACTGAAAATCAAAAGGTGACAGATGAAGACCATCCCTGGCAAAGCAGCATGGTCTGTCGACCACATCATCCCAGGCTGAGAATTACTGGATCCCCCTGGACTGACACCAGTAGCTAAGCCAATTGTGATAATTCTTTTGTTTCCATTGAGACATCATCCTGGGTTAAGGCAGAATGCGGCTTAGGGCTATGGACATACCTCTGTGGGATACATAATCTGACAGCTCAGTCATATCTTTCTTTATATAGTCCTGTGAGGTAAGTCTCAAGTTGTTTACTCCAACATGGAGTACAACAGAGGTGTACCTGAGTTTGTTGTTGAGATATTTGAGTGTGTGCATGACTTTCTGGATTCTGGCACCTGACAGGCAGCTGACCATGACTTTGCACTTGTACAACCTGGTGAGGGAGACATCTGTGTGTCTCACTATGGATTCGCCTATGACCAAGACAGGTGTTTTGTCTTAAGGGCTTAATGGGTGACACCGTTTGTTCTTATGTGTAGTGGGTTCCATTGGAACTGTAATGTGTGCAGAAGGTTTGCATTTGCAAGGTCTCTGTTCTTTTGGTAAGTTTCTAATGAGTAAGTCTGTGTGTGTGGAGTTATGTGTTGTGCATGTCCTTTCTTAAGGAGGTGAAGTGTGTGTGCTGACATCTTGTTTGATATCTGGTTTGCTGTTACCTGAGAGAGAGAAAGTATTTATTCTAGATTTATTGTATAGCTGCATCTTTCACTTATTGTATTTCTAGGTTTTAGGAGTACATGTTTTTTTGTATATATGCAGCAATAGAAGCCTAGCTGTGTAAAAACACAAGTACCCTTATTAAGCTTATTTAGATAGTCGTTAGTAGAGCGATTTTGTTATCAGCAACAATTCAGCCTGTCTATAAGGGACTTTACAATCACCCAACTAGTAGTGAAGGTTGCACTTGAAAAGGGTCATTGAGGAGCACTGCTTCACATGCAGTGGGAGCCTGTTCTAGAGGAGTGTCAGCCACTGGGCGATATATCTGCCTCACCACCAGGATGTTCTGTTTATGTCACAGGCTAGGTTGTGATCCCTGCACCAAGGTATTCCTGTCCCATTTGATTTGCAAATGTCCAGCATTTCCAGTAAGGTAGGGTCTGAGACTTCTGTGTAGGTCAGGTATAGGTCACCTCTCAACAGCTTGCAGAATACTTAGTACTCTGACAGGTCTTGTAGTCTTTCCATGTATGTGATGTTTGGAGGACTTGCATTCTCCCAGTCACAAACCTATGTTTTACTCCATAGCTGCATTTGTCTGGTGAGATACAGACAGAAGGGAGCCTTGTACTCAATTAGTGGTCTGATAACGGTGGAGCACAACAGAGCTATGACCTCTTTGGTCTTGGATATGATTTCCATATGTATGAAGGTGCAATGCAGAATGTGTTTCTCAACACTATGGGCACCTAGTGATGAAAGTGTAGATTACTATGAACATGTGTTCACAAGTCTCACAACACTGCATTTAATCTGAAAGGGGGTGCTATATATATCATAATTAGCAGGGGTACTTATTGCCAAAGGGGACAATGAGGCATTTGTTGCTGTAAAGTTCAGTCTGTAAGTTTGGCACCAATCATTTGTCGCTGTCAGCCCCTTCTGTAATATGTTACCATCATAGGGGGGATCTGTATGCATGCATCTGATTAAGTCATCTGTTAAAGTGGTAAACCACATGCCATCTACCATTGCCTACACTTCAGGGAAGTAGTTTCTACACATTTAAGGGCCCAGCACAGATCCTTGGATTATTCCATTGGTAAGTGGCTAGTGGGGAGGTGCAATCCCCATCGTTGACAGTGTGTGTGTTCTGCCGGTGAGCCAATTGGCAATCCAGCTAGTACTGTATGGCTTAATTCCTAGATGGGGCATTTTCACTATGAGACATGAATGGGGGATATTGTCAAAGGCCTTGGATAATTAAACATAGGCCGTATGACCTGTTATCTGTCATCCAGGTCTTCAGCATCAGTATCAAGAAGTCCACCAGGTTCAATAGGCATGATCTATCCTTGACAAGCATAACATAGGTCAACTGAAGTGTGTTGAAGGTCACCTATGTCCCTGTGAACAATGCTCATGCTGAACCCTTCCCTAGCCTTGCAGATAAGTCTTATTAGGCTTATGGGTCAATAGTTGTAGTTCTGCATGTTACCAGATTGATGTGCATTGAATATGACACAACATTTGATATTAATTTCTGTAGTGTAGATGATATATGTATGGAAAAAGTACTGAGACACCAGGGTCACAGTGCTTGGGGAGACAACACAAGTCTGTATTGTAAATACGTGACATAGTGTATGATAGGGCCTTCATTTTTTAATGTTTCCACATGTAATGTCATGTCATACACAAGAAATGGACAAAAAACAGCAGTAATACTTAATAATATGCAGTTTTTCATTGTGCAACAATTAGCAAAGTGTATACACAGGAGAGATACACCTGTTTGTTCACTGCTTAGCAGTGTGAAAATGCAAGCTGCACTACTAAAGTCTGACCGTCGGTACTGAGTCTATGAAAAACACCTGCTACTTAATTGACTCTGTGCCAGAAGGTGTTAATGCATTGATACTTTCCTTTTTGGGGCTAGATGGTTCTGGGTTTGAATCCTTTTCTTTCTTTTTTTCCAAGTGTTTGCACACTGCACCACTTAGTGCAAACAGGGGAATGGAAAAAAATGAATGTCAAGTTTGGCTGTCTTTATCTGGTGTGCACAAAGCGCAGCAGTGCACAAACTGGTCTACTGAGGAAGCAGCCAGGACCCAGACAGCCAAAAATATAAACCTGATGCATTCAATTAATAGTATTAGGAATCACTCAAACTCACTAAGCGACATTCAGCTGAAGTTAACAGTGAGACCTTAAGAAATTATAACAAGACAGGGATCTTACATAGCTAATCATGTGGCAGCAGGTGTAAGTGTAAGACTGGAGTACAGATGGTCCTGAGTTCCAGTACATGGTATGCAACCTTGGTTTTACTGTTGTGCCATTGCACTTTATAGCAACAAACTCCAGCATAGACAAGTGTTTTGTTAGTCTTCTTGCAGCAACAGGTGTAAGTGTAATACTGTCATACACATGGTCCCGGGTTTGCATACAGCATATTCCATGCATTTTTAATGTTGTTCCATTTCTCATTATACTCAGTCTCACTTATAACACTTGACATGATGTAGCTGATATTAATTATATGTGTGAGGACTGAGACACTAGTATTGTGTCAGTCATTTATTTATTTATCTATGAATTACACTAGAGATGGCTTGTACCTGTCACCCTTAGGCTTTCAAATACTTTCCAAGGCTCTTGCCACCCCCATAGTGCCTTTTTTAGGCAAGGCTCAAAAGACAAACCCACCGCTGTAAATAGCACAAGTAATAAAAAACTGAGGGTAATGCTATTCAGTGCCAGAAGTCTAAACCTCAAAATGCATGCACTTGAGGCACTCCTCAGTATGGAGAAAATCGATATATGTGCAGAAACAGAAACCTGTTTTAAGGTTCCAGAGAGCACCCCAGCACTACCAGGCTACAACTCATACCATACATTTTGACCACAGAACCCAAACCGAAATACAAAAGGTGGGGGTGTATCCATATTCATCAAGGATACCCACACCTCTGGGTTAGTGGCACAGCACGATGATTCAGAGATCATCCACATGCAGCTAACAATGGGCAAAACTGCAATACAAATTATAGCTTGCTACAGATCACCCACCATGTCTCAGGACCCCCTTTCCACGTTTATGGAAACACTGGGAAACATAAAGGTCCTACCAAACACCCTAATATTGGGTGATTTCAATTACCCAAAAAAAAAATATTGCTTTTTTCCCACTTTTCTGAGAGTTAAAAAAGTTTAGTTACAGGCTTGCTGTTCTTGAACTGTTTGAAAGTTTCTGTGAGGCCATTTTTGCTTGGGCTGAAGGAAGGTCTCTCTGTTGATCAGTGACAGTGACTAACATTGAGCAGCTTCCCTGCCCCCCGTAGAGGTGGTTACTGACTTGAAACTGTAGTTTTATTGGCCACTAGGGGTCATTTCCATAACTCCTTCATCTTCCTCTCTTAAAACCTAGTTGCCTCGTGGTTTGGGCGTCTTTTCAGGCTTGTTGGCTGTTGGTGAAGCATCCTCCAAGAGGAAAAAACGCTGAGAGAAGAAGGTAGCCACTTTTGAGATTTTAAGTATTTTTCTCTGTTTATTTGCTAAGTTTTTCTGCATAGCTGCCTAGCTTGAGCATTTTCTGGCTTGTTAAACTTGATTTCTGTATTAGTAGCTGTATTTAGAGCACAACCAAAAGCTGTTTGCTGAATTTCCTGTTTGCACTTAATTTTAAATCGTTTTTTTCTTAAAACTTGCATATTTTCTGTCCTTGACCTAGCACTCTTGTGTGGGGTCATTTACTGCACTGTTATAACTTGATATTACTTGTGAACCTCTACTATCTCGGTAAAAAAAAATAAAAACAAAAAAAAAAAAATCTTGCTTTTTCCCACTTTTCTGAGAGTTAAAAAAGTTCAGTTACAGGCTTGCTGTTCCTGAACTGTTTGAAAGTTTCTGTGAGGCCATTTTTGCTTGGGCTGAAGGAGGGTCTCTCTGTTGATCAGTGGCAGTGACTAACATTGAGCAGCTTCCCTGCCCCCCGTAGAGGTGGTTACTGACTTGAAACTGTAGTTTTATTGTCCCTTTTGGGTCTATTCCTGCTTCTTTCCAGCCCCTGCTATCAAGCACGCTTTAACGTGCTTTAGCTTGATAGCGGAGTTGCCACTAGAGCAGCATCGGGCAGCCGGTTAAACAAGGTTAAACTCTTTCTGGCTCCAGAAAGTCTGTTCTTCAATTTTTCCCTTAGAACTGCTCTGTTAGGAACCTAAACAGTTTACACCTACACTAAAAAGTGCAGCACTTGTTCCAAATAGCTTTTTCTTCTCAAAAGCTCAGCACTTGTCTTATAAGCATATCCCTTGTCTTATAAGCATTCTCTTTGCAGGTCAAGCACTCCTATATTATACAAATCTCTCACTAGCAAAACCCCAGGAGTGCCCACTTCCCTGCTAAGCCCACTACTTTTCTGTCTCATACCAACTCATAATTCTTTCTAGCATGTCGAAGGGTCAGATGCTGGCGTCCTCTCCTGCACAGTTGGTGAATCTGGGAATTCTGAGACAATGTTACAATTGCCTCATGTACACGGACAACCCTCTCCTCCTCCCACGTAACACTAACACTTGTGAGAGATGCAGCTATTTAGCCAGACTTGAGGCTGAGCTCTCTCAACTCAGGACTGGCAAGACCAGGCAGGAGGAGAAGGCAACTACACACACCACAATACCAGTCTCACATAACTCAACCACACCACTGAATCAAACACATAAACACACTAAGACATACTCGGAGGCTCTGAGTAAAAATTTACCTAAACAGCAGAGGCCTCCAAAGCAGACACCCAAGCAACTGCAAACTCAATACACCACACAAACAACACATAAACAACAAAATCAGTGTGCAAAGCAGTCACTGCCCTTAAGGCCAAATACAACACCAAACATACTTGTCATAGGTGACTCCATAGTCAGACACACTGACGTCCCGCTCACCAGACTGAGTAAGGAGAAGGTCACAGTAAGCTGCCTGTCGGGCGCTAGAATCCGCCACATGACGCAAGCACTCAGGTCTCTCAACAGCAGGTACAAGTACGACTCAGTCATTGTCCACGCTGGTGTCAACGACCTGAGACGTACCTCCTTGGACTACATGAAAAGAGACATTGAGGAGCTCTCTGATTATGTAGCCCAGGCAGGTATGACCCTGACCTTGAGCAGTATCCTACCTTCACCTAGAATGATGCCACAATACAGTGATAAGGTGATCAGCTTTAATAATTGGCTTAAATTCTGGTGTCATTCAAAGGGGATCAATGTCTGTCTGCCTGGGATGACATGCTGGACAAGCCACGCTGCTCGCAAGGGACGGCTTGCACCTGTCACCCCTAGGCTTCCGGATATTGGCAAAGGCTCTTGGCAGCCCCATAGTTGCTTTTTTAGGCAAGGCTCAAATTCTAAACCTACCACCCTAGAACACAAAAAAGGAAAAAAACTAAGGGTAATGCTGCTCAATGCCAGAAGTCTCAATCTCAAGATGCACGCACTCAAGGCCCTTCTCAGTATGGAGAACATTGATGTCTGTGCTGTGACAGAAACCTGGTTCAAGGCTCCTGAGAGCACCTCAGCACTATCAGGTTTCACCTCATATCATGCGTTCCAGCCCCAAAATCCGGACAACACCAAGAAAGGAGGAGGGGGTGTCCATATTCATAAAGGACACCCACACCTCAAGGTTGGTGGCAACGCACGATGCATCGGAGACCATCCAGGTGCAATTAACCATAGGCAAGACTGCTCTGCAATTTATAGCATGTTACAGGCCACCCTCTCAAACTCAGGAACCTCACATGGCCTTCCTGAAAACATTGGAGGGGATAAATGTATCTCCAAACACCATCATACTAGGTGACTTCAACTACCCTAATATAGAATGGGAACACTACTCAAGCCCAAACACTCTAGCCCAAAGGTTCCTGGAGTTCATAAACTCAAATGCCATGGAACAACTAGTCACCATCCCCACAAGAGGAGAAAACATACTTGATCTCATCATCACGAACATGGGATCACAATGTTCAACACCGGAAGTATACCCTCACTGGTGAGATCAGATCATAAACTAATCTCGCTGGAGGTCCTCATCCCGCCCCCACCTGAAACTAAAAAGACCACAGTGAAAAACTTCTCAAAAGCTGACTTCACACTTCTAAACACTAGTGTGGTCTCCTTTAAGGCCCCTGAGCCAGTGGTAAACATTACTCAAACCGCTGAATCACTTACAAATGCCTTCTACCAGCACCTACAGGACTGCATGGATCAGGCAATCCCAAACAAAACTAAGACTCTTTGTACCAAAGGCAAGCGTCCAGTCTGGTGGAGCCCAGCCATAAACAAGCTCTACAACAAAAGGAGGAAGCTACTACAAGATAGAGCAAAATCCTTGAAAGGTAAGACACCTTTGATCATTATAAGTAAAAAACTAAGAGCTCTCATAAAATCATTCAAGGCAAATTTTGAGAGAAAAATCGCCAAGGACTCAAAAGACAATCATAAGGCCTTCTTTAGCTATGTTAGAAACCTAGGAGGAAACTCCCAGATATGCTCAGAATTAGTTCAAAATGATGTGAAGATTACTGAACCTACACACATTGCCAACAAACTGGCTGACAGGTTCAGTGCAAACTTCTCCCCCCCCCAAAAGGAGAGATATCTATACCAGAGGATTGTAGCCCCACAAACATCTCCAACGCCCAGGTGAGAACTGCTCTCTCCAAAGCAAAAAACACAGCATCCATGGGACCGGATGGTGTCCCCAGCTGTGTGCTCCATGAACTCAATGAGGAATTAAACCCGCAGTTAGGACAGCTGTTTAATCTTAGCCTCACCTCAGGATACGTACCCAAGGAGTGGCGCACGGCGACTGTGGTCCCACTTCACAAGGGCGGTGCCTCCACCGACCCTGAAAATTACAGTCCCATTAGCTTGACAAGCCTTATCTGCAAAGCCATGGAGAGGATCATAATGGAACTCATAAATAAAGACATAGGGAACTTGCAGACTTTGGATCCAACCCAGTTTGGCTTTGTCAAAGGCAGATCATGCCTTTTAAACTTGGTTGACTTTTTCGAGACAGTCACCAAGGCCATTGATGAGGGAAAGGCAGTCCATACAGCCTACCTTGACCTGGCAAAGGCCTTGACACAATACCCCACTCAGGTATCATCGAAAAACTCATCAGCTTGAATGTAAACCCATACATCACAAGATGGGTTGCAAACTGGCTAAGTGACAGAACCCACAGTGTCAGAGTTGCTGGAGCCATGTCAGACTCAAAGCCTGTCACAAGTGGTGTCCCACAGGGCTCAGTCCTGGGTCCACTCTTGTTCAGCATCTACTTTTCTGAAGTACAAGCAAACGCAGTAGGGTTATGGCTGACAAAGTTTGCAGATGACTGCAAACTGGGCGCCATAGTCGAAAACACATCTGACACAGATATCCTTCAGAAGGGCCTCACAGAAACGGATAACTGGTGCCAGAGCCATGGCCTAAAGTTAAATGCCAAGAAATGCATAGTCATACCCTTCGGGAAAAACAAGGTTACCCCTAACTACCATATAGGTGGCAATCCACTGAGCACAGAAGAAGTCCTCAGGGATCTGGGGACCCAGGTTGACAGTAGCCTTTCGTTTGACACTCATGTTGCTAAAGTAGTTAGGAAAACCTTCTACATTGCCCACCTGATCATGAAGGGATTCACATCTAGATCAAGGGAGGTCATCGTCCCCCTGTACTCATCACTCATTAGACCTATGATTGAGTACAATGCCCCATTCGGAATATATCTGACCCGACACCTGCAGCAGCTGGAAAGGCCCCAAAAGTTCCTCACCAAAAGGATAAAGGGTCTCAAAATATGTCTTATGCTGCCCGACTGAAAGAACTCCAGCTCTATTCAGTCTCATACCGCTTGCTCAGAGGTGACCTGTGCCTGAAATATAAGGCCATGTCAAACCCAGATTTGATGAATATGCTTCACCTCAAAAATCTAGATCCCTCAGAACCACAAGGGCGGGAGACTTAAACCTTGACACGGTTATTAATAGAACGTGCTGGAGGGACAGATTCATCACCCAGAGACTCCCTATGCTGTGGAACAAAATCCCAGTACATGTGAGGCAGAGCACCTCGCTGGCCTTGTTCAAGAGGAATCTTGACCAATGGATGGGAGATCGCAGATATACCCCAGGGATTACTTCAGTGTCACTGCTTGACAGAGGCACAGCAAAATAATAGGCATAGTTTTATTCAAACTAAAGGGGTGGCGAAAGCCAAATAACTATGGGCTAGGCTTATAAATGCCCTTGGGCAGATAGCCTAGTATGAACCTATGAACCTATGAACCTATAACTGGGAGAACTACTCAAATACTAACTCCCTTGCCCAACTTTTCCTAGAATTTATAAACTCAAACGCCCTGGTTCAACTGGTCAACATTCCCACCAGAGGTGACAATATTGGACCTGGTCATCACCAACATGGGCGACTGGTGTTCCACACCAGAGGTCAACCCCTCGCTGGTTAGATCTGACCATAAACAAATCACTTTGGATATTCATATTCCACCCCCATACCTGGACAAGAAAGCCATTGTGAAAAACTTTTCAAAAGCAAACTTCACATTACTTAAGACCGAGGTGGAATGTTTCAAAGCCCCCATGCTGAAGGATAACAATGTCCAAGTTGCAAAATCCTTTACTAATGTATTCTACAGGCAGCTACAAAAATGCATGGATCGTGCCATCCCAAGCAAAACCAAGACTTACTCCTCCAAGAAAAGGAAACCAGTCTGGTGGACTCCTGCCATAAACAAGCTATACAATAGAAGGAGGAAACTAGTACAGAAAAGAGTAAAATCCCAAGAAGGGAAGACATCCCTGATCAGTATCAGCAAGAAACTATGATCCCTCATAAAATCATCCAAGGCGAGCTTTGAAAGAAAAATTGCCAAGGATTCCAAAGATAACCACAAGGCATTCTTTAGCTATGTCAAGAATCTAAGTGGCAATGCTCAGATCTGCTCGGAGTTAGTGCAGAATGGCACAAAATACACTGAACCGACCGATATTGCCAACATCCTGGCAGACAGGTTCAGTGCAAACTTCACCCTCCTCTCACCCCCAAAAGGACCCATAACCATACCAGAAGAATGTAGAGTCCCTGAAATCACAGACACTCAGGTTAAAACAGCCCTCTCCAAAGTCAAAAACACAGCATCAATGGGACTGGACGGTGTCCCAGGCTGCATCCTACATGAGCTCAAAGATGAACTAACCCCTCATCTAAGCACACTGTTCAAACTCAGCCTGTCCACAGGCTACATACCCATAGAGTGGCGCACAGCAATGGTTATTCCATTCCACAAAGGTGGAGCCACAATAGACCCCGGGAACTATTGCTCTATAAGCCTGACTAGCTTGGTCTACAAGGCTATGGTGCGCATCATCATGGAACTCATTAACAGAGACATTAGGAACCTCCAAACACTGGACCCTACCCAGTTTGGCTTTGTTAAGGGCAGATCATGCCTTCTAAACCTGGTGGACTTCTTTGAGACAGTTACCAAGGCTATAGATGAGGGAAAGGTGGTACACACAGCCTACCTAGACCTTGCTAAGGCCTTCGACACCATTCCCCATTCAGGTATTATAGACAAGCTCACCAGCCTGAACATAAACCCTTACATCACAAGATGGGTTGCCAACTGGCCCAAGGACAGAACCCACATGGTGAGAGTTGCGGGAGCTAGGTCTGACTCTAAACCAGTTACAAGTGGCATTCCCCAGAGCTCAGTCCTAGGACCCCTTTTATTCGGCATATACTTCTCAGAGGTACAGGCAAGCACAGGAGGACTATGGCTGACCAAGTTCGCAGACGACTGCAAACTAGGGGCTATAATTGACTCTCTGGCTGACACAGACTTCCTCCATAAGAGTCTCACTGAGACGGATACCTGGTGTCAAAATCATGGCCTCAAGCTAAATGCGAAAAAGTGCATAGTTATCCCCCTTGTAAAAAACAAAGTACCCACAAACTACCACATAGGTGGTAGTCCCCTAAACACGGAAGACGTAATAAGGGATCTGGGGACGCTAGCAGATAGTAATCTCACCTTTGATAATCACATTGCCAAAGTGGTTAGAAAATCCTTCTACATGGCCCACCTAATCACAAAAGGGTTCACATCCAGATCAAAAGAGGTCATTGTGCCCCTCTACTCATCACTCATCAGACCCATCTTAGAGTACAAAGCCCCATTTGGGATGTACCTTACAAGACACTTGCAACAGCTGGAAAGACCACAGAAGTACTTCACCAAAAGGATCAATAGCCTCAAACAGATGCCCTATGCAGCTCAACTGAATAAACTCCAGTTGTACTCGGTTGCATGCCGCCTGCTCAGAGGTGATCTCTGCCTGACATACAAGGCCATGTACAACCCAGAATTGATGGACATGCTCCACCTAAAGAAAACCTTATCCCCTCGAGCCATATGCTCTAGGGATCTAAACCCCACCACAACAATAAATAGGACATGCTGGAGGGATAGATTCCTGTCCCAGAGACTTCCCATGCTTTGGAACAAGATCCCAGTCTACATTAGGCAGAGCTCCTCGCTAACACTCTTCAAAAGAAACCTTGACGAGTGGATGGGAAACAGAAAGTTTACCTCGGGGATCACTTCAGTGGTTCTGCTGGACAAAGGCACAGGGATCTAATCTAATGGGGCTGCAAAAGCAAACACATTCTGGCTAGGCTTATAAATACCTTAGGGCAGATAGCCTAGTACTCACCTATAAAACTATGAACCTATGAACCTAATTATCATTTATTATCAAATGTATGATTGTGGGTATAGTGTGTACTATATTCCTGTAAGCATATTTCTGCTCTCTGGAATGCCATGGCCTTCACATATGTTCATAGGTTCATAGGTAGGTACTAGGCTATCGGCCCAAGGGCCTATGTAAGCCTAGCCAGCAAGGTTCCATAGCTTACGCCACCCAAGAAAGTTATTTTCCTGTGCTACTGTCCAGCAGAGACACAGAAGTGATCCCCAGGGTGTATTTCCTATTTCCCATCCACTCATCAAGATTTTTCTTGAAGAGTGCTAATGAAGAACTTTGCTTGACATAGATGGGTAGCTTGTTCCAGAGTATAGGAAGTCTCTGGGACAGGAATCTATCCATCCAGCATGTCTTGTTTGTTGTGGTGACAAGGTTTCGGTCCCTAGAGCATGTAGCTCAGAGGGATTGGGATTTCTTTAGGTGTAGCATGTCCAACAGCTCTGGGTTTGACATAGCTTTATATGTTAGGCAGAGATCACCTTGGAGTAGGCGATATGCTACGGAGTAAAGCTGGAGTTTTTTTCACATTTGTCAAACACACATTTGCAACTTTCTGTACATCAAATAACCATGAAATTGCATTGCTTGCCACTGTTGTACACTGGTTACCATCATGCAAACACGTTGCTTGGCAGTGCGCACCCTTAATACTGTGTTTTCATGATGGTAAGCAGTGCCAGCATTTTCAAACAATGTGCGCATTCCCAGTAAATACGATAACTGGAACTGGTGGGAAATCATTAGTCTACATTGCTCTTGATCCATGGCAGACATGGCAGGCATTCTTGGTGAGGGTGTAACTTTTAGGGAACAGAGATGGGCTGTCAAGGAGTCCAACATTTTTAATGGACTCCTAGTTAAACACCAGAGTGCTAGGTTGCTACACGGGATCTATTCTGGCCCCAAGTACAAATCAGATGCTTGGGATAGTTTAGCCAGAGTTGTATCCAGTGACACTGGTATCCAGCAAACTGATGACCAATGTAGGTACCACTTTAGTAACTTACATCAGAAGAAGAGGAATATAGGATGGAGAACATTCCACAGATGTGTAAGTGTAAACTACACAGAGTACTTGTAAGGCTTAAAAGCTGAATATAGGCAAGACTGGAATTCATAATGGTATTCTGTTCTTTTCTGTTTTTTTCCACTGCTGCCATTAAAAGAGAGGTCAATGTTAGGAAGTATGGTACTAGATTGGCAAGGATGAGGAGGCATGTGGTATGTATGTAGCAGAAGAGTGGTGTTATTGTAGCAGTAAAAGTTAAAGATAGCTTGTTGGTATTTTATACAGTCGTAGCAAATTGAGCATGTGTAAAAGCAAGTATGCATTCATTAGTTTGTAGCACAAACTAAGAGTACAATATTAGAATTTAGTCAGAGGTGGTAGGTTCAAATACCACAGTTCCCATCTATACAATACTGTTAAATCTTCAGTTATGTGTAACTTAGAGGATTAAAATAAAAGCTCTATACCAGTGGAACATATGCCCTGCTGTAAATTGTAACCTGTATAATTCTACCATGCATACATGCAATATATGCACATTAAAAGGATTATTTGCTTCAATCTGTAGTACACTGTGCATCTGTTAGGAGGTGGTAGTCTTAAAGGTAATAGTTATCTGTTAGGGGTAGTAGTCTTAAGAGTAAAGGTTAATATAATAGACTCAGATAATTGCATTAATGTATGCATGCAATAATTGTATGTTACATATAAAGGTACTAATCTTATCTCTTTTTTCTCTCACCTCAACCCTTATCTTTCTCTGTTTTTTTGTTTTATACTATTATATGTCATCAAAATGTATCCATGTCATCCATGTGTACCACATTATGAAATGCTCCACAGCCAGGTGGGGTAGGCCTGCCCCACAGGATCTGCCTGCCCCCACTCCACCAACCTTGGCACCATTGCCCAGCACATCTGGGATCCAACTTGTCAGCACTACCTCTGCTGCCCCTGCACTACCTGCCCATTCAGGTAGTTCTGTCCAGGAGGATAGACCAGAGGTTCCCTCTGGGAGCAGTGGCAGAGGTGGTGAGTTTATCACCTGAGATGAACTGCCAGGGATGGTACTCTGCACTGTTGGTGCACACCTACGCCAGATTGAGGGGCTGTTCTCCCTCATTTTATGTATGACTAGGAGAAGGAGAAGGAAACATCAAGTGGTCCAGCCAGTGGGGGAGTGAGGTGACAGTGATGACAGTCCAGTGGGTGAGGACTTGATTCTCACTGTCACTCAGCTTGACAAGCATGGGTCCTAGATGTTCCCATCCTCACCTCATTAATGGTATCCACCAATCTCTTGTGTCCATCACTGTCCCTGTATCTTGTCTTGTTTGTCTTGTATGTCTGCAATTGCTTCATCACCTATCCAACTTACCAGACCCTGACATACCTACACCCCTTCCCCAACATTCCTCTCTCTCTCTCAAAAAAAAAGGGCACATGTCCCACAAAAAAAGCATCTCATACATAGCTCATCATTTCACACGCATGTCTTCTTGACACACTTAATTTGGTCCAGTTGGCTATACAACATGATTGTGTTTTGGTTACCCCTCTCTCTGGAGGTGACAGCCCAAACACAGCTAATATTCTGCATATATTATTAGTTTTTACTTTGAATAAATAGATATGGTTCTTTCCAAACTCCCTGCTGTACATTCTTGTATTGCTTTCCATTTTATTATTTCATGTACATGCTCCCCATTTCGCTGATGCCCTATCTTTCCCATTTCTTTTCTTTAATGCATTATTGCTCAATGGTGTGCATTGTGCACCAACGTGCAGCAATGGTAATACAAAAGTAGTTAAAAGTATTGCATCTAGTTGTATTCGAACCCAGTACAATCTGGCACCAAAAGGGAATGTATCACTGCATTAATTGCATTAACACATGCCACCACAGAAGCAGCTAAGTAGCATGTATATTCCAGAGACTCAATACTAACTGTCAGACTTTAGCACTGCATCTCGCATTTGTTCACTGCTTAGCAGTGCACAACCATGTGTATCTGACATGCGTATACACTTTACTAACTGTCAGCGCAAACCTGCTGCTCCTCTTGCTATGAAAATGTATATATTATATTGTATTACTGTTGTTTACTGTTTCCTTTGTATGACATGAAAATTACATGTAGAAACATTACAAACTGAGGGCTCTATCGAACTATGTATTTAAAATAAATCCATGTGTTGGCACCCCCCCCCCCCAGGCACTACAACCCTGGGGACTCAGTACTTTTTCCACACATATATTAACCACCCTACAAAATGTAATATCAAATGTTGTGTGCTATGCAATGTACATCAATCTGGTAACATGCAGAACTGCAACTATTGACCCTTGACCCATATGGCTAAAAAGCGTTTCATGCAAGGCTTTTGCAAGAATCAGCATGGGCTATATCCACAGGTCATAGGTGACCTTCAACACACTTGACCCTACCCATGTTGGTTTTCTCAAGGGTAGATCTTGCTTATTGACCCTTGTGAATTTCTTGGATACTGACCCCAAAGACCTGGATGAGGGTTAACAGGACATACCTCCTATGTTGAGTTAACCATGGCCTTTGACAATATCCCCATTCATGTTTCATATTGAAGAGCTCCCATCTGTAAATTGGGCCATACAGTACCAGATGGATAGCCAACTGGCTCAACAACAGAACACGCACTCTCAAAGTTGGGGAATGCACCTCCATCACTAGCCCACTCACCAGTGGAATCCCACAAAGGTCTGTGCTGGGCACTCAGCTGTTTGGGAAATACTTCTGTGAAGCACAAGTAACAGTAGATGGCCTATGGTTTACCAGGTTTGCAAATGACTTGTAACTGGACACATTAATATAGAGTCCCCCAATGATGGTAATATATTACAGTAGGGGCTGACACAGACTGATGATTGGTGACAAACTCATTGACTTAACTTTAGGCATACAATGACTCTTTATAACCTTTGTCAATGATGTAGCCCTGCAAATTGTGACATACGTAGCCCCCCCCAAGTTCAAACACAGTGTTGTGAGACTTGGAAACACATGTTGGTAGCAATCTACACATTCATCACTATGTGCCCATAGTGGTGACGCATACAATCTGCATTGCACACATCATACATATGGACATCAAATCCAAGGTTAGGGTAGTCATACCTCTGCTGTACTCTACCCTTCTCACACCAATAATGAAGTACAATGATGACATCTCTGTACCTCAACAGACACCTACAGCAATTGGAGATAACACAAGGTTATGCCTGGGAAACTCCAAGGCCTTCAAACAATGACATACATGGAAAGAGTGACAAACCTGTCACTGTACTCTGTATCATGAAAGCTGCTGAGAGATGACCTATGGCTGCCCCGCAGAGCAGTCATGGACCCGGCCCTTCTGGAAATGATGGACATCTGCAATTCAAATGGGACAAATATGATTTGCACCAGGGCTCTCAACTTAGCCTGTGATAGAAACAGAACATGTTGTAGAGTCACATATATTGCACGATTCACAATCCTCTGTAATAGACTCCCACTCTGTGTGAATCAGTGCTCCTCAATGACCCTGTTCAAGCACAACCTTGACTGCTGGTTGGGTGATTATAAAGTCACCTCTGGGCTGGCACTTATACCCCTCATGGACAGGGCCAGTTGGTGCTGCTCCCAAACACAGTCTATTAAAAATGACCATCCAGCTATGCTCAATAAGGATACTTGTGTTTTTTACACAGCTAGTCTTCTAAACACATTAGTGTTACTAGGCTCATAGCCTCTTATAAACCCATGAAGCATTGTGCATATGCAGGCCTCAAAACCTGTTGTCCCCCACATGGCCTGATGATGTTATCTACTATAAGCTCACCTGCACTCTTGTATAAATCAAACTTGCACTGTGGCACTTGCATAATGCACTGTGTTCTGTAGTCTGTGTACTTAGATAGGTAGGGGTTCTGTTCTCACTGCAACCAACTGGGTGTGTGTCTAGACAGCAGAGTAGATGTGTGTATCCAACAGTTACTTCTCCAATTATATGGATTGCCAGTATGTTGATACTTGCTCATGTCTACATACCCATTTCATACAGGGCCCTCAACCTCTTGTCTCCCACATGGCCTGGTGATGTCATGTACTATAAGATCACCTTCACTCTTGTATAAATCAAACTTCTGCTGTGGAACTTGCATTAAGTACTGTGTACTGTACTCCATGTACTTAGATAGGTAGGAATTCTGTTCTCACTGCAGTCAACTGGATGCATGTGTGTCTAGATAGGAGAGCAGATGTGTGTATCCTACAGTTACTTCTCCAATTACACTGATTGCCAGTATTTTGATAGTGCTCATGACTACACATCCATTTCATACAGTCCTCCCAAACTCTTCTATCCCACATGCCCTGCTGTTGTCAACTGCTGTAAGTTCACCTGCACTCCTGTGAAAATCAGACTTCTGCTGTGGTGCATGCATTAAGTACTGTGTTTTGTAGTCTGAGTGCGTAGATAGGTAGTTCTATTCTGACTGCAGTCAGTTGTGTGTGTGTGTGTGTGTGTGTGTGTGTGTGTGTGTGTGTGTGTGTGTGTGTGTGTGTGTGTGTGTGTGTGTGTGTGTGTGTGTGTGTGTGTGTGTGTGTGTGTGTGTGTGTGTGTGTGTGTGTGTGTGTGTGTGTGAGAGCTGTTACTTGACATTACAGAGAGCATTTTACACCAGCATGTGGGACACTGTCATCTTCTCCTCAGCAGTCACTGCTGATGTCATCAGCTATATCACATTTTTGAATATGCAGTACTCTCATCAGGGCAGGGACAGAGACTGGCCTGGGGGCCAGGCAGAAGTCACTTCATCCTATACTCTAAAGGTTACAGTGACCTGGCTTTTAATCCATCCACATACATCATGGCATGGTGTGTAAGCCTTATGTTATCTTGCTGAGAAAGCCCTGTGGTATGTCCAGCTGTTACATGTGTCTGGTGAGGTACATGTAAAAATGCAAATTATACTCTATTAGTGCTGTAATGAGGTTTGGTTTCAGTGCTCTCATACAATCCTAAAATCTCAATATGATGGCATGAATTATGATGTGCACAATATATGCTTTTAATAGCAGTGTAGACACTTGGTGATGGTCAAATTCAGATTAGCTATCTAAATGTGTTCCCAGTGCTTGCATCACTGGGTTTCTGCACAACAGGACTGTTGTCAATACTGTGATTAACATGGAGCTCCACTTTTCAGATGGACAACATTATAAACACACATTTTGGCATTTATTTGTACATGTGCCTTTGTCACCATTTAGTTGTGTGTGTGTTAGCTCCTCCTGTATTATGTTATCACCATTGGTGGACTCAATGATTGCACACAATATGCAAGAATCAGCAAACTTGGTAAGCCAAAGGCCATGTACTTTAGCCTAAACTTTTGAGAAATACAGTTCAAACAGTGAAGGGCCAAGCACAGATCCTTGGGTTTTGTCAATGGTGACTGTTCTACTGGTACAGGATGATTCACCAACTTTCACATGCTGTGTTCAGTCAGTCAGCCAATTGTTTACCTGTCAACTGACATAAGATTTAATCCCCAGATTGGGGGGGGGGTTTCAATACTACTTGCATGTTGGTTGTGTCAAAACCCTAGACCAGATCGCAATAGAGAGTATGCACTATCCTACCTTCATCCAGGCCTATCACACTGAATCCATGTGTTGTGACAGCATCACCAATCACCTATAGCATGACCCAGCACATACACCTTCCTGATATGGTTGAATACATAGTTCAACACACATTCCACACAGCCTATGGTCCCATAGAAGGATATACTTCAACATGCATCCACCTGAGTTGGGGGGACAGCACTTGCTGCATGCATGTGTAGGGACACCCTGAGTATTCTTGACTGTGAGGTAGACCAACATGTCATCATGGACATCTTCTACATGTACACTAGTAGTCTTCCAGGTGTGTGCAACAGACATGTGTGAGTTGTTACTGCTACATCAGGTCTGTTACATCTGATAAATGTCCTCAAAGAGGTTATCGAGAGCATGCATGATGACAACAGTATCATTTTTTGGAACTTGAACAGGTCAAGGCATTTGACAAAAATCCACACTGAAGTATTCAATCAGCACTGTCACATGTGGCCATGAACAGCTGTATTACCAAATGGATAGACTAGGTATGACATACGTGGCATCTCACTATGTTGAAATGTGTGATGTGACTTATATTTCTGGTCCAGTGATCAGGTTGGTACATTAAGAGTATCTGCTAGACCCTTTCTTACCCATTAGTTAATTGATGGACATCACAGATGATATACAGATTATTGTATGCAACCAGCATATTGTATGTTTTTTATTTCTTATATTTTTTTCCCTAACATATTTGCTTATTTTTCAATTGAATTGTACAGGTTATAGGTCACATTAAAAGTGATAAAAGTTTTGAAATTGATTTATTGTGATCTCATGTTTTTATAGTACAAAAACCTGGCACTTTAACAGGAGTGTGTAAACTTTTTATATCCACTGTGTGTATGTATGTATATATATATATATCTATATATATATATATATATATATATATATATATATATATATATATATATATTACAATAATACATAGACTCTCAACATATTTCTATATAACACATATACATAATGTACACAGACAGCAACATCTATAGAGACATCCCTATTGTACACATTTAAATATACATATATATATATATATATATATATATATATATATATATATATATATATATATCAAAATATGTGTGTGTGTGTGGGGGGGGGGATGTATGAATTCCCCACATACCCTATGAATGCTGTGGTTTTCTGCACTCCCACATCAATGCAGTTGCCCAGAGGAACCAAACCAAAGCCACAACAGTATATGTTCCACTCACCCTCAAACCCCTGTGCCTGCAGAATATCACCCATGTAGACAGACACAGGTGAGCAGGTGGTGTAAGGTATATTGGTTCCAACGCATACCTTCGATGAGGAAAAATGTCCCTGATCACATGTTTGCCTATATAAATGCGACCAGACAAATATGGCCATACTGGTGACTGTACACACATAACAGGGATATTGAAAAAATAATAACCAAATATCCAAACCGTTAGAAACACCTTTAATAAAATGACAAGCAAAACTTTTGAACTAAATAGTCCTTTTTCAATGCATATGCAATCAGGCTAAAATACAACCATTTGTAAATAAAACACCATCCAGTCAGTATAGCCCATCCTCTCGCATGATTAATTATACAATTAAATACACAGTTACACACATTGTTAAACACATCATTATACATTATAATACATTATAATACAGCAGCCCTAAAATTAATAACAGAAATCTATATTAAACAATTTTAATATAATCAGACATAACTCTGCTTTTCTTTTAAAACAGGTTTAAGACTATTTATATTGTTTAAACCAGGGAATCTATCAACTCTAAAATAATTAATCCACTTGTATTCACATAGTTCTGTTTTATTAACAATATCTCCCCCTCTTTTTAACTTGGGAACTTTTTGTAATACCCCAAACATAAATGAATGTTCTAAACCAAAATCAATTATATGCTTACTAAGGGCATTAATCTCAATACTTCTATGAATTTCAGAGAGGTGAGACCCACGTCTCTCTATTAAAATTTGGTTCATCTTGCCTATGTAAAAACAAGCACATGGCTTGCAGTTTGCTAAATATTGCCATATTGCAAATATTGACAGGTAGCAAAGGTATTAAATTTAAACACTTTTTTGTAACTGGATGGACAAATTCACTATCAATATTTATATAACCACAATAAACACAGTTAAAACATTGAGTTTTAGTATTTTTATTAATTACACAACTATCTTTCACAGTATTAAATGCAGAGTCTATATAACATAAAATATGTTTCAAATTCATTTCTCTTAAAAACAAACTTAGGCTTCTCTCCTAACAAATTCTTAAGCACAGGTTCAGAAGACAATACATATTCACTTCAGTTTATAAAATTGGGTTGTCCCAGTCTGCAAATCTTTGTCTTACATTACTGCATACAACACTGCAATATCAAAAGACCCTGTCTGTTGTTCTCAGGGTTTTTTTTGTTTGTTTTTTGGATATCTCATAAAAATATTTACTGGTCTTAATGGCATAAAAGAATGTTTGTCTACCCTTTACAGACAGATGCAATCATAGGTTCGTAGGTTTATACTATGCTAATTACCATTGAGGTCTTTATAAGCTTACCATTAAATTCAAATGTATCCCTGGAGATATTGTGCCCACACCTGTTGTTCAACCATAATGCCTTATCAGAGCTGGGTAGTAACCTCATCATGCTGAGACTTAATCCATGTTTTTTGGTGATGTCAACAAGTCTGGCTATGAGCTTAACTATTTCACAGTTGTTTTTCACACTTAACCCATTTATACTAATATGAGCAACAAATTTTGGATGTCATAAATCCTAACAGTTTCTCCATGAACACTTGGTTTATTTGTTTATTTTGCCACTAAGTAATTTTTCACTGCTCTCCTGCACAGATCTTTCCTCTGTAAATAGAAGGCTATACATTTAGACAGAGAGTGTCATATAATCCATAGTTTATCCTTCTTTACACCTATTCTGCAAAGAGGATTTTTATTTATTTCTACCCCTCATTCTTAACTTTATCTTTGTAAATTACAGGTTTATCAGGCATGCCAACTAAAATGTGATTTTCCCTTTGCTCCCTTGTTTGGTGTTGCTCACTAATAATTTGTTTTGTGTCTGGTACCCTCAGCTGAACCATCTTGATGTCCCCTACATCTTGCCCCTTACACATTTTGAACTATCATATTGAGATGTACTTCTTTTTCCTTACATAATGAGCTGTCTTTCCCTGTATTTTTTAAATCTTCTTTATTGATCTTAAAATATCACAGCTGAAAACAGAAACATATGTACAGGGCTCAAAACACAAAATTCAAACATATGAAATAATATTTTTACAAATCAACACTTATACAATTTTTGTCAGCAACAAATTAAAACCTTTCCATCTTAAGTATTAATTATTCTTGATTTGGTGTTAATTCAGTACATATTACTTAAATGTCCCAGCCATGGTATATTGTAATGAATTATAACGCATGTGTTCATTCTGTTTATACCAGTTACTTCACTTACCCAATAATGCAAGAATAAGACAATTATCAAAGACAGCAAAATTAAATCACTGCCATCTTCTACCCTATATCTTCAGTTTTCCTTACTTATTTCATAATACCCATAAGAATGATAAATCTTCCCTGCTCATGAGATAAAATGTTTTAATTTTACTCTTCTCTGTTTAGCAAACTCCTCATCTTGTGAGTCTTATTTTATAACAGGTGGTTTCATCCAGCATAGTTAAAACCATCTCAGTACATTGTGTTTAGATAGTATATTGCTATAAATAGCTGCGTATGTCCAGCATTGCTCCTCCTCTTTTAATGTATTTTAGTGCTTACAATTGTTAGATCATCTACTCCAAGTGTGTGTGATCTATTTTTTGATGTCTATTGTCACTACATCATATTTTCAGCAAGGGAACACACAAAGCACATGTCTTCATATTGTACAAAACCTAAAAGCATTTCATCATATTCAGTTTGCCAGTCTATTGTGTTATACCACATCAACATTTCACCTAGTTTCCCTGTCAAAAGGCCAACATGCCAAGGAGGCACACGCTATTTTATTTAAAAATTTTTGAAAGATTATCAGCATTATCACAACTGACTGTCCAAGCTGTCTTTAAATTTTGACATTTAAAGTAGATCAATACAATTAATTTCCATATATCCACTTTCACCAATTCATTCTTGATCTTACTTCCATGTCTTCCCCTATGCAATTTATTCTGTGTTCCCTTAATGAGGCCACCAAATCCTGATTATGAACACTGTTATTGTAACCTCATTTTCACTCATCTGAAAAAAATGCAATAAATTATATTTAAAATCCAGCTTCCTTTGTATCTGTATTAACATCACAAAATGCAAGCATTTCATATACTAGTCAACATCTGCAATATTAGATAAACTTTTAACTTAGCTATTAAACATCTATAAACTTTATCCTGCATAAATGCTCGAGTAACACAAGATTATCTTTAATAGTAAAGCTTTTTATCTTTACACATTTTCTGTGTAACATGTATATGCTTTATTTCCAGAAATAAGTCACTTCAAAATTGGAGACTATGAGCCATGTCTTTGACATAGACAGATACATCCCTAACCTCAGCCCAGCCAACCTGGGGTCAGTTAGCAGCTTAGGAAACAGAGTTTGTGGGAGGAATGGGCATGTCTATGTCAGAGGGTAGACAGTTACTGAGGACCTACCTGCAGCATTGCATGATAGATGCTAGGGACATTCAATTGAGGGAGCATAGTCCAAGTTGGGGAAAGGGTGGCGGACATGGCTGAGCTGCATGGAAACACAGTGATATACTACATGTCTTCATTGCATACCTGACCATTGGAATACTACATGTCTTCATTGCATACCTGACCATTGGAATACTACATGTCTTCATTGCATACCTGACCATTGGACAGAATTCACAGTGATCATGTAGGGGGAGCAATGGAGTAGGTCTTAAGTAAAAATGCTGTCATGCAGAAGATTATTGACCACTGTCAGGATGCCCTTAAACTCAACAACTGGCCCCAGTTGCATCAAAAAGAGTTCAAAGGTGGAATTTTAGAACTGGTAAACCAAGCATGGATTTTGGACACTGGGAGAAAAGGCCATAGAAGTTTTCAGAGGAGCAAAACAAAGTGCTAAAAAATAGAGTATGTCTCAAGCTACAGCAACAGTAGTTTCAAATACCAATAACTTAACATTGCCCACCCTCCATTTTAGTCAAATATATTATGTACAATGAATGCTCTTCTCTATAGCTCAACACTATCATCACAATAAAGTTATGACACACTACTGTGTCTCAGTAAGACAGGTGTTCATACATTTCATATATAAAAAAGACTGAAATAACTTTCCGTATTATTAGACATACAGTTATAAACAGCCACAGTTAAGCAGATTTTATCTGCATATAAAATGGACATATGCTTCAAGCTCACATTGTGACTTTATATAATAATTACAGGCTATGCTACAATATAACAATGTACTTTTTCTTTAACATAGAAATTACATTTTTAAATGCAAAAATAATATAAGTAAAACTCAATTAGGACCCAGTATTCTGCACCCTTAATCTTCATGGTGATATCCATGGTCCTATCTTAAGCTAATTATAAAATCACCTTTTGCAGCTCTTTCATAAATGAGGGCTCCCCTATCTAATTCCTGACAATGGATCAGCTGTTACAGCTTGTGTTACATATCCTGAAATACTTAACCTTCTTACAGAAAAAGATAAGTGGATAAATATCGGCACACCCTCATTAAAGTAATGTGCACTTAGTTTACCACAATTTTAATAGACATAAGGATCTCCAGTTTGAACGCATAATTCCTTTGAAGATGAACTATCTTTCTGAAAGTTGTAACTTAAGTATACCTCAGTTCATAAAATGTCATAGACTGCTAAAGGAAATCTATCTTACTGTTTCTGCCTTGCTGTATTACATAAAATAAATTAGTAACATTAAAATTCCTACACATTCAGTCTCCTTTAAATCTCAAAATTATTTATGGTGCAAATTTCTTAATGTAGCTATTGATTCCTCAACATTTGCAAAAGTCATCAGTCACTTCATCACTAAATGTATTTTAACACATCAGGCAATGTCTAGGACAGTGAACTCTGTGCTGTGCAATTTATGCTAGAGACATAAACTGAAAGTTAGCTTATTTATGTACATAAAAACCTAAATGCAAATTGATGTTTCTTGCATTCATTAATAATGTCCATAATCTGCAGACTTCAAAAATTGCATTTAAATAATCCTGATCTGTATGCACCATTTGACCCACTACCACATATTTCTTTCTTTGTTGCCATAAGTATTACAGTACCGGTTTCTTTCCACATATAAATACAAATTGCACAGAAATACCCTGCATTTAACATACATTCTCTCTGATGTAGGCAGTAACAGTCTAGATATTTCCTCAGTTCTCAGTGACAATTTCATAACAGCTGTCCATTATGCCATCTTAGTTTTCCAAAAGTAAAAAAAAATAAATAAATGGTCCATTTTATTCCTTTCAGTACTCCAGTCAGTCAAAGTTTTTTTCCTACAAATCTTGTCTTCCATTGTGACCAACCATTAGTGTACATTTTCAGACTGGCAATCCAAATTCTGCATTCTATTTCTCTTGTCAGCTACCTTCTGCTTAATCTGCATCAGTGTCTTTATAAATTCGTTCAACAATCATAATGTATGCCATAAATCAAAACTCATATCTCCTAACATTCATTTAAATCAATGCTTTGCTATCACAGAAACAATGCTATTATGCTCTGCCTTCATCTTGCTTGTCTCGTTCACTAACTTCTTGTTCCACATTTACTGTTTCATCAAAAGCTTCCATTTTAAACCATCATTTCAGTGTTACAAACTCAACCATCATTATTCACATTGAATTTCCTTTTCTAATCACAAAAAGTATAACTTTAATTAGCTCACAGCAATGGCTGAGCAGCAGAGCTATTCAACCACCACACCATGCACTGTGAGATCCACCCAAATGTTTGCATTTTAGTTTCTATTTTATGGCGTCGTTCATACCATACCAGAGCTTTCAGTTCTGTCCTTCTTCATTATAGCACTTTTCATTTCCTAATGACATTTCTTATCCTTCTCTTCTATTTGTTATTTTTCTTTTTTTCGAATCATCATACTTCTGCTACCTTATGATTTCTCCAGTACTAGACCTCATATCCCTTTCATTTCCACCTGGTGTGTCTTATCTTCCAGCTTAGAGTATTTATTAACTGTATTCTCCCCAAGCAATCCTATATCAAATATTGAATATAGTGACTGATAGTACATTATGCAGTGTAATATAACTACATATTAAAATACCACAGAGACAATGTTATTTGAAGTAAAGGATACACTTTATATGAAAGTATTGCATACTTATCACAGTTTATTAAGGACTGCAACAGGTATGAAAATACTTCTCATACCCATCAAATAGATATGATATATGCAGGATAGCAAACAGAAGCAAATAAGTAAAAAGGAAAAAAAAAAGTGATTTTTCAAACCAAACCTTTTGAATTAATAAGGCAATAAGTGTATTGATATGATATGTGCAATACATGTGATATGGAATATACTGAATTCCAATCCTGAGAAAGTAGTTGCACTATTGTCATGGTATATGTTTACCAAAATAAATTAAATTAAAAATCAATAAAGGTTCAACATTCAATACAGCTGGCTTCTTGGATGAATTTGCACATTGATTTACACTTGGCATATTATTGCCAGTTTTATCTACCCCCTTAGAGTTCTTCAAAGCTACCATTGTCCCATTAAATATTCTTATTTAATCTATTCACTAAAATCTAAAGTAAAAGTTCATACAAAAGGAGCTATTTGTCAACATCCAGAAATACCTTAGTATGCATAAAAATATCCAAACAATACTTAGTCTTAGTTTAATTCAAAACTGTTGAACAAAATAAGATAAACTAACATGACAGTGACAATTACAAAATAAGATAAGCTAACATGACAGTGACAACTAACAGACAGTGACAACTCTTCACTCCACCATTTGAAAAAACTATACACAATGCGTACACAAATTCAAGAGGCACTGATGCTTCATTAGAATACCCTTGCTTATCTATACCTTAATCCAAGCCTTTATTTAGCTTAATTCAAAAATGATAAAATAAATTAAAAAATAAATTGAAACTCAGACCACGTTTTCAATTCATTAAAACATAGTTACTTTATCAACTACACACAAATCCACACAAGCAACTCCCAAAACAACATTGTCCATTTAACTCATCCCCATGAAATGGAATTTATTATTAGAATTGCAAGAGTTAAAGTAAAAGACTCAAAAGCAAAGAAAACTGAAACAAGCCAATCAGACTCAGTTTTAACTACCTAAATTAAATGAAAAATCTAAAGTTTACAATTAACAAATATAGAGGATTATGATTGAGTTTCCAATCCTAACTAGGATGATATGTGTTCAAGACATGGATGTCAAGAAATTCACCCAGAGAGATCGGTTTTGACATCCAGGTCGAGAGCACATAACGGGTTTATGATTGGAAAAAACAATTATAATTCTTTGTAGTGCATGGAAATTTACCTGCTCCAATATACTACAGAAGTTAAAGGGGAAAAAATAGTTGTGGGAAGTGTTTTACAGTTTAGAAAGACATATCCTAATAATCACCACGTTACAGAGACAGGTCACCATAGAAGAGCATCAGGAAGTTGGTAAACACTTCATTCAGTCTGAAAAAAAATAGTCGTTGATGTACAGTGACTTCTTACTACTCTTCTATTTTTGTCTACTGAGAACTGCTGATGTTATAGGATGAGACTAGTGCTTAACAGCATTGAAGGGGTGCTTAATAAGTGTTAAGCACATTTCTGACACCAGAACACTGCTTAACAAGCCTGCCTTTTTGCTGATAGTAGGGCAGAATCACAGTTCTTCATGCACTACAATAGCACTTCATTGACCTACTAAAATATGTCAGACAAATAAAGATACTGCCACTTGAAAAATAGAACATTAAATTTACCTCTGAAAATGTGCAAAAAACACTCACAAGACTTTTTGTTCATAAAAACCTCAAAAAATACTTAAATTACTGTTCAGCAGAAACTTTGGCATGAACATCTTTTTTTCATAATATTCTCTTATCCTTTTGACTTAATGGAGCTCTGTCTCATTCCTCTCAACTTCTCAGAGCAAGAAATCTGAACAAAGACCCAAAATTATGGACAGGTTTTAAATATTGCTGTTATAAACTTACAAAGTTGTTAGAATGACAGGATTTGCATTTGCATGCACATGTTTTTAAGGATATAAATTCTGAAAACTCAAATGTATGTCATTATTTAGTGATTTTGATCCTCAGTGATTTGCCAGAAAGCCACAAAGTTTATGAGGAATAAACCAAAAGCCAAAAATGTGAGGCCAAAATATGGACATTCTATGAAAATCTGGACACTTGAGAGGTATGCTCCATCCACTCCTCAAAGGCTATTGGATTAAGTTGTTAAACCTTATGCTGGGTACTCAGCAGTGTACCTTAGCAACATAACAATTGATATGAATGCTTGAGATTCACATTTAGCCAAACTGCAAATCATGTTGGACTCCTTCAGAGGGGCAGGACTTACAGCTAATGTGGACAAAAGTAATCACTGTATGACAGAGGTCAGATATGTGCAGGGGCGGCTCGTGGCATTGGACTGCCGGACTGCAGCCCCCTCAGCTAAAATGAAGAAAATTAAAAAAAAAAAACTTTTGTTGTATGACAGTAGCAGATGTTTTTTTTTTTTGTTTAAATGCGAAATTCGAGTCTGCAACTTGGAAGTACATGCATGCGCACTTTAACCGCCTCAGGTTGCGGCGGCTTAAATAAAGACTTTATTTTGTTTTTGCTGCAGTCCGGTGAGGACATTGAGGCATCAGTGTGATGCCCAGCAGTCTATGCGGTTCCAAACCGCATAGAACTGAAAGGGGTTCGGACTGCGACGTCCGCAGGCAGTGCAGGCACGTACATGACGTGCCTGGCCTAAAATGCTGCTGATTGGTTGTTGCTCTCTTCCTGGGCTTTATGTGCTGGGAAAAGAGCGAGAATCAATCAGTTAGAAGACAGTGTGGGCTGAATGAGTCAATCGCAAGGGAAGGATTCATTTGGAATTGGATTTCTATTTTTTTTTTTTTTTTTTTTGGGCAGCCTATATTTTGTCAGCTCAGCTGTAGCCTGTGCTGAAGAAGATAGAAGAACAAGAACTGAAGAAAGAAATAGAGAGTAGAAGAAGAAGAAGAAGAACAGAGGAGAGTAAGAGAAGAGTACACTACACTACAGAGAGTTTTCTTCTTGGTGGTAATGTATATTATTTTTTATTGTCCTAGCCAACTGCATCTTTTATTTTTAACTGTCAATTTGTTTATATCTGAATGAACATAAAACGTGTTCATGATACATAGATTAATTTCATTTAATCCTGACAGCTGCCATGAACATTACTGTGTAGACTCTTCAAGTTAAAAAAAAAAACACTGAAGAGTCTACAGTAATGTTCATGGCAGCTGTGAGCTGTCAGGATTAAATGAAATTAATCTATGTATCATGCATTGCCTTGTGTGCAAGCAAATCAAGTTAAAAAAAAAACACTGATTTGCTTACACACAAGGCAATGCATGCTGTTAATAAAACGAGTGAAGTGTGTAACAAAACCAAAACTGTTTTGTTGCATGCTTTAAAACAGAGGCCTGAAGTAAAAAAGAAAACTACTTGGGTTAACTAAAAAACAGAGGAAAGTTATGCAACTGAAGTGTGTGTGTGTGTAATGCCCCACTTACCAAATGGTGGTGGGTAGAGATACTCAGGCTTGAACCCTGTACCTTGTATGGTGGTGTTAAGGACCTGAATTCGCTCCCCACCACCATTTGTAAAAAAAATTGCAGATCTTTGCCTCATATTTTATCTGATCTGTTCCTCATAATATCTGTGGTTTCTAAATATTACAATGCTTGATATTTGATGGTACACTGGTAGCATTGTTGCTTTACAGCTGCAGATTTTTGGGTTTGATTCTTGGCTGGGGTGCCTTCTGTGTGGGGTCTGCATCTTCTCCCTGTGTTTACGTGGGTTTGCTTTTGTGTCCTCCCATGTTATAAAGACATGTCTGCATTATTTCTTCCTGGGCCTCTGCTAAAAAATGTTTTTTGTTCCAAGTCAGATTGTCCTGATTAACAAATGTTAAATAAAATTGACAGGCATTTGAATTTCAGACTTCAGGTTTATGAATGTTTAATTCCTTACATATTTGATGGTGCAGTGGTAGCGTTGTACTTCGCAGCTATAGGTTTTCTGGTTTGATTCTTGGCTGCGGTGCCTTCTGTGTGGAGTCTGCATCTCATCCCTGTGTTTGTATGGATTTGCTCTGGTGTCCTGCCATTTTACAAAGACATGTCTGCAGTATTTCTCCCTGGGCCTCTGCTGAAAATTGTTTTTGTTCCATCAGAAGTAAAATTGACAGGCATTTGAATTTCAGACTTCATATTCTTCAGAAAATGCATAGTAACACTTTGGGGACTGTATTACCCCATTACTGGCTTTGTCCAGGTTTTTTGTGCTACGGTTGACAACTATGACAAGAACTGAATTTGCTGAATATGCATGAGGGCTGTATTCCCTCATTACTGGGTTTGTCCAGGTGTTTTGTGCTAAGAGGTTGACAGCTATGGTGAGAACTGAATTCATTAAATGATAGCCATTTAAGTTTCAGTCTTCCTCTCTTTCACAAAGCAGCTGATTTGGCATAGTGGTATGTTGCTCTGACTGTTTTGCACAGGGACCTTGGCAGTAAAATGTATGGTGGTAACACAGCATTTTTCTTTCACAAAGCAGGTGATTTGGCATAGTAGTATGTTGCTATGACTCTTTTTCACAGGGACCTTGGCAGTAAAATGCATGGTGGTAACACAGCATTTTATTCTAGCAACTTTTCCAAGATTATACAAGCAATGTTTAATATGTCCCTGTTGTTTTGGCCGTTTGACCACCCCCCCCCCCCAATAAATTTAGCTTTTTCCAGATTTCTTGTGCTGCGAAGCTGAGATGCAGTTGAGTATTGAGTAGATTTTACAAGCAGCTGAGAGCTGCAGGGGAAGAGAAGCTTAGTGCTTCTTGCATTGTTAATAGCACAACAGGTTGTGTATTTCCTTTTGATGCAGAAGGTTGTTGGTTCTACTCCCACAAGGGGTGAATGCTGCCATACTGAAAAACTTAAGAGACTAACTATAAGCCTGTTATCAGTTTGCCATCCATTCATTTACTATTGCAATATTACTAGCTTATTTTTAATGTAATATAGGCAATTTATTCCTCAGGGGCATCAGACACTTTATTTTTCAATGAAACCATGAAATATAAAGGTGTTTGCTAGCGGTAACATCTTCATTAGTTACAGATTTATTTAATGTGGAATTTAGATAAATGTTTTACTTCTTCAGAGATTGTGCATATTTACTGATAATGGTGGACTGCAGAATTGTGCATATGTACTGATAATGGTGGACTGTAGAAGTTGGAGTAGACTTTTATGATGGAAATGTTCTGAATTGGGCAGTTTTGTCATTATTGGTGCATGCGTTTTGTTTCATTGTTTACTAGAAAAATGTTCAAAACAATAGGAAGGTGTATCAAAGAGCACATGTATGTTTCATATGCAAGGGGCCTATGATTTGAAAACAGCCCAGAATTAATCTTTATCTGCCACTGGTAAAATGTATTTTCTTTGAATGTGTGTTTCAATGCTGTTTCAATGTGAGTTTGAAGGGCAGAGAAGTTTTAATGCTAAGTTTGTTTAGCAGATGTCTTAGTGTTTGTGCTGTAAAATGCAAAATAAAACTTTCAAATGAAGTCCAAATCATCATAGAAATAAATCAGTATGCACATTAGTGTTAATGGTAAATGGAGTGAAATAGCCAAGTAATGGATCATTGGAATGGCTGCAGGGGGAGGCTCCATTCGACCATGATTTTGTGAGGGGGAAGGGTGGCAAACTTAGACAGCCCCAGCTGAACTATACCTCCCAACTGTCCAGATTCTCAAAGAAAGAATAGATTTTTGCTTCTTATTTTTGGTTTGTTCCTAATAAAATGTGTGGTTTTCTGGCAAATCATTTAGGAATTAAGTCACTAAACAATGGCACTCCGAGTTTCAGACTTCATAACCTTCAGAAAAATGCATGCTAAAGTAAGACCTGTTGTTCTATCAAGTGTCTTAGTTTATACAAGAGCAATTTTTAGTACTGTTTATATGTTCCCCCAATATATTTGGCCTTTTCCAAATTTATTGCATTAACAGGTTGAGAGGTACATGCAAATAAATTGCTTTATAGAATTAGGCATAGGCAAACCTCTCAACTGTCCCTGATTTTGGCTCAAAATGTTGCTCTTCCCCTAATACTCCCTCTGCAAATAGCAATTTTGGAAGAAAACACAGAGGGTTTACAATTAAGAAATAACTGTAATAATTAGAGTTATAGATTACTTTTATTTCAGAAATGCATGTAGATTCTTTTATTTTGTCAGCTGCTCAAGTTAGCAGTACTAATATTAAAGTGTCCCTTCTTTGACAGGTTCCCAGCTGTATTGTGTGGCTATTTTATATTTTTACATCACATTTTTGGTCCATTTTTCATAAAATTGTTTTTTTTTTTTTTGGCAAATTAGTGACAAACCATTAAAGACTGAAGTTAGAAAATAATGACAGACATTTGAGTTTCAGATTTCATACCATTCAGAAAATTCATACTAATGCAAGACCTATTCTATCATCTTTCTAAGTTTATAAGAGCAATATTTTAAAAACTGTCCTTATTTTTGGGCCTTTGTCCCACTTCTTTGTATGGCTTTGTCCAGATTTCTTGCTCTGAGGTTGAGAGGTATGACAAATGTCAGGGTCATCACAGTCAGCCAGAGACATTTCAAATTGTGACATACTTGTTGCACCCCACTCCCCCATGTAGTGACTCTGGATGTGTCGAAGCAAGGCAAGGAGTAGTTATGTAGTGTAAATGTACAGAGTACCCCCCCCCCCCATTCCAAGGTAGACACAAGTACTACAGTAGCTTTTCATCTGTCCTTGATTTTTGCAGAATGGTCTGGTTTCTGTCATTTTTTGTACTGTTGATATATGCTTATCACTCAAAGTGCCTGTTGCTCTGTGTTTAAGTAGCAATACTTTAATGGTCATCAGGTAAGCTTGGCTGAGATTGTAAGATGCAAGTAAGCTTTAATAAGCATACTGTTAAAGAATTGTCAACATTGAAAGGCTTTATTTTGTTACCATGTAGAGAATACTTAACTAGATAATGTATAAGCCTTTGGTATTGAAATGCATATGAGAGTATTTGTAATAAGGGACAGGATTACATTATTTTAAGAAGCTTATTACACTTGGAGACTTCAGTCATCTCTGCAGGCTTTACCTGTAAACTAAACAGAATGTCAATCGTGTGGTCCATAACCTGTACAGTAATCCTTTTAAGCAATGTATCTTGAGCTTATTTCTTGTTTGCTTTTCATTTTTTACTTTGATCATGTTTTCCCTATGAAACAAGTAGATAGTTGTCAGGCAGCAGGTCTTTTTTTGGATAAGGAACATTTTTACAAGTGGGGGCATCAGAGATTTCTACTTTCAGCATGTTACTTGGTACTTTAATAAAGCTGAATATAAATTAGAACTGCAGTGCAAGAAGTGGTTTGAGTTTGAATGCTGCTTGTTTTTCTTATACTTGATTTTGACTGGCATTCCATTAATGTATTTAAAAAAGAAATTTATTTTTTCATGCCTCACAACCTTTTTGTTTCCATCTAGATATTAAGTAAGCTGTCATGCAGCCAATGCATTGAAATATTTTTATTCTTCTACACTTCATTTTGTCTTGATTGGACTCCTCATAATGATGGTTTGGCACCCACGACAGTGCACTTAGTTAGTTTTTGTGGTTTTGAGCATAGCTCCTCCCCTTTCTAGTTGGCCGCAACCCTTCCCATTGACCACACCCATTCAGCTGTCTCCTGCAGCCGCCACTGGATGTGTGATTGCGAGTGGGTTGATTAAACCTTAGACAGATAAAATATGTCAAAATGTGGCATATTCCCAAACAATAGGGAAGAAGAAAATTATTAAAACTAAAAGGGTACTACAAAAAAAAAAAACTTTTTCAACTTTGTAACATTACCTGCACTGTAACAGATCTTACAAAATGGTAAGGAACTCATCCAAACTAGGTGAACCACAGAAGCAGCAGATAAAACCTTTAATTGAATAAGCTCTTATGTTGATAGCCTATCACGGTTGCCCCTAACTTCACTAAACCTTTATTGTGTCCACTCATGCATCATTTTGAAGTAGAGTTAGGGGCTGTGTTATCTAAGGAACTAGGTTATGGGGAGCACCCAGTCTGCTACCCAAGTATAAAGTTAAGTAAGGCCTCAGCCTAACTGCCACAGAATGAAATTGTGCAACTATAAAATAAGTGGTCTTTAACTTCATCACAAAATTGTGTATTGGAATATAGCTTATCTTTTGTAACTCACCATGTATGCCTGCAGTATGATGTAAGCAACAAATTGCATAGGTAGACTCTGTCACTGCAGCTATTCTATTTCATAATTAGACATAGACCAAATAATTACAAGAATTCAGATGAGTTATCCCTGCCCCATACCCAATCCCATTCATTATATTCTGAGGAGTACCATGATGGGAAGTGGGGGGGTTATTGTGACACGGCAGCTATTTGATATGTCAGAAATGCTGGTTTCATGTGCTATATATACACCAGAGATTATGGTAAGAACCTGATGGTGGTCTGTATAGATAACATATTATAGTGGCAAAACTGATGATGAGGTATATAGACAACATGTTATGCTAGCAAACACCTATAGTAGTATAGTCTAATGTCTGTGAAAGGCTGTTAAAGGAAGCACTGTAAGCCCACAATATCAGAGATGTATGTGTCTCACCATACCTCTCAACTGTCCTTGATTTTTAAGGATGTCCCTGATTTTGACAAATTTTAGCTCTGTCCCTCTTAATCCCTCCTAAAACTGGTGACTTTTGGAGAAAAGGTGCTAATCATCCTTGACATTCACATCCCTCCCCCACCCCCCCAGTAAGGAAACCTCAGTAAAAAACTTCTCCAAAGCCAACTTCATGCTACTCAAGTCAGAAGTGACAAACTTCATGACACCCATGCAGACGGGAACTGAAAGTTTGACTGCTGAGTCCTACATTAAGGCACATCCACTCATGCATGAATCGTGTCATCCCAAATAGAACCAAAACACTCTTCTCCAAAAAAAGGAAGCCAATCTGGTGGTCCCCTGCCATAAACAAACTTTACAACAAAAGGAAGAAACTGTTGCAGAAAAGAAGAAAATCCCAGGATGCAAAAAACTACCTTACCAGCCTCAGTAAGAAGCTGAGATCCCTCATAAAATCCTCCAAAGCTAGTTACAAAAATAAAATTGCCAAACTTTCCAAAGACAACCACAAGGCATTCAATAGCTATGTCAAGAATCTAAATGGCAGTGCTCAGATCTGCTCTGAGCTACAACAGAATGGCATTAAATATACTGATCCCAAGGATATTGCCAATATCCTGGCAGATCAATTCAGTGTCAACTTCACCCTCCCATCTCACCCCCTAAAGGGCCCATCTCAATACCAAAAGATTGCCAAATTCCAGTAATAACGGCCACACAGGTTAAAAACCACACTCTCCAAACCTAAGAATACAGCATCCATGGGACCAGACGACATCCCGGGCTGTGTACTACATGAACTATAAAATGAACTGGCACCTCACCTAAGTGTCATGTTTAATCATAGCCTCATCTTAGGCTTCATGCCCACTGAGTGAAGCACAGCTACAGTTATCCCACTCCACAAAGGGGATCCACCTTGGATCCTGGGAAGTACTGCCCCATCAGTCTGACGAGCCTGATCTGCAAGGCCATGGAATGTATTATCATGGAACTTATAAACAAAGACATTGGCAACCTTCAAACACTGGACCCCACCCAGTTCGGGTTTGTGAAGGGTGGATCTTGGACTTCTTTGAATCAGTCTCCAGAGCTGTGAAAAAGGGTAAGGTGGTCCACACAGCCTATTTTGACCTCACCAAGGCCTTTGACATCATCCCCCACTCTGGAATCATAGATAAACTTACTAAGCTGGGCATTAATCCCTACATTACTCGATGGGTTGCCAACTGGCTTACTGACAGAACCCACACTGTAAAAGTAGCTGACTTCAAATCCAGCTCCAGACAATTGACAAGTAGAGTACCTCAGGGTTCAGTCCTGGGACTGCTCTTGTTTGGCATCTACTTCTCTGAAGTACAGGCCAACACTAAGGGATTCTGACTAACAAAGTTCACAGATGACTGCAAACTGGGAGCCATTATTGAATCCCCAGATGATGTGGATATTCTACAAAAGGGCCTTACAGAAACAGATGCTTGGTGCCAGAGCCATGGGCTCAAGCTCAATGCCAAGAAATATATAGTTATCCCCTTTGGGAAAAAATATGTGCCCGTGAATTACCACATAGGTGGCAGTACACTAAACACCGAAAGTGTGATAAGAGACTTAGGGATGCAGGTGGACAGTGGTCTTACCTTCGATAACCACATTGTCACATCAGTCAGGAAATCCTTCTATGTGGCACACCTCATCACTAAGGGCACTTCATCCGAAAAAAAGGAGGTCATTGTCCCACTGTACTCATCCCTCAATAGACCCATTATAGAATACAATGCACCATTTGGTATGCACCTCTCAAGACATCTGCAACAACTGGAAAGGCCAGAGAAATACCTCACTAAAAGAATCATAGGCCTAAAGCAGATGCCCTGTGCTGACCATCTAAAAAGCTCCAGCTATACTCTGTTGCATATCGTTTACTCAGCGGCGATCTCTGCTTAACATACAAGGTCATGTCAAACCCTGAGCTGACATGCTACACTTAAGGAAATCCCAATCCCTCAGAGCCACATGCTCCAGGGATCTAAACCTTGTCATCACAATGAACAAAACATGCTGGAGGGATAGGTTCCTGACCCAGAGACTCCCCAGACTCTGGAATAGACTGTCCATACATGTCAAGCAGAATGCCTCTTTGGCCCTCTTCAAAAGGAACCTTGATGATTGGATGGGACAGGGGTCCAGGGAAGTACTTATTGTGGGAAGAAATAGC